>NC_086212.1:13945481-14245481 GCF_035770615.1 Melospiza melodia melodia | reverse complement strand
AAAGGACAGCAAAAATCACCGAAATGGACGATAATAACGGATTCCATAGAGCTTCCAGCTCCCTCAAGGCTGAAACATCTTGGGCCTTTGTGAAGAGAGGCATATATTTTGAAGAGAAAGGGGGAAGGAAATAATAAAAAAAAAGCCTAATCTTCTGCTGATGTGGCCTTGGCAATCGGCTGAACTGACAAGGCTGTGTATTTGTAAAACAAGCTGCGCTAAGTATTTTTTCGGCCTCGCGTTTAGAAACACGCGGAGGGGGGGAAGAAGAAGGAAGAGAGAGGAAAAAAAAAAAAGAAGAAATATGGAAATCAAATGTAAAAACTTCTTGCACTCACAACTGGCTTCCCGGAGGGAATTCCTGCCTCTGTTCTCTGCTCTTCCTCCACTCAGCAAAACAACTGCCAGTCATTAACGGAGCGGCGGCGCGCTCGCTGTACAGTAATTGAACACCAATGGCCCACCCTCATTTGCATCCCCCAGCTCTTGATTGGCAGCTGTACATGAAATGCCAGATCAGTTGAAAGTATGTTGTGAGCTGGCACTAATGATCCAGTGGCTCCGGGGAAACCTGCCATATTGTAATTCGGCTATCAGGCATGAAAGAAATAATTCTAAGTGCCAGCAATGTGAAGCCGAATAAATGTTTCAGTGCTGCAGGTTGCCAAGGGTGACACTTCTGATTTAGTATAAACGAATGCCCCGTTGCCTTTGGGGTTGGGGGAGCTCGCAGTGTAGCTGAGATGTGTGTATAAAACATTAGTATTAGAAAATGGCTTCGGCACGGGATGGGAAACAGAGGCCTGGTCCCAGGCGGTGCGGGAATGTTTACAACTAATGACTGGATGAAAGGATTTTTCTACCTACTGTAATGACAGGCAAAATAGGATTTGCTTTCCCTGAGATGGAGAATAATGGCTATGTTAACTCTGCCTTTCCTTTTTCTTTCTCTCCCTAAATGAAATGCTCTTTTGTAAAGAAAATCACATCTATTTTCTTCTGTGTAGTGGAGGGAGCGTGCGGATTTAACTCCTTGGGAGCATTGGGGTTTTGGAGGGAAGGAGGTGGATGAGGGTTTGTGGGTGGCCTCTCTGGCCAGCCCCTCATCACCTGTCACAGATTTCGTGCCAGGGAAAGATTTTTTTAGTAGCACTTATGCTCTTGATTAATGTTAAAATCTGTTGAGAGATGAAAGAAAAGGAGCTTGATGCCTTAAAAACGTAACACAGTTTTTACTTGAATATTTCAGCTGCTGCACATTAGAATGTCACAAAAGGTGAGGGTGGAGGGACAGGTGTCTGCAGACACTCGAAAATGGGGAGGCAACACGTAGGAAGAAGCTGCTGCTCTCCTGTTGTGACTGTACACACACAGCTGCAGGGTTTGTAAATGGAGCTAATTAATTGCATCTGCACATGGGATGGTGTTGGCTCTGCAGTAGCTGCAGGTACAAAAACCTGCCAGGAATTTGTTATCTTTTCAAGAACAAAATCCTCTGATGCTTTGGAGAACAGCACACAAAGGTGTGTGGACAGTTTGAACCTCCTTCCTCTCCATGTCAGCTCGCAGATAAGATAAACTTTGTGATCCACACCCAGTCTGCCATGCAAATTGCCAATATCTCCAAACTTGGATCACTTTTATTAACCCCATCTTTAACTGCACCAGGGTTATCTGAAAACCTGGCTGGCAGAGGAAAAAAGCAGAGTGCTGCAGGAAATTATTCATGTCTTAAAGTTGTAGCTAAGTAGAAAGCAAAAAGAAAAATATGAAAACAGCTAAATCAGCCTGGTAATGGTTAAATCCTGCCTTGCTGAGACCTCAACCTTTCCTGCTGTGTGTGGCATTTCACTGATTTCGTGTTTTCTTGTCCTGTCCCTTTGTGGTCCTCTGTTTTATACTTTCATAGTTTGTTTTGGCACTGAAGCCACCCCTGCTTTGCACCCAGCACAGGGGCACCTTCCCCATGGCCTGGAGCTCTGAGTGTTAGAGGGACACAGGTGATGAGAACATTGACCAGCATGGATTAATCCTCATGGGTAAAAGAGATCCTGGACCCTCAACAGGGATCCCCTGGCACCTTGGGACGTGCTGCCTGGGAGCTGCTGGGTGGTCTCAGCTCCCATGTGCATCCATGAAAACTGAAGGCATTCAGCATCACTCAGGGTCAGATCCTGACTATTTTGTTGAGGCTTTTTTTGTTGTTATGGAGCCCCATGACGAGACACCATCTGTAATTTGTGGTCAGTGGGGATGCAGGAAGAAAAATGACAAATTAGAAGCACAAGATGCTGTAAGATGAATGAACTACCTGAGAAAGAATGTGTGTCAGCCTGCAATTTATGAGGATAAAGCATCAGAGCTGACAATCTATTATCAGACATCAGATGAAGCCTAAAATTTTGGATACAGATTTGAATAGCCCCAAACAGAGGCAGCAGATGGATTGGTAGGCTGATATTCAGGGATTTCATTTGGGCCCTCTTGAAAAAAAAAACCAAATAGGGATTTCTTTCAAACCATGCCTCTTGATTTAGTTTCAGATGTCAATCACTTGGCATCTTCAAAACTGTTTGGAAAAAGTGTTTTGGTTCAGCTGCATCTCAGCATAATGATCCTTTCAGAAGTGTCTGCTCAGACACTGGTTATTATTCCTGCTATTTTGGTGCTGTCCTGTGCCCACCTGGATGAGGATTGTCCCCAGGTGGCTCCTCTGGAGGCTGAACAGCCCCAGCTCCCTCAGCCTCTCCTGGGCAGGGAGATGCTCCAGCCCTTCAGCAGCTTTGTCACTGGACCTGCTCCAGGAGCTCCAGGTCCCTCTTGTGTTGAGGAGCCCAAAAGTGGCCACAGCATTCCAAACTGCCCAGCCCCTGCCTGGCTCAGCAAGCAGCAGGGTGGGACTGACCCTCAGAAATTGCTCGGGAGCTCCCAGAGTGTTTCACCAGAGGATTTGCTGGAAAAGATCAACACTTCCTCTCTTTCAATTGCGGTCTCACCAGATGCTGTCACACTCAGGTGCAGCTGAATGCCCAATCCAACATTACTTTTTAAAGGAGTGCCCAGTCTGGGAAGCAGAAGGAAATTCTGTTGTTGTCTTTTATATTTTCTCCTGCAATTAAGAAAAAAAAAAAAAAAAAAGATCCAGAACACCTGTCCAAGTCATGCTAGGAAGGTTTTTGGCACCTCTGGGTTCTGCTGCCCATATTCTCCCTCTGCGTCCCCTGAGCACTCATCCGTGACTCAGAGATTTGCAAAATAACCAATATGTACCAGGTGAATTATTTTCATGAGGATAATGAATGATATATTTGTCTTTGTAACACACCAGCTCTGCTCCTGATTTTTGTAACAAGTCTCTTTCCTAATACAAATATCCCCGAAGCGAGCGAGATGATTTCAGTAATTTGAGAATGGAATGTATTCCATGAAAGTTAATAATATGGTGCTTCCCAGAAGTAAGACAAATATAAAGACCTACAAACCAAATGATAGCACTTTTATTTTTATAGATGAAAAATCCCAGGAAAAGCTTCTTTAAATTACCAAAATGTATAAACAAATCCTTTGTAATAAAAGCAATAATTTACGCCGTAATGAAATTTGTCACGTAGTTTATTTTGAGTTATTTAAAAGGAATAATTTTGTAGATGCAGGCTGATAGATCCACGGTGCCTCTCTGCAGGAACTGTGTTTTTTCCAGAAGTGGATCAAAGCCACAGTGGAAGTGGGAGCAGGAACCTGTCCTTACCCCAGCTGTCCCTGGTTGTAGTGGCAGTCACAAGCCATGCAAAGTAGGTGGCCAAATGCATGCAGAATTCTGCTTGGGCAGTATCAGAAGTAATAAATGTGGTAAGGCAGAATAAATATGCAAAATATAGTACTTTAACCTAATAACATGACCACTTGCAAGCTTTAGCATAACACTGAAAATCACTAATGGAGCCCTGTGCAGATTTGCACCGATACAAGCAGTCAAGAATCATGCATAATGGAACAGTGCAACAGCTAACAGCAGATTCACACAAGATAATTTAAACTTGTTTGTATGGAAATGAAGAACTGATCTTTGAAGTGGTCCTTAATGAGATTCTGCTTGATCCTCTCTGTATCCGGAGAAAGGCTTCCGTTTTCCTCCTGCATCCGGCTCGTGTTGCTGGGGTGCACAAAAAGGACTCCTGTAAATTATGAATGCCAATTTGCATCTGCATTGTTAGGTGAGAACCCAGGGCTGCCACGTAGCCTTGCAGAGTTGTTATTAAAAGTTCCCGGTGTTGGTAGTGCACCCCTGCACCATCACTAACCCAGCTCAGTGCTCCTGGTCAGTGTGGCAGGGTCTTGACCACACTTTATGCAAACAAATCCAAAGAGGTTGTAATAAAATTGTATTTTGGATTTAAAACACAGGAGAGGCTGTAGCAAGGTGGGAGTCAGGCTCTGCTCCCAGGGACAGGAGCAGAGGGAATGGCCCCAGGCTGGGCCAGGGCAGCTCAGGGTGGGCACAGCAGGAATTTCCCCATGGAAAGGGGGTCAGGAACTGGAACTGCCCAGGGAGGGTTGGAGTGCCCATCCTGGAGGTGGCACTCAGAGCTCTGGGATGGGCACAGCTTGGACTGGACGATCCTGGGGCTCTTTTCCAACCTGAATGATTGTGTGATTCTGTGATCTCACTTATATGTTCTACGGCAGAATGAGTGCTAGGAATTTTCATCCTTTTTGTCATTTTTTATGGACTTTTGCCTTCCCACTCCCACTCCTGGGCACTGCAGCACCCTGAACAGAACTGTGCAGTTCATTGCCACAGCTGTAACCCCACTCCAAGAGGGCTGCAAGGCAGACTCTGTGCTCGTGCATCTTGGAATATCTTAAAGCACCACGAAGCTCCTGAGCAAACTCCCCCATAGCCCGTCAGGAAACACTGCTGAGTGATCAGCCTGCCCAACCCTCTGCGAGCTCTGAAAGCGTCCATCTGGCAAACGAGCCTTTGTTTGTGCTTTTGAAAGGCAGAGGGAAAACATTCCCTTGGTTTTTTCTATCTGTTTGTTTGTTTGCGCAGCTCAGGAGATTAAGGACGACTTATTTAAAGTTAATGATTCTGTTCCCATGAGGGGAAAACACCTTTCTGTGAGCCACAGGTCCCCTCAGCTATTTTAGTCTCTGATGGGACATTTCTGCCTTCAAAGGAAGCAACCACTGTAAATACCTTCAGATGCCTGAGCCTCCCAACCTGCTGCTTGCTGACTCTCAGAATTCCATTTGAAAAGGCAAATTCTCTGTAATGAACAGAGGGGAGGAGCAGGGTTTGTTGTGGTTCCATTGGAGGGGTTCACACAAGGCCACGGTAAACCAAGATGTGAAGTGACTCTAGAATGAGCAGCGCGGAAATCTTCCTGCCCGTAAGAGCAGCACAAAGCAGAGCACGGGATTGCTCCGAGCACAGGAATAGCTCCTGGACAATGTCCTGCTGCTGGGGCCATTCTTCAGCCAGGCTCACCCTGAAAGGCCTCCAGCTGCTCCCATCCTTTCCCAGCTCTCTTTTCTGACCATCCTTCCGGGCTGGTGTGGGGAGATTTAACAAATATCCCTCAACTTTAAAGAGGTGTTTGATGGCTAAACATATGAACTCATGAAAAAGACCCTGCTAGATAGAATAGAACCAAAGTTTGGTGTCCCATGTTTGCTTGTGTATAGCTGTCCCAATATTAGCTTAGTCCCATTTTCCAAGGTCATGAGAGAAACCTTTTTCTAATGCTATGTAACTCCTATTTTGGCTTTACACGTAGCATAAAAAAAAAGGTGTTATCATTTCTTGTAAGGCCAAATATAAAGAAACCATGCTGAAATTTTATTTTTCTTATATGTATTTCAAGTGTTTCATTATATTAATTGTATAATCCTTGCAAAGTCAGTCAAAACAGCAGAAATTATTCAATCTGTTTAGGTTCTGGTGGGTTTGTCATCTTTCCATCCACTGTTTTCTCACTTCAGAAGCACTCTGGAAGGTTCTGCTTTTCATCATCTATTCCTATGAGGCAGTTCCTTTTAGATCTTTGCAGCTGGAAGGCTCAGTCAGGCTGGATCTGCCCTGTGCACACCCCATGCCAGCCATGGCCAGGGCCTCCAAGGCTCTCAGCAAACCCAGCACCTCCCTGAGCACTGGAAGGAGCTTCCAGGTGGGCAGGAATATTGGAGGCCTGAGAAGAAATGAGGGGACTGTGCACATCTTTGTGGTGCTGTAAATGCCACCTGTGTTTTCTTTGCTTTCCCCAGGCCCATTAGGATCTCTCTTGCTTTGCTGTGCACAGAATTTGCACACCCAGCTCTCACTATTGCCTGAGGGGATCCTCACAAGTTTTACAGCACCCATATAGATTTGACAACCTGCTGCATCCCATTAGTTATTGTGTTTACTCAATGCCCTGAGCTCTGAATGGACACCCAGGGCAGGCCCTGGCCTCAGAGGGAGATTTGGTGGCAGATTTGGCTTTTGGCTGCTGTCCTGAGTTAATCACCCCACAGGCACTGCATTCCCCAGCCCCTGTGGTAAGGAAGGACAGCCCAGCCCAGCCCAGCCTTTCCTGGGCTTCTTCCCCAGCAGTGCCCTGGCTCTGCTTTCTAAAAAAATCCACATCAAAAACCTTTCCCTCTGTCCCAGACCCACACCATTAATGGTGTGTTCACCAGAAAGAATTATCCATTCGTTTTTCTTCTGGATCTCCCCACATAAGCAGGAGGACTGAAAAGAAAATTGAGACGTCTGCTCTTCTCTTTGCTCTGCTCTTCTCTTTTCTCAGGTTGAAGATGCTCATGGCTCTGTCTCATTAAGGCTGGGAGGTGTTAATGGGAGGTGTTAATATGTAAATCTGGTCCTAGCAAGGCTGAGGAGCAGGCTGTGGAATTCCAGCCTGTTCCGTGCCTGCCTGTGCCATCTCTGCAGGACAATGAGGAGGCTGAGGAGGTCCTATGCCCACTCCAGAGGTGTGGGAAGGGCCAAATTATGGTTTTAATTACTTCTTTCTCCTGGACTTGTAGAAAAGTGGGGTTTGTGCACTTCTTCCAGGGAACAGGATGAGTGGGAACAGCCCCAAGCTGTGCCACAGAGGGTCAGGTTGGACATCAGGAGGAATTTCTCCATGGAAAGGGTGCTCAGGCTTTGGCAGGGGCTGCCCAGGGAGGGTTGGAGTGCCCATCCCTGGAGGTGTCCCAGGAAGGGCTGGAGGTGGCACTGAGTGCTCTGGGCTGGGGACAAGGTGGGGATGGGGAACAGCTGGGACTGGATGGACTGGGATTTAGGATGGAAATAATTTTGATTGTGTAATTGTGTGATTCCTCTCTACTGAAGCATCCAAAATAATTTTCCATACCTAAAAACATAGGACTGATAATTTCTGTGATTGTTAAAATAGGTTTGAAATGATCTTTAGAATCAAACTTGCAAAACCTTATAAAACCAAGACTGAGAACAATCTTTGGGAAGTGCCCAAATAGGGGTGTATCACATAAAGGTAAAAAGTGGCCCAGGGAGGAGGGAGATGTGGCAGGGCTGGTTTGGTGTCCCTGGGCAGAGCCTTGCCCTGGCAGGACAGGCAGGAGCTGCTGCAGGTGTTGGGGTGTCTCCATGGACCAGGGGGGCTCCAGCAGCACTCACAGCCCCGGCTGGTTCAGGACCTGCACTGCCTGATCACTGCTACTCTTACAACAAATAAAACATTTTAATATGAGCAGTCACTGAATGTTTACTGTATCATATTGCTGGGAGCTGAATGTGTGCCAAATGCTATAACAGAAGGGAGCATATGAACTCCAGAATGATGACACTAATAAGGAAATTACAAAAGGCCCAACAAATGGCATTTGTGTTAAATCAATAATGCTCTGTTTGTTATTTTTTATTCTAATCTTTCTTCTAAAAAAAAAAATTATCTTTCCAAACAGTTGGCAATTCCCATTCTTGTTCTTCTTCCTGAACATAATTAAAAACATGTTGTGGCGTCTACTTAAGACATCAACTTTCCCAAGCCTGTCTTGTCCACTGCGTTTTAAACAAAGACACTTGTTTTGGCATTGTGCCCTTAATTAATCATTTGAGACTTTATTGCTGTACAAAAAATGTCTTTGTTTAATGATTCATCACAAGCCCAGTTTCTGCAGAACTTAATAAAGTACAGAACCAACTTTCTAATCAGCTTAAAGTAAAAGGGAAAAAAGGCCAAGATTGCTTTTGGTGTATTGTTTTGGTAAAGCAGCATTCCTTCAAGGCACACCAATATTCTGGGCTATGGTTGAAAACTGCAGGGATCAGACTGGTCTTTTAAGCTGGCACTTCAGGAGAATGCTGTTATTTCTTGAAAAGCAGGATCCTTGCAGCCCTGGCCAGCAGCACTGAGCAGTGCAGAGCCTGGCACCAGGCAGCTCCTTGTGGAGAGGCACTCCAGGCTTTGGAGAGAAATTTGTAATGCAATGTTTGGTGTGATGGGAAAGCCACAGTGAACATGGCTGGATTTATGAAATGCAGAAGTTATTTTTCCACTGGTCTCACATTTTTTTCTGCCTCTTTCTCCCTCCTTTTTTTTTTTTTTTCCTTTTTATTTTTTTTGTTTGGTTTTGTTGCTTATTTTTTGTTCCTTTAATCACATAACATCCTTCCATTTAACTTTCACTTTAATTCTCATATGGCTACAACCAAACTTTTGTTCTAGCAGCAGATTTGTACAACAAATGAGTTTCCCATAGGACAGTATAGGAGAGTCTTGATTTTTCTGTGATTGTTTTGTTCTTCCTTTTGATTTGGAACAAAAAGATCACAGCTAAGGAGCTCAAGTCCCTAAATGACACAGAAGAACAGCTGTGCTTTAGTGACCAGAAGCAGGGCCTGGCCCTTGGAGCTCTTTGCAGGGTCCATCCCTGCTGCAGCATGGATTTCCCAGCTGAAGCACACACAGATTTGAGCTGATAGCCTTTGGCTGGTGGTGCAATCCATCACATGCAGCTGGGGTGCAGTTACATGACTGACATCTGACAGACACACATTTGATAGCTCAATTATTCCAGGCATGGGAGCCAAAGCTCCTCTGAATTTTACTTGGAGTTGTCAGAATTGCACCAAAGTGCCCCCAAGACCATCTCTTTTTTTTTCTTTTTTTCTTTTCTTTTCCTTTTTTTTTTTAATTAAGTTTTTCAGTATATTGGTAAAAATATACAATCCCCAATTCTCTAAGCAACTGCACACAGCTTGCACTGTGTCAAAACATGCCTATATTGAGTAAATATATTATTACTCTATGTTAATGTGTGTTATGTAACGGTCATCTATATTAATGTATTCTCCATGTAAGATAATAGCATTCATTTGCTGGAGTTTGTAGCTTCTGCTGCTCTCCACACTTGGATTTTTACTGCAGAATTTCCTCTTTCAGGTCAGGCCAGAAAGTCTTTGATTTAATGGGCACTGCCATGAGTTGTGCCAGTCCGTGCTGCTCTGCATGGAGGAGGTTTTGGTTTCTGTGCTCATTGTCATGTCTGTGTCCAGAAGGTTTTAGGGCATCAATTGTCTGTGCAGGTCCCTGCAAGACAACAAAACAGCACGAGCCTTGTCTTTGTGATCACCTTTTGAGTCCAGGAGTCCCAAAGCCAGCCCAGCCCTGCTCCTCCCAAGGGCAGAAGTGACCCTTCCTCCCAGTAACATTGACTTTAGGGGGATTCATTTCCAGGCTGATTGCTGCTGGTTTGCCTTTGCTGGTTTGGGTGGTGTATGAGGTGACAGAGGCAGGCACAGGGACAGCCTGGCCTGCAGAGTGAGCCCCAGCAGAGCTCACCTTGTGCAGCCTCAGCAGATGGAAACGAGATCCTTACAGTGCCAAAGGCTCCTTCACCTTTGCAGCATTTCCTTGGTTTTTGGCTGGGCACGGTGAGCAGGCAGAGCTTCATTGACACCACCCTTGCTGGCTCCTGGCAGCAGGGGCTCAGTGGGATGGCAGCAGGTGGGGATTGTCCCCTCCAGGGAAGCCTTTGGAATCACTGGACACAGCCTCTGGCCAGGTCACCAGGGCTGCTTTTCTTTGCTACTTGGCAGCTGCAAAAACAAAACTCAGCTGTAAAAAATAAGTCTCTTGTCTATTTGGCAAGGCCTCTTGGATTTGGAGTGTGTGTGTGTCTAGGCAGGAGCAAGGCAGGCTCAGTGAGCAGCGTGGTGTGGGCACCTTTGCCTCCACAGATATTCTCAGATATCCCCAAGTGCTGGGTGCCTGGGTGAAGGGGAGGTGAGGGGCTGTGGCTAAAGGGTGCTGACAGTCAGGCTGTGCTCTCCAGCCCTAAACAAGGCATGCTGGCACTGTGCTGTACTGGCTTTGAGTGCAGAGCTCTGATTGGTAGTGTTGTGCTCTGGTCACTCGGCAATGCCCAGCTTTCCACCCATCTCAAACAATTCTGTGTGCAAAAGTCACTTTTGATAATTGTGAGGAGAGGAACTCAGCCTCAAAGAGATGGATTCTGATTTTTTTTTTTCTCCCCATTAGGATGATTTAGGATTGTACAATAAGCATCACTGCATGGCTGCTGGATAATGCATATAATTAATTTGGCACATACTATTGCTCTATTTATGTAATATTTCATACATTTTGTAGAGCTTTGTATTCAGAGAGCAACCATACAAATAACAGAGCCTCAGGTCTGCTCCTGCCACTTCATTTCTTCCTGAGCAGTAGAACAGTGGCTCAAGGAACTCCTGGATCACAGGTTTCCTTGTGCTGTCTCCACAATCAGCCCTTCAGCCGCTCCCTACTAGTATGGGGCCAGCTAATAATTAAATCTTAACTCTTTGAAGCTAAACCAATGAGGACAAGGGGTATAATTAAAGCAGAGAGGTGCCTGACTTTTCATCCTCCTTAGAAGTTGCCAAGTGGCCTGCACAGGTCTCTCTTTTTGTGCCAGAGTTTTTCATTTCAGCCACTTCACCTTGCAGGAAGGGATCTACTCCTCTGTTTCTCAGGGCCCAGGCACATTCTCCCCTTGACAGAAATAGCCGAGAGGATCCACAGCATTAATTTGGGGAAAGTGTTAGGGGTTCAGAAGTTTATCTGAGAGTAAAACTGCAGACAGAAGAGTGACCCCGTGAGTGGAGTTCACTTGGGAAACAAGGAGCTGAACTTTGGTTTCCTCCTCCTTGTGTCATTTACTCTGCATTAGCACCACAGGATCAGTGCAGGGCTTTATTCAGGGGTTTATTCAGGGGTTTATTCAGGGGTTTATTGAGGAGGCCAAGCCCGAGGACAGGGCTGTGGCTGTGTCCCCAGTGCTGAATGGCAGCTGAGTGTGATCAGGTGCTGCTGGAGCTCCCTGGCCTCCCGCTCTCGCCCAGCCTGAGCTTTGTGCAGCCTCTCTATGGTGATGTGCACTAGCAAAGGTTGTTGCTAAGTGACATGACAACTGCAAAGTGCTTTTCAATTCCTCTTTCTGTTTGCTACTCCCACCCTCCACGCTCATCCTGATGGAGAGTTTGCTGCTGGAACATCCCCGTCTGGCAGCGAGCGCTGCGTGACAAAGCTCCAGCTCTCACTTCTCACTGAAGTGGTACCCAAGCTCCTGATGCTGCCCCAGTGCTTCTAGGAGCTGGAAACTTGGGTTTGGACAAAGATTGTTCCCATTTCAATTTTCTCAATCTGGGTGATTGAGGGGGCAGTCTGGAAGGGGTTTGGTGCCACCTTGCCCATGTCCTGTGGCAGCTGCTCCCAGCCCCTCTGAGCTGTGTCACCCAGCCCTGCAAACACAAAACACAACCCAGGACAAAGGTTTGACTTTGACAAAGCTGCTCTTGCTGTGGGTAACTGCCATGGGCTGGCAGGCACCTGGTTGTGCTGTTGTGGAAGATCTCTGCTTCCAAACCCTGCTGGTATTCCAAGACTCCACTGCTGGAACCCTCATCAGGTTATTTCATCTACTGGTTCCATGTAGGGAAATAGTTTAATAACAACAAAAAAAAAAAACCCAATCAAACTTCAAACAAGCAGATTCTTCGAACTGTACCTCTTAGAGCAACCTTCATGCAGTTTACATCTCCCTGCCTTGAGTGCCCTTGGCCAAACCCTCCACTTTTGCTCTGTGCCAGGGCAGTGACTCTCAGGTCTGGTGGGCCCTGCCAGGACCCAGAAAACCAGTGAGAGGAGAGCAGTAAATTGAATTCCAGGGCCTGTCCTGGGCCCTTCTCTGTTCCACACCTAAGTGAAGTCACCATTTCTTGCCATGCAGAATTTGTGAGTGAAAGACTGGAATGGTACCTGACCTGTCTCTTCTTTACCACATTTAAAAGGTCCTAAAAGGAGAGTCAGTTTAAAAATCCTGCTGCTGAAGAAAGCCTTTGCACTGAAATAAATCCCAAGCATGATATTTCTTTTTTCAGTTTGGGAGGAGGGGAGCTGCTAGAAAAAAATGTGAGCTCAACTATTAGCTTTCCACTTGTAAAACTTCATATATCACTAAATATATTGCCCGTAGAGGACAGAAGTTGTTAAGATGGAGAAGAATTTTGAAGATGGATGAATGACAAAGACAAATGAAGATTTTTATTTTAGCAGAAGTTTCCAAGTGCTGTCTCTGGGTTGGGAGGGTACTGTTAATAAAGTACACTTGACATATAACTGTTCAAGTTCCTGAGAAACAGCTTTGCTTTAAAGTTCGGTGGAGGATCAAAAAGAGTGAATTCTCTGTTTCTCTCTATAAAAAAGAAAAAGAAAGCCCTGAAAAAGGATAGGTTTTTTTGGGAAACGGCATCTATGCCTTTTGTCTTTTCTTCTCTTTGTGGTCCAGAGACAGTGCGTTGACTGACTTCTTCAGAAAGGAGATCAGTGAAATTGTCAGTTGATTACTTCTCCTTGATTAGCATTTATAAGAGCCCTGTGATACATTATTTGCATTCCTATTTAGCCGTGATTTTTGTGGGGCAGCAATGATTAAACTTGTCACAGGGCCTGATTGACAGGGTCAGATCTTCACTTTCTACTCTTTTGAAATTAAAAACAAATGTGTCAGCTCCCTTCATGGGCCGCAGCGCTGTGAAGCTTGCTTGCCTTGTCATCGCAGATAGGTCAGGAATGTTTTAATTTTAGGGATGGATTCTGCTTGTCAAGCAGAGTGTGATGGCGTGTAGTTCTGGAGATGAGATGTGAAGGGTGTAAAACAAAGAATGGAAAGAACAAAGACAAAGACACTCACATTATTAGACAGATTTAATTAGTCTGAATGGATATTATGCTAGATGAAGCAGTGAGCTGTGAAATTAACCCTTGATTACGGATTGGCGGATCGTGCTCATAAAGGGAATCAAACCTTGGTGAATGGGAAAGAGGTGCTGTCCTACCCTCCCAGCCTCCATCCCCACGACCCCTTCCCGAGTCCAGGAGGGGGTGGAAGGCTTTGAAGGAGAAGCTGTTGTTGGTGGCATTTGGGAAGTTGGGACAGTGTCTCCCTTTGCTGGCCTGCCCAAAGAGCTGCACCAGCAGCAGGCTCCAGGAGGGAGGCTTGTGCAGGAAGGATGGTGAGGAATGACTCCCACCAAGTGCAGCCCTGCCCTGTGAGCAGCACAGAGCCCAGGTCCCCTCTGGAGACACAGCCCCACCTCCCTTCCCACCACTGCCACGCAGGTTTGGTATTTCTGCCTGAAAACGTATTTTGTTATGATAAGCTGTGAGCTAAGGTGAAATTACTCATCCCTAGGTGAGGATTCAGGCTGGCTGAATCAGAAAAGTTGGTCTGTCCCACCTCTAAAATCAATGCATGATGTCCCAAAGATGAGGCAGTGTGGGGGAGCAGGGCAGTGACAGCCCAGAGGGTGCTGGGTTTGAGCATCCAATGCAGAAGAGGCACTCCAGCCTTTTGTGTGCTTCTCATCAGCATTCCCAGAGCTCTGTATCAAGAACTCCTCTAATTAGCACCACTGCAAGGGAGGAAAACAAATAGAAAATACAGTGTTACCCTCTTGTTAGTTCCTTGTCATTTCTTCCAAGTTGTTCAGCTAATGGAGTAATCAGCCTTTCTGTTAAAAAAGAGGGGAAAAAAGCCAAAGGGCGTTAGGTGCACTGATCTGCCAATAGGTGTGAGGCCCCTGCTTCCCTCTGGCACATTTGGAAGGCTCAGTTTCAGGGCAGATTTGCATGCCAGAGACTGTGAGATTGAAAAGGAGTGAGACATGAAAACAAGCTGGGTCAAAGACTGCCTGGAAATGGTGGCTGGTAACTTCTGAACAGCAGACCCACCTCGAGTGCTGAGGCTCTGTGGGCACTGTGCTATCTCTCACACCATTTTTGTGTATCTGATAGCAAGAATTCTCATTTTTACTTAACATTTAGCAGCATTTAAGTAGTGTCTCTGCGTGGAGTGAAAAAACCCTTTGATTAAAGACCTACAGAAGATTAATGAAAGTCATTATCTTTATATGATAGCAGAGAGTTACTACCCACAGAATAAAAGGAATTTCTGCCTGCACATCTTTTCTGCCCTGGTTCCCCCATCTCTTTTCATACCCTGAAAGAGAAGAGGCAGCATGGGAAGGTGATGAGGGAATAGGACATGACACAAATCCCATTGAGAAGCCTACTGCTGAATCTCTGTTGGTGTTAGAACAAGTCACTGTGCCATTCTCCAGATGAAAATTATTATTTAAGGACAAAAGCCTGGTACTTATCATGAAACCTGAAGACACAGACTAGTTCTTAGGCAGAAAAGCCTTGTCATTGAACTGGTGTTTATGTGAGCAGTCACACATTAGTGTTGCTGCTTTCAGGGGCTTTTCATCAGAGTCTTTATTATTACAGACCTATTGAGCTGTTCCTCACTTGCTGGGAATCAGCAGAACTCTCCTGAAATTAATGGTGCTACATAGTTTTACATCAGCTGAGGATCTGGCTCTTAATTTCTGGTTGTTGATAATTATTCAGCTGAACTCTTCCAGTACAGGCAAACCTTCTGAGGAGGATTGAATCTGCCCTACAGGCCCAACACTGAACCCTTGGTCTGTGTCTCCTCAGTCCCCAGCCTGGAAGGCCAAGTGGGTGACAGATTAATTTAATTAAACAGTTTTCAGGTAATGATTTGACTCAGTAGTTTTTGCAATCTCTGCTGGGTTACCTGAGCAGGGCTCAGGGATCTGGATAGGCTGCTGGCCTGTGGTGTTAAAAGAGAACAAAACACATGAAATACTGGAAAATAAATGCCAGTGAGAGGGAAATCTCTGTATCTTCTGTCTGTGTATTTACAGAAATGCAGGTGAGGTTGGGGTTTCTTTGTTTTGCCACAGCTGTCTCTGCTGTGGCTCCCACAAGCTCACCATGGCTGATCCTGTCACCGTGGCTGCTCCCGCTCACTGCAGAGACAGACCTCGGCTCCTGCATTCAGCTCCCACAAAAACCATCAGCACACAAAAGGGATCCAGAGGAGAGGTTTGGACAGGGCCATTCAGTGCAGACACTGTTGAGTAAAAGCTCAGACAGCCCTACAGCGTGTGAGGCACTCCTTCAGTGAGGAACAATGAGCACTCAGGGATGGATACAATGCACACGGCCTGGGATGCTCCGCTCCCCATCCCCATCCTGCTGCTCCTGAGCAGAGCCGAAGGAGCAGTGCTGGGAGCACTGGCGCCATTTCCAGGGGCATTTCTGCCTCACTGCTATGCCCTGAGCAGGAGGAACTCTGCTTAAACCTGGGAGTTAACTCTGGTGTAAAGCAGCAGTGAACGCAGCAGGTTCTTCCCCCAAATGTGAGCTCAAACTCACATTCCTGCCTCCCAAACACAGCAAATATTTCCCAATTATCCACAGGGGATCCTGGCTCACCTGGGGCTCAGGTTTGCAGCCCTGGTTCTCCTCCCTGCCTGGATTCCAAGAGCAGGAGCAGTGGTGCCCCCCACCCTCCCTTTATTTCTCCCACGGAATTGTTCCGGCGCTAGCTTGGTGTGTCAGCTTGTAAGTCTATAAAACAGTTTTCTACCAGCTGGAAATCCAACATGCTACATGAATACATAACAGTGCCTAACCAAGAAGGTTTGTAATTCAGTAATTAGCTGTAATTAATGAACACAAAGTGAAGACTCATTTACAGTTTAAATTATCACATTAGCTCCTGTCACCCTCTATGTACACAAAACAGCAGGAATTCAATTATTTTTATTCTTCAAAGCTAATTTAAAATTTAAGGAATGCCATTACATGAAATAATAGGTAGGAAATGTAATAGAAATCGCTGAGAACAGTTGGCCATCCTTAGAATGGGAGGAAAAAAATGCTATCAGTGATGATTTGGAAATGTTATTTCGTCTGTGAGCAGATGAAGGATTGAAATCTACACTCTTTTCAGTGTATTTAAAAGGAAAACGAGTTTGGTGGTTGCTAAGTCTTTGTGCAGGAAGAGCATAATTGTGCATTGTGCATAATTGTAGAAGCAGTTGATACTGATAATGCTGTTGATAGCAACACGATGACAGCATGGAAATGCTCACACCATTATCTTTAATGGGGCTGAGCCGACTGCAGCAGCACCGAGCCCCTGCAATCCTCACCAATCTTACTTGGGAAACTTCAGCCTAGCAGGCCTTAAGTAATTGTCACTTTGCAATCTGCCTCCAGTTCGTGTGTGTACGTAGGGCTGTGTAAAACACTTCCATTGTGCTTTTAAACCCACCACGACGCTGCTCTCGGCAGCTGCCACTGATTATATTTTCCCTCAAACAGTTCAATAGCAAGAGAATTCCAAACCCATCTGATGCCACACATCTGCATTCCAGCCCTTCTTCTTTTTTGCCTTTTTTTTTTTTGTTCTTTATTTTTTCTTCAGCTCCCTTTTCATTTTAAATAGGCCACTGGAAGCTCTGGCGTCTAATTTTTCATAGGTGATCGACTGCTGAGTTGTGGGTTTATGTAGACAGAGGGAAGGTAGCGATAAGCCAAGAGAGAGGATTCTATTAGGGAAATGCAGCAGTAACTAATGAATCCTGCCAGTAATTGGGAAGGTGTAAGCCTCTGTAATATCCTAATGATAGTCATCCGTTGTGTGCATCCCCCGGCAGCGGCAGCGATCCCTCATCGGCTCCGTGATCTCAGACACTTAGCCATGCAAATCTTCCTGACAGGACTCTATGTCTTTGTCTCCCTAATTGGACAGTATAGAGTTGTTTATGGATATTGCAGACATTTAGACCTCAGTTGGAGGTTGTTCAAAAATCGTTAGCAAAGTTGCCTTAACAGCATTGTCAAATATTTATTCCCCTGTTTCAATATCTGTTTTTAACCCAGGCATGGTTGGAGAGAGAATTAACATTTCGAAGATGGAGCATCTCCTTCCAGCCTCTGGTTGAGATTTTTATTAAGCCATTTTCTTGCAGAAAGAGAGAACAACAACAACAAAAAATCTACCAGAAGTCCTCATTTCTTAAGGATAAAACGTGAGATTGTAGGGCAAATGTGCTGATTTTTAATGCCATTTCCATGGGGAAATATTAGGAATGCTGACCAAGGCAGTTCCACTTGTAAAAATTACAGGAAGCTTATGGGGCAAAAATTCCAGTTTAATGTAAGCCAAAATAAATGGAGAATATTCCCATTCACTACACCACTTCAAGTGAGTGCAGATTCAGGGCCTGGCTCAGATATATTAGAAAAACCATGGTTTTTTCCTTGGTCAAGAGTTGAGGGGTTTAATTCTTGTCTCCAATCATCTCTTGGTAGTGGGTGAAATGTAAGATACAATAAATACATCCAATGCTGTGCTTTACCAAAAGGAATTGTTTTTTCTCCTAAAAATTTCATACTGGGGGGATTTCACATTTTTGTGTGTAACACATTTCTGGTGGAGGGTTTGGGGTTTTCTGAGCACAAGGCAAAGTCTTACAGGCACTTCCTGGGGCCACAAACACCAGGAGGAAATCTGAGTTCAGGAGAGAGGCTGGAGTAGCCACAAATATTGGAATTTGTGAGGAAGATCAGCTGGATCAGGCAGCTGAATTTACAATCCCTGGGTTGTGTGCCAGTTTCCTCAAGTTGTCCCACAAATCAAGGGGATTATTTGCCTCAATGAAAGCAATGAGATCCCTCCTTTTTGTAACTACTAAATTAAAGCTGCAAAGAGTTAACTCCATATGGATCTCCACTGCCATCTTGTCTCCCAAGGCTGCTTATTCTACACTGCAGATATTTTATAAATATTAGATAGAAATATATATAAAACCAGAAAAAAATATATGCAAGAATTTGCCTAAAATAATCATTTGGCTTTTTTTTTTTTTTTTTTGAGCCAAGTCTTTACACAAATAGAGGGTGTGAAAGCTTCTGTTCATGGGAATATTTCTAGGAACAATTTCTGAAAGTATTAATTTGCGCCTGTCTGGCAACTATCTTGAAAGCTGTTTGTAGTTTTGGAAATTATTCAGCCAGGGAGCAGTAGAAATGACACATTATATCGTTGATTAATGTAGTAAAAAGCAAATTACTGAAGGGGGAATAATCAAAGCCATAGTTGCAGCAAATAGTTCCCTTATCTGATTTCTCTCGGGTTAGCCCAAAGTTTTAGGTACTTCCCACAATCAGACCCAAAAGATAAAGAAAGAAATTAAAGGAGAGCTATTTGTAAAACAAGGGAAGGAATAGATTTTTTTTTTGTGAAATATTTCTGCATATTTGTTATAGTTCTTTAAGTAAGCTCCCATTTTTAGGTCTTTTTATACAAAACTCCCTGTTCCCCTAAAGCACTACTGACACCATCTGTAAACCCATCAGCTTTTCAGCCCTCTCCCTAAACTGCTGAGGAAAATGTTGTGACTGCAGAAAAAATTCCATCCAGTGAAGGTCAGAGAAGGCAGAGAAGTGCCTGCATACAGAGCTGAATTCATGGAATCCTGGAATCATTTTGGTTGGAAAAGAAATGAGCTTGGAGCTTAGAGTCCAGCCACTCCCTGTCACTGCCAGGGCCACCACGTCCCCAGGTGCTGTTAAATCCTGCAGGGATGGGGATTGCACCCGTGCCAGAGCTGAGCAACCCTTTGGGGAGGAAATCTTTCCCAATATCCAACCTAAACCTCCCCTGGCACAGCCTGAGGCCATTCCCCTCATCCTTTCATTTGCTCCTTCCCCAGTTCCTGACCCATCCAAGCTCAGTGTTTGCCATCCTGAGCTCACTGGAGGGACAGGGGCTGTAGCAAGGTTGTCCCAGCTCTCAGATATCCCTTTTTTTGAAGTGAACCCCTGTTTTCCCAGATTTAATGGACCCCTGGCTGCAGGGAACATCCCAATCTCATCCCATTAGAGCCACTCAGCCTCTCCCACTGCTCCAAGGTGGGCCCGCAGGACCAGGATCAGCCTCTCTTTTCCCCGTGGATGCCATCCTAAGGGTAAACAGGCTCTGGATGTGCTTGCTAGAACCTTCTTCTCCAGAAAATCAATGTATTGGCATTTAGGGTATTTTTATAGACACACACTCAGGTATATATATTTAAAACCCCAGCTTTACAAACTTATGTTGGTGCAGCAGCCCATGACACTGAATACAAGCTGCTGTGCAAAGCAATTGCCAAATGTTTACATAAACACATAAATAAGACAAATAAATTCATTTTCATTATTCATATTTTCTGCTCTTTCTTCTCCTTTTTATTTATGCCTTAGACAATGGCTCCTGTAAATATTCTGATTAAAAAAACACCTGCAGTGGACAGAAAGATGATCAAAAAGCCCTGATAGAGAGCAATTCATGTTTCTTCTTTACAATCACTAACGAATCTTAACTTGAACCATGTTATGTTCCCAAGTGAGTGATAAGCAATGATTTATTATGAAGTGTCAGGAAATCAGAATGCCATACAGTGAGACATGAGCTAGTGGAAAATGTGTTCCCTGTTTCCCAGCCTCATTACTCAAAGATGCAGTGTCCCTTTCTCCAAGTCTAATTTACCTGGCTTTCCAAGGCTCTCTGAGAGCAGAGGGAAGGGCTCCAGGAGGGAAATACCCGACCCAGGCTGCGCCTCCACCTTCCAGCACCGCCCAACACCGCCAAGTGACCGGGGAAAAGGGGCTGGAAACGCAGAGCTCTGGCTGTATCAAACCCTTCCAGCCCTAATGATGCTCCCCCCAAGCAATCGCTCAGGATTACAGCATCCTTTGCCTCATCAGGGCTGTCAGCGCCTGAAGAGGAAATAAAACAGGCGGCGCTGAGGAGACAAACGGATAAGTTTTCTTTATGTGTTAGAGTTTCTTCTACTCTCTAATGATTCCCTTCTCCCCATGATCCTAATTCAAGTAACTGGCATGTGATATATTTTGTAGACAAATCAGCAGCAGAAGAGCATGTGCAGCTCTGGCACCGCGGAGCCCGTGATTTACGCACAGCTCGCGCCCGTTCGCGCTTTAAGGTGGGAATTTGTGTTTTAAGAGCTCCCTCACAAAGAAAGGAGAAAGCAGCAGATCCCACACTAATTCACAGGAGCAGCCTCCACTCCTACCCACTAATGGTCTCTGCAAAAAGGAACCCAAACAGGCAGAGTCTCAAAAATGTGGCATTTTTCTAGATGTCTCTTTAAAGGCCCCAATCCCAGAAGCATTTGGGCTCGGTCAGATGTGGATGGAGGAAGGGAAAAGCAGGGCCTGAGTGTGGTTCTGTTCTGCTACAGCAGACATGGAAGTGGAGCCTTCCCAGGGAGGTTTGGCTTGGATGGTCTGGGCACACCATGGAGCTGTCAGGGGCAATGATGAGCAATATCATCATGAGCATTAAAAATAATCAATGAGCAAAAATAATCATGAGCAATGAAAATATTGTTGGAAAGACAAACCTTTTATTTAAACAATATTTTAAAATAATATTTAATTTTTTTAATATTTAGAATATTTTTAATACAATCTTACTATCCAAAAGCATGGATTTAATCACAGCAGATGGTCAAAAAGCCACCAATGGTAGCATTTTCTATTTCAAAACATGATCCCGTTCTACTGTGATAAAATGGAAGAGAAGGCCAACAAGTTAAACTGAACAGGATAAACTTAAGAACAAGGAATTTATGTCCTGCAAATTCTTTCACATAAAAAAAAAGAATTTCATATCTAGGCATGTTACAACTAGTTCAGTCTGTCTTAAGGCAATGGTAGCTGTTGTTTTTCCTTGCAGAAAACATAGAAATCATCAGAAAAAATTAACCAGAACTCATCCTTGTCTGAAAAGCTGAGAGACTCACGAATTTCAAAAATCTTTTTTTTTTCCTCTATAGAAATGCTTTATAGAGAATCTTTGTGAAGTACAAACCAGAGAGTGGTTGTCTCCCAGCACTGACAATGTCTGCTGTTCCAGACGAGACGGTGTGTGATGTACCATCCTGAAATATTGTCAGCAAGCCTGCAAATATGAAGGCATTTTCATAGCAAGGCAGGGATGAAAGGGAAGAGCTTTGGGTTTGCTTTTTTGTTTTGCTTTGTTTCTTAGTCCTAATAAAATCTAGCAGTGTGCTCTTAACTTCTCCCCTCCCGTTTTGTTCCGAAGAGAAAGGGAACATCATTCTCCTGTGAAAGTGTTCTGGAGAGAGGGAGGAGGTACAGATTCCCTGCTGGAGGGGTTTGCTGTAGCCAGGACGAGGTTTGTGTGATATTTAAGTAACTCAGGGTGCAGAGACAAATCAGCGTCTCCCCACTGTCAAGTGGCCTTTGCTGCCTCACAGTGAGTTGAGATATTTCAGTGTCACAGCTCAGAGGTGGGGCTGAGGAAAAACCCACCCACAGCAGCCTCTGGTTTGGTGATTTAGAAATTCTCTTCAGGGTTTAAAAAATGTGGGGCTTGATCTCAGGGGGAATTACACTCCAATGAGCACAGGGAGGCAATTGTGGATTATGCAACAGTTGAGTGAACTCTTGCAGGTAATTCAGCCTTTTTAAGCGCTCAGATGAACTGAGGGATGCACCTTTGGGTGACCCACGTGTTCCTCCTGACCTCCATCCCCGTGCACCTGGGTCTGCAACACACAGCCCTTGGCCAGATGGTTGGTCCATAATTGCTTTGTCTCATGTGCTGTAAATTCACGTTTTGCAAGGTGTGTTCCAAAAGCTGTTTCTCGGCTGGGATCCTTACAGGTGGCACTTTAAAATGTAGCGAGCACCCAATCCTACAGAACCTGCTTGTCACAGAAAATGGCACAGTTTGCATGTGACCTGTAATGACAGTTGCTAGTTGAAAAGAAACCAGAAATTCAGCTTTATCTTCCACACTTTGGTTGCAGCTGCCATCAACTAAATCTCTCTCCAAGGGCAGATGGTGCCCCGTACAATGAACAATTTAATCTTTAGGAAACTTTGCCAAAAATCCACTTTTTTTTCCCCCTCCAAGAATAGGCTGTCAATAACATGTGCTCCTAAATACATTGTGATTTGATGGCTATACTTTATTTATAGGAAGAAATAGAAGTTAAATGTTCTCTGTATTTTTTTTTCCTCTTTCCAAGTCTGTGATTTTTCCAGACACACCTGGGGGACCAGGTGAGTGTCGCCCCTTTGTGCTCTGTGTCACTGTGTCACCTCATACTGGGCTCAGGGGTGAAATCCTGCCTCTCTCTACACAAGTGGCACAAATCCCTCTGTTTCCAGCAGCCCAGGATTCCATTGGGTCTCTGGAACCACGGGGAGATGCAGCCCCAGTTTTGTGTCTGATTCATCCACAGCTTCTCTGGGCCACCTGTGGCAGCACCTCCCCACCCTCACAGGGAAGAATATTTTCCCAATATCCAATCTAAACCTCCTGTCTGGTAGTGGGAAGCCATTCCCCCTTGTCCTGACACTCCAAGCCTTTGGAAATTGTCTCTTCCCATCTTTCTGTTTGGCTCCCTTCAGGACTGAGCTCCTTGTCCCTCCTGCACCATTGCTCCAAACAATGGGGGGAAAAAGCATCATCCCAGGCAAGGTCTAAACTCTTCCAGCTGGGTTTTGTAGCAATTAATGCTGTGTTCAGGCAGTCACACCCCAGAAAGAGCTCAGTGAGAGCCCACATTTCCTTCCTGTTGCCCCACACTCCCACAAGCTCAGATCTGAAATGTTTTCCACACTTCCCCCTCCGTGTGGCTGAGGGTGAGTGTACAAACACTGGTGGCTGCTGCAGGGACACGAGTGGCTCAGGGACCTGCCGGTGACACTGGTGGGACCCTTCAGTGTGCAGGACATGAGGGGTTGTCCCTGCTGGCACCCTGGAGCCCCTGCCTGCCTTTGGGTGGGTGCTGCACCCCAGCAAGGTGGGAACTGAAAGATTTGGTTTTCGTGAGGGTTATTCCTACCTCTCCCAAAATGTTTTCCCATCCTATTAGAGAGTGTTTGCTGAAGCAAATATGTTCTGTTTATTTATTTAATGTGCTGTTAAATGACCTTCTGGAAAGCTATTCCTGCCACGAGGCTTTAAAATGGATGGGCAGGCAGAACTCCAGGGAGCATGCTCCTCCCAATCAGGATGAATCATTCCAGTAGTTACTGTTTAGATTGATATAATTTTAGTTATAATTATGGGTAACGAGAAGGCGTTTAGAGCCTGTAACATTGTAATTCATGGTGAGAGGAGTCCTAAATGAAATAAAATATATCCAGATTTGCTGTTTCCCCCTTTCTAGGTACTGTGCACGTGGCATGGTTCTTTAAGGAACAGATTTTGTGCTGCTGCAAAAATCTAGCAAAAGTAGGTCAGAAATGACATCTAGAGATAACATGTTTGGGAACCACAAAGGGCCTGTCTGTGTCTTTCTATGTGGCCTTTAAAGAGTCCTGCAATTTATTGTGATGGGTACAGCTGCAGCCTGGAGAAGTTTTGATCCATAGGCTCCCATGGACTGTGGTGGGTGGATCACAGAGGAATATTGTCATTTTTGTTGTCCCAATGCATAAATAGGAGCTGGTAAAATGATATTAGCAAAGATATGGAAATACAGAGAAGACATTATAAATACATGAAGCTGCTGTCACCTGCCTGGCTCTGGAGTTCCATCCCACCTCAGCCTGGGCCACTGAGGAGGTGGCAGAACCCAAAAGTCAAATGGTGACAGCAATCCCCAAGAAAGGGACGTCAGATTCTGGAAGGACCTCACAGCACCCTCCAGGATCTGAGGGGGCCACAGGGAGGCTGGAAGGGCTCTTCAGCAGAACTGGAGAGACAGGACATGGGAGAAGGGCTTCAGACTGAAAGGGGGGATGTTTAGGTGAGGTGTCAGGAAGAAATCCCTCCCTGCGAGGGTGGGCAGCAATGACACAGGTGCCCAGAGCAGCTGTGGATCCCTGGCAGTGCCCAAGGCCAGGTTGGATGGGGCTTGGAGCAGCCTGGGACAGTGGAAGTTATGAAAGCATGGAGCAAGATGAGCTTTAAGGTCCCTCCAAGCCAAACCTTTCGGGGATTCCATGACTTGAGAGCCACCCCATGATGGGCAGCCCCAGGAGGCCGCATGGCTCCATTGGGGTGGCCTTTGGCCATGGGGAAAAGGGGACACTGGAGGGAGCAGGGAAGCACTGGGGGGTGGGAGACAAGCTGGGCACTGCTGTGAGAGCTGGGAGCTCAGCCCAGCTCTGGGAGCCCCAGGAGCCCAGTTCAGCCCCAGGAGCCCAGCCCAGCTCTGGGAGCCCCAGGAGCCCAGCCCAGCCCAGCTGAGCCCAGCTCAGCTCTGGGAGCCCCAGGAGCCCAGTTCAGCCCCAGGAGCCCAGCCCAGCTCTGGGAGCCCCAGGAGCCCAGCCCAGCCCAGCTGAGCCCAGCTCAGCTCTGGGAGCCCCGGGAGCCCAGTTCAGCCCCAGGAGCCCAGCCCAGCCTTGGGAGCCCCAGGAGCCCAGCCCAGCCCAGCTGAGCCCAGCCCTGCTCTGGGAGCCCCGGGAGCCCAGTTCAGCCCCAGGAGCCCAGCCCAGCCTTGGGAGCCCCAGGAGCCCAGTTCAGCCCAGCTGAGCCCAGCTCAGCTCTGGGAGCCCCAGGAGCCCAGTTCAGCCCCAGGAGCCCAGCCCAGCCTTGGGAGCCCCAGGAGCCCAGCCCAGCCCAGCTGAGCCCAGCCCTGCTCTGGGAGCCCCGGGAGCCCAGTTCAGCCCCAGGAGCCCAGCCCTGCTCTGGGAGCCCCAGGAGCCCAGCTCAGCCCCAGGAGCCCAGCCCAGCTGAGCCCAGCCCAGCCCAGCTGAGCCGCTGCCTGTGCCGGGCCTGGCGTGCCACGAGCTGTTGACACACACTTGACGCTTGTCTGGGCCTGCAGACGTGTTTGAGAGCTCCCATCTCAGAGGTTTCACAGCTGTGTTTTTCTGGCACTGCTGGGATGAGCAGAGGGAAGCTGTGCCATGGACAAGGAGAGGGAAGGAGGCTGTGAGGAGGAATGCTGAGTCCTGACACATCCGCGTTAAAATAGATACGGCTTTTTACATCTGTTGATGGCTCGATAATTAGTGTTAAATAAAAGCAAAGCTTGAGTATCTGCAACTGATATTTCACATATGCTGTACAAGACACCAGTATAATGAACACCCTCAGCCACGTTTTCAGAACATGATTTATTTTAAATGGTGGAGTTTTCTTTATGGCACAGGGGGAGCTGCATTTCAGCAAATGCCCAGGAAGCACCAGACTCTGCCCATCACGAGCTGTTGGAATGTGCAGGCTGCTCTGCCCTGACTGCAGGTGACAAGCTCTCCACAAACTCCCTGAATCTCTTACAGACTTGATAATGAAATACATAAACTATGACCCTTATTGATCAGGGCTCACACTAATTAATTTCCCAAAGTCCTGTCCCAGCCTGCAGTGGTATCAATTAAATAAAAAAAAAAAAAAACAAAACCCACAAGGATGGAGACTTCAGTTGGCCAAAGGACCTTAGGGGTGAAGTACTTATGCAGTGGAAATCAATGCCAAGTCCCAATTGATTTCACTTGTGCACAGATGTTACCATTAGTCAGGTAGGTGGACATTGAGCCTCAAAAGTTTATTTGTTGCCAGAGGAGTTTCTCATGGACCTTCCCTCTGACCAGTGTGCCTCTGAAGTGTCTGTCCAGGGTTAACAGTGTCCCCAGTGTTGTTCTGTGACAGGCAAGTGACCAGGGCTATGCTGATTCAAAAGTCCCAGGGCCTTCCTCACAATGGCACAAAGAGAAAAGGAGGCAGGAGTTTGGCTTTTCATTTTTCCAATCCAAGCTTTTATAAATATTTCCCACTGGCAGGCAACCAGTGCTCTGAAGTCCCTTCAAGACTCCTTCCCAGATTTAGCACTTTCAGTGACACTAATTTGGCTTAATTAGCCTAATGATGTTCTGGAGGCAGGGTTGGCCTAGTGAAGAGTCACCACTCCTGCTCTCAGCTGGGTCACCAATGTCCCTCAGCACAGCCACAGTGCCTGCGTCCCACCTCTGTGAGGGAGGCAGAAGCTGCAGGGCCTGGTGTGACCCAAGGCAGGACTCAGCTGGGATGTCACAGGGAGTTTTCCATCCTGGAGACCCCTGGGAAGGGTAAAGCCCAGTGCCTCTTCCATCCCCATCCTCCCTTGGATCGTCTGCAGAGGTGATCCCACAGTGACAGTTTGGCTGCAGTGTTGCTGTGTGTCAGCCCCAGGCCCTACAACAGCAATGCTTCTGGATTTCTTTGAGATCTGAGCAGGGTGTAAACTGGCACAGCTCTGCCCTTTTGCAGTGAAAAATAATAGCTTTGCAAAGTGAGAATTGCTCTGGAGTGTTACCTCTGAAACATAAAGGCAACATCTTAAAGTGTCAACATGGATTGCTTTTAATATCTTTTAAGTGGGAATAATGATCCAAGGTATTCACCACAATTTCAGACTGGCTTCCATGCATCCTCAGTTGCCAAAAGTCTCAACGTTCAGCTGCCAAAACCTCCTCTTCCCTTCCAACAGTTTCTCTACAGCAGGTCTGGGTTGCCAATGCAAAACTCAGCATCACTGTGAAAACTGAAAAGGTGAAGATATTGTAAACCAAACCAAATTATAAACTAACTAGCATGAAGTCAATGGACTTTTTTGTTTTCATATGGAATTTTTTGAAAAGCTGAGTTTATTTTACTTTAAATAAAGCTGCTACTGAATTTCCAGTTGATTTAGCCAGAACACAGAGAACACACTACAGGATTTGAGTTGTGTTTGCTGAAATAGCCACGGCCTTGAACAGATAATATATTTTTCAGCAACATATTTCTTTGCCCACTGCAGCTCTTTTTTTCCTCTGTGCTCTCTCCAGATTGACTTTCACTCTACTTATTGCCTGCCTCATTTCTCACCCTGGTTTTCCAGTTGTTTTTTTTTCTTACTGCTTTCCTCAGTATCTTTCTCCCAGGTTATAAGCAAAGCAGAACCCAACTTTGGGCTGAACTTTTAAACCCACATCTTGAAATTAAATAAAACAAGCCCCTTCTGTCTCTGTGTAGCAGTAGCTTCACAACTTGAGTCACTTAGCACTTTTAGCAGCTGCAGGATGGAAAAGGCCCATTGGAAGATGGTTTTTAATGCTGGGGAGGTGCCACAACAAGTAGGAATAACGCAGGAATAGCGGGGTAATAGACGCTGTGTGGGTACTGAGATGTCCAGCTCTCCATGAGAATTTTGGAGCATGCTCTTGGCTGGCTGCAAGTTTAAGAAGCAGAGTAAGGAGCTCAGTGACCAGGCAGAGCCTCAGCACCAGCTGCATGGTTCCCTGCATGGTTGTGGAACCAGGGTTCCATCCTCACTTGTTGTGAGCCTGTGGGGGCACAGAATGAAGCAGAGCTCATCTGCAGACATTTCCATGGTGGGAGTGCCTGCTCAGAGGTGTGGCTGTGCGCTGCAGACCGTGTAACTGTGGCTGTGTTGTTGTTGTTGTGCTTGCAGGACGATTGCCTTAGCCCAGCTCTCCAGCCCAGCTCCGCGCCCGGCCCCGCGCGCCACCGCGGCCCTGACATTGAACTCACAGCAACCCGCACCGAGGAGGCTGCCAAAAAACTCCTGCTATTCTTCTTCATCCTCACTAACAATTTGGTAATGAAGTATTGATTTCCACTCCCCTGCTTATGGACGATATTAGATTTTCATTGATAAACTGCACTGGGGCTGTCTGGTCTCCACTGTCCCTTTTTGCTGTCACTAAAACAAAGTGCCACTGAAGTAAGATAATGACTGAGAACATTGATGTACTTATTTCGCCAATTTGTAACACTTGACAGGAAAAAAAAAATTCTTCATAGTTTAATGTCCAAGTGTGCTACACAAGATGCAGTCACATTGGAAGCTTTACTTTTCATGGTAATGTCCATTTCCTATTTATAACCCCTTTGGGATAGTTTGTCTAAAGGAAATGTTTCTATTCTGTGCAGCTATTACTGTTGCACCTGGGTTGCCCAATCCAGTCATTGCACTAGGGATCAATACATCACAGTAAGTACAAGAATTATTAAGTTAAAACAGATTCTGAGCCAAAAAACCTCTGAACAATGTTAATCTTCTGTGCAAGTTGTTCAAATAGTTATGCTTAACCATGTTGCTGCCAAAGATTTGTTTGAAACGGATTATTTTCAGTTTGTTTTATTCCTCAGATATATATATATATTTAAATCTCCATTACGGTTTATGATGAGACATATGGGATGGAGGGATTTTTAAACAAAAGTACTATTGTTAGATTATTGAACATTATATAAATATAGATATATCTATATATAAATATCACTATATAAATATCTATATATAGATATAAAAGAATAAAAGTAGAGTTCCTTTCTCAATTAGGTGAGTGTAAACCTGAAGCTCTGTTGTGGTCAACAGAGTGAATTTGGATTTATGCCACCAACACTGGGATCAGAATTTGGTGTCCGAGCTCTGTCCGGCCTGGCCAGCACAGCCGGCCGTGCCTTCAAACCCACCCCGACCTGGGAGAAGGGGGCTGCAAAAATGGCAATTTCAAATTTGTGCTTGTAACTTTTTTCATTAAAACTTCGAGGGCCCAATTTTAATTTGTGGAATATTCACGTTAATAATGAGATCTAATTAAGACATCCATTAAAAGCCCGTTAAAGTTAATTTAACGTAAAAATTCCAATAGAACTGTATTAGATTTTCTCCATTAAATTAACGTTATGGATTTTTAACTGATGTCTTAATTATACATTATTATTAACGGGAATACTGTATTACACAGATTAAAATCGGGTCCCAAGTCAACTCCCAGAATCTTCCAGGGTATGCCAATGTCACGAGTCCCACTGTTCCTAGTGCACTGCTTGGAAATCCAGGCGCAGCCCTGCTTGCTCTCGCTCAGAGACAACCACCTCCAGTAGACAAATCCATCTCTGCATTTAACGATGAACTTCCCCTATTCTCCAAGGAAAAATAAGTCTGGATCAAGTTGTAAATCGCTATTCCGTGGCAAATGAAATATTCAAAGTATGCGAGGCACAAGTGGAGAAGAGGCTCTTTCTCAAATCAGAAAGGGCTTTGGAGTGTATTTTCCTGTTGTTTTGTTCATGATGTTCAAGGATATAATTGAAGTGCAGCAGTCACAAAATCAGACTAAATACATTCCCTGCATTCCCTGCGGCCTGTGCAGAAGGGCCTGTTTTGGCACTGCTTGGGAAATTTTGACATGATCCCTAAACTCAACATGGAGGAGAAAAAAAGGCCCTGGCCCTTCTTATTTACCTCCTAGGGAAAGTGTTGCCCTTATGCCACATATAATAGCAAATTGCTTTTTTTATGGCATGCATAACCTAGATGGGAAAAAATATGGCGCTTGAGGGAAGGAGGGAAAAAGTAAATGAAGTTCCAGGAATGTCATTCTGAAGTAATGAGGCATGGACAGAAAATATACCCCTCACATCATCGGATTGAGATGGCAGTCGAAATAGCTTCATTGAAGTGTCAGCACTCATCCATCAATCAATCATCCACAAGGAAAAATAGCGACAGTACAACGGGGCGGCTTTTATGGGATTTACTCATGGGCATAGGGAATAGCAGCTCAAATGTAGTTCTGACATGAAAAGCAAGGTGCTGATATTATTTTTTATGATGGGAGGATCATAAAGTGAATTGAGAACAGTGAGGTCTGTCTTTGCTTAACCTATTCAACTGGAAATGAACGGAGCTCAACTGGAAACGAGCAGAGCCTTCAGATGGGTTAAGATTGAAGCCTGCACTGTGCTGAGCACCGGCCATCGACAACAAAATTCTATTAAAGCAAAATCAATGCATTAGCATCGAGCTCCTCAGAAGCTGTTAAATTGCGCAGCCCAGGCCAGAGTTATGAGGGGAAGTTGCACAAGGTGGGGCCTGTGGTGCCCACCCAAAGGCCACGAGCACGGCAGAAAATAACCCAGGGGAGAAACTGCACATGGGGCTCCTTTCCCTGAGCTTTTGGGTGCAGGGAGAAAATACTGGGCTGCTGGCAGCATGGGGCAGTGAAGCTCCCAGCCCTGGTGTTGTCATGGCCGGGAGTTTGGCTGGATTGGATTTTAATTGGATTCTCTATGCAGGGGTTTGCACCTGTAGGAATTCCCACACAGGGAGCTCTCGGGAGCCCCTTCCCACAAAAAGGAGGACTGGGGTCCCCATCCAGCCCACAGCACCCGGAGCTGGGGCTATTTGGGGCACCAGCTGCTCAATTTTGGCAGGAAATGAGCCTTTATGGTGCCCTCATGGTGACCATAGGGTTCACGGCCCCACCCAGTACCCTGGAGCTGCAAAGGTTTGGGGAGATTTTGGAAAGGCCAAACCCCCTGAGGGAGGTCAGGTTTTGCTCAGGAGTCTTCACTGTGTGGGAGCAGCCACTCTGTTTAAAAATCTGGCCACAAACCTGTATCACACGGTGCTAAAGCTTGATCATTTTGCCTGCATCGCTGTCCTCGGGGAGCGTTTTAGGTACACATTTGAATTAAGTGATTTTTATTTTTTTTTTTACAATACGATATAAAGAAGGGAAAATGTACGTCTCTCCTCTCTTTTCTCTGTACGAAACTGGATGAGTTGATAGTTTTTCTGTCATATAAATCAGGTAGCACAAAAAATCATTGCATCTTTTCTCTGTCGTCGCTACTCAATATCTATCGTTCTGACTTTTATTCTTATTGGAGATCATCAAAACATTAATTAAAAGCCTGGTGATCAAACAGCCGAATATTTATGATTCACGCCCTTACTTATTAACAAGTGGCATATTGATACACCACATATCCAAGCTGTTTATGCTCTTGCACTGAAATAAAGCAGGAAGAATTGTTACCCTTACACACTGCTTTGAAAGATTTATTCAGAAACCAGAGCTCCCTTCCCGCCACCATCCATGTCAAAATAAGCCATATCACCTGAAAAAAAATATTCTGTTTTAAAACAGGGAGAGGTAATTAGCATCCCTTTGGGGCCTAATATATAAGAATTTCAGTGGATCAGTCTCAGGTGCTTTTTCCAGGTTTTTTTCACTTAAGCTGAGAGGGAGAAGGACACTTCACTTTAAAAATGGTTGTCATTAGTACAATAGTAATTGTTGGGTTAAAAGAATATCTTTGAGAATCTGCTAACAAACCTGCCCAGTAATTACTTGTCAATGCAAGTTATTATGGGTTTTATTACCTACTTGTAAAAGTATTTACAAGACTGACCTCCCTAGCTTTTTTAGAGATCAGGGAGGATATAAAAAGTCATTTTAAAAATCAATAATTATATATTAGCACGATAGGGGGTGAAGCCTTCCAAGCCAGCTTTACAGGCTATTGAGCCAACTCTCATGCATTCAAATGGCAGGATTGTTTCCCTAATTTTTCGCCTCTTTTTCTTTCCTTAATCATGTTTTGCTAAAGTGCCATATTTATTGATTACTTCATACCCACAGTTCAGCCCCTAAACCAGAAGGGGATATTCCCACTGGGAAGCACCTGTGCAGGATTTGCATGGAAAAGGAGCTGCCCCAGGTGAGAAGGAAAAAGGAATATTGGGGTTTTTGTGGGAGCTGCTGAGGGGACACTGGCTCTGTGCTGGTTCCCCTGGCCTGATCCAGCCTCATCCCAGACACGCAGGGTCACGCTGGGGGTGTTATTTTGGGATCAAAGCTGTTAAGAACACCAGGGAATGAGGAAGGGTGCCTGATTTTTTGGCAGAGATTGAAGAGATGGCTCTGGCTGGGCTGTCCCCTGTCCATTTTCCATCGTCACTCCGGGGCTGGTGGAGGGAGATCTCCATCACACAGGGCTTTTGTCCTCACCAACAGATATACGATGCAATTTATATTTAAAATTCTCTCTATAAAGACAGTATTGATCACAGATTCCAGATCAATACGTTGCAATTACAGCAGGCTTTAAAGGCCATCTGTCCCCAAGCAGGAGCACCGAGAGAGCCACTTCCATGGATTGTCAGCAAGTGCTGCTGGTGTGTGCCCACCTTCTCCCAGCACAGAAATGTCATTCCTGCTCCTAGGAAGTTGGGTTAGGAATTATGGAGCTGTAATTCCTGGATATTGGCCGCCCCAGAGCCCCCAGACCAGCTCTCCATTGGGTTTCTCAGCAGGGTCAGTGACACTGGGGTTTTCCTCACCTGGGTTTTCTGCTCCCCATCACAATTTGTCCCACAGGTCACAACTTTTCTTGTTCTCAACTGGAAATGGTCAGAAAGAAGTTCCTGAATTTCACTAGAAATAGGAACATTTCCATAATGGTGCTGAAGAGTTTGAGTTGGACATTGTGGGTGCCAACAGAGCCTTTTTTATGTCACAGAATCATTTATGTTGGGAAAGATCTCCAAGATCATCAAGTCCAACTTTTGACCATTTGTGTCACTTTGGACCACAGCAAGTGCAAGATTTTTAAACATAACAACAGAATAAAGGACATGCATCTGAAGGCAGATTTCAATTACATTTCATCAATGAGGTCTTAATTTGTCAGCACCTGAACTCAAGGCCAGCCTGTTGGTTGATGGCCCTGGGTGAGCCACTGGGTTGTTATTCCAGAAATGCTTCCTGGGTTTTCTTTTTTCTTCATTATTTCTTGAAGTGGAAAGCATGTAGAATTCAGAATTCTTATCCTCCAGCTGTCTTCTGAAGGAAAGTGAAAGAATAAAATAATAAAAATAATGGGTTTGGAAGCTGACTCACATTTGCACCCCATACATGCTGTGCCACATCCCCCCTGATCCTCCCTCCCATTTCAGTCCAATGTCTGAAAAACAGAGGCCAGGTTCTGGATGCATTTACTCCTGTGTCAATCCAGAGCCATTTATTCTGGATGCATTAATTCCTGTGTAAAATCCAGTGCCACCCTTTCAAATCCAGCAGATTTACCCTCTGTCTACCCAGCTCCAAACGCCATCCTTGTGGTCCCAACCTCAAATTTCAAACATATTTAGGCATTTTTGAAAACAAGTCCAGTAAACTTCAGTCTCTAGCTCCAGGCAAATTAAATCTCGTGCACTTGAGAAGGTTTTTAATTATGTCAGGTAGGTGATTGCAAAACTTTGATATTGATGTGACCATGCTTGTAAAATAACACCAGTTGTACCACTATAAAGCACTTTGTAGTGGTACAGCTCCTTTTGCTCTGCTGTACCACTTTTATACCAGTGCAAGCACTTTCATCCCAGTATCCTTCTGTCTGGTGGTGGATTTTTGCCCTCATTCTGCCAGAAGAGATGTGAAGAGTAGATGAAGTTTCAGACAACACTTATTTCTTGTACCAAAATGTTTGCACAATATTTTCTTGGAGAGTATTTTTAAAAGTGAACTCGCTGTACCACTGGACTCAACTGCAGAGTAATAAACTTCCAGTTCCTCATCCCTCTCAGCTCATGAAATGTCTTTAGGCCTTTGTAAAAGCCCTGCTTGAGACAACAGATTAAACACTAATCCTGGCGGATCGCACAGCTCCACTTCACACCATCGAGCTGAGCTAACTTTTTTTTTTCCTTTCCTTTTTTGATCTAAGTAAAGGCAACAAATTCTTTCATTAGATTCCTTAGATGAGATAGCAGGGGGAAAAATGATCAGTATTTCATGAAGAAAATAAAAATAACATTTTGCAGAAATGCAGCCACGTTAAAGGCAGGGAATGCTTTCCCCATCCCCACACGGCATCACACATCCTCCCAAATGCCTGAAACGTGGGAGATCTCGGGGGCAATATTTTCCCTTAGAAGCTGGTCCAGGTAACATTTGAGAATGGCATATCTGTGTGTCTCCAGGAGGACATTCAGGGGCACATGGACATTTCCCCAGCACCCGTCAGACACGGGCACGAGGTGTGGGTGTGTTTGTGCATCCCTGCAGCAGCAGTGAGGCAGCAGCTGGGCACTGCTGGCAGCAGGAACCTGCACGATGTGCAGGGCAGGATCTTGGCTCTACCCCGCAGCAGATGCTGGAATGTGCAATACAGGTTGCAAAAGCTGACAAGCTCAACAGTTCTCATTTGGCTCAGGGTATTCTCTGTCCTATGTCTCTGCTACAATGCGCCCTTTTGTCTTGTGCTCAGGCACCTCTTCTTAATCCTTTGTTGGTCTTTTACTCTGTGTGTTTGTTTTGGGTTTTGTTACATGGAACGTGTCAGGAGGGACCCAGCCCCGTTTCAGTCCTGGAGCACAGCTGGCCACCCTGGTGAATTTGGATTTGGGTTTGCTCTGCCCCAGCGCTCGTCACTCGTTTGTTGTTGGCAGCATCCTCAGGTTCCATCTGTGACCCGTGGTGTCAGGATCCTGTTTCAAAAACAATAAGGAAAATAAAGAATCAAAAGCTCATTTCTCTTTAAAAAAAACAAAAACAAATGTATATACTCCAAATGGCAAAAAAAGGCAAGATTAAACCCATTTTTTATATGAACAAGGCAGACGGGGCTCCTCGCGAGGGCTGGTGGTGACTCTCCCTGGCGAATGTCTCGGTGCTCCTGCACTCATTTTGTACCCAGTGCATGCTGTACAGAACATATTGCCTGTAACTCAGAGGGGAGGGGGCCAAGCTGCTCCTCCTCGGGCACTGCAGCTTGTTTGGATGAAAAGTTGCGCCTTTGATGCATTTTTATACTGTACATATTTGTATATATTAACTATATTGCCATGTTATGAACACAGATTTTGTTATATTTGCTTGTTTCGGTTTCCTACAAAAAAAAAAAAAGGTCCATAATGGGGGATATTATTTTTCTTTTTCCATAGAAAATACGCTTGTAATTTTTGTTTGTTTGTTTTCTTGGTCATCATCTTTTAAAGGCTCATAAAGGAATTAGAGAGGAGTTTTTGGAGGAACTCGGAGAAGCAAGTCTGTGTTTGCATGAGACCTGCCCAATTGCTGGCTAGAAAGGGGGGTGGGGGGAAGAGGGGAAATCTAAGTCAAGTTTTGCTTTTAAAGCATGCTTAGTCCCATGGGAAACTCATACATGTACAATTATTCTCTTTGTATTTTATCTAATAGTGCCTGAATTATTTTTTTTAATGTCTTCTTGGAGGAACAATTCATAATTGTCAAAATTTGAAACATTAGCTTAATTTTGTTTTCATGACCTCTCATTTCTTCTCCTTATTTATTTTGTTGCTGTTTATAATGGGCCCCAAGGCCATCTCTGACATTGCAGTGTTCTTCTTCCACATTAAGGATGCTTTTAAAATTACTGAGATTATTGAGCCAACAGGCTGCTTTAATCAAAACCATGTTTCACTTGGTTTGGATGATTATGAATGGGCCTAGCATGGAAAAAGCCCTTTCTGCTGGGAGGACCATACCATCTAGTGGCCCCAGAGCTTCATCACACACAGGCATCTTCCCAAGGTTCGCTTCTCCAAGCCTGCCTGGCAATTTGGCTTCCAATTATTTGCTTATTATAACGAACTTCAACTAAACAAATTGATAATGTTAATGGCTTCCCCCCACCCTCCCTTCGGTTGATTGCTAAATAAATTCGTATAATTTATACTAGAGGAGATTATTGCTTTTATTGTTTTGGGTTCCCCCAAACCAATTATTAACAATCAGGACTATGTATCTCATTAAATTTAAATCAGGTCAAACCTATTTATCTAAGGCCTTTTCTGATTTACAGGAAGATGACTGCATTCCAGAACATTTAAGATGTATTTCTGTGTATGATTTTGTAGCATTGAAATCTGTTAATGGTGATTTTTTTGTTCTGTATTTTCACCATGGTAAACACGTTGTATTAAAAAAAATCCCTCAACTTTCCCACCGAAAACATTACTTTTTATGCCCAGAGATTTGGTTTTTTTTAATAAAATCACTGCAGTTTTAGAACTGTAATTAAAGCCCTGAATAATAGATCACACATCTTTATCTGTTGTGTTTAAAAGGAAAAAAAAAATAGCCCAAACTGTTCACATAATCCTGAATGCCTCATTTCCATAAAAAAGGTTTCTATACATATATTATTTACATTTTTAAACATGGTAATTCTTCCCTTTGTGGCATAAAATGTCTCTTTTCCACTGCAGCTACTGGAAAGCGACTGCTCACATCTGAAATGTTATCGTAATTTGCATCAGGAAACCCAACTGCAGACATTAAGGACTTGGGTGTGTTCAATTATGATTTTGCTGGAGGCTGTCCCTCATTTTAATGCTGCACTCATTGAACTACCTTTCTGAAATCTAGCTGATATGGCTCACCACAGACATGCTTCACAACATCATTAGCTTTGCAAATGGCTTCATTTCAGTCAATGCAGACTTCAGTTTTTTTGGCCAATTGTAAAATGGAAATTTGAAAAGGGGGGAAAAAAAAGAAAAAAAAAAAAAAAAGAAAAAAAAACAGATGCACTTAAAACATGAAAAGAATTATTTATATGATAAAAATATATTTAGATTTTCAAAGCACAAGACTGAACAGAAGTGCTCTTTTTATGCTTTCTGAAGATGTTACTGTTAAAAGTCTTTCTACATCAGGCTTAATAAATCTGTAATGACATTTGATGGATTGATTTTTGTGTGGGTTTTTCTTTTCTTTCGCTCTTTTTTTTTTTTTTTTTGCCTTTCTTTCTCTGCAGAGAAAGAAAAAGACTGACCTGGAGAGGCTGTGGGAGTGCAAAAACCACAGGAATGTGTCTGATTCAGTAAAACTCACCCAGGATTTCTGCAAGCTCTTTTCCCTTCAATAATAATAATTTAAAGTAAGAAAAAGAGGGGGGGAAAGCAACACCACCACTATGCTGTGTTGGTTTCTCCCAATGTTTTCCTGTCCCTCCTCTGGCTGTGGGTTATTTATGGGGTGGGGGGACACACCCATCCCACCCCACCCCACCCTGCCTCTGATCCTGCCACGCTGACCTCTTCCCTTCTTCTTAAAGTGATTTTTCTTTCTTTTTTTTTTTTCTTTTTTTTTTAAAGGAATATATTGCACACATTTCAAGAAACCCCTCTAGGGTAAAATAAAAAATATATATAAATGGCTAAAATAACAAATGAATCATAGAACTTCGAGATGGAAAAGGACTATTAGATCATCCAATTCATCTTGCTGTCTGCCAATACAGGTTTGCTGCCTTCCCCTGGGCTTTGTCTCGCCTCTCTGGCTCAACTCCAGCCCTGGGTCCTCTGCCCTTCCCTGCAGGGCCCTGAAGGCTCAGGAATGTTTTATAGGATGGGGACAAACCCTGCCTGCAGGAGCCTCACCTGCAGCTCCGACCCCAAAGGTTTCAGAGCCCCATAAAACTGCAATTTGCTGGGCTGGGAGGGGATTTCACCTGGCTATGGCATCCCTGGGCTGTGGGGCTGGGATTGGGATCCACAGGGATCCACAGGGATCAGCAGAGATCCACAGAGACCCACAGAAATCCACAGGGATCCACAGAAATCCACAGGGATCAGCAGAGATCCACAGGGATCAGCAGAGATCCACAGGGATCAGCAGAGATCCACAGAGACCCACAGAAATCCACTGGGATCCACAGAAATCCACAGGGATCAGCAGGAATCCCCAGAGATCCACAGGGATCAGCAGAGATCCTCAGAGGGATTGGGATCCACAGGGATCCACTGGGATCCACAGAAATCCTCAGAGATCCACTGAGATCCACAAGGATCTCCAAAGATCCCCAGAAATCCCCAAAGCTCCCCTGGGATCAACAGGAACCCCCAAAGACCCACAGGGATCCCCAAAGACCCACAGAGACCCACAGGGATTCCCAGATATCCACAGGGAACCCCCAGGAATCCACAAGGATTCACAAAGACCTCCAGAAATGCCCAGAGATGCCCAGGGATCAGCAGGAATCCAGGTCCCGCCTGTTTCAGAGCCCTGGTGCCCCCAGCACAGCATTCCCAGATCCTGGAGACCCCAAACCAGCCGGAGCAGCTCCCAGCAGCCTGGAGAGACAGCTCGGATTTATTCCAAGGGTTGAACTCGCTCATCTCCCTTTATTTTTGTTTTTTTAATTATTGGTGATTCACTCCAGCAGAAGAACAAACAAACAAACAAACAAATAAAATAAAATCAACCCTTCAGCTCCTCAGATGGATGTTTTGGCTACAGGGCAGCTTTGAAAGCTGGTTCAGTTGTTTTTTGCTTTCATTTTTTTTCTCTGCTCCTCAAAACTGTCTTGATTTAATAAAAGTTAAATGTTTTCGTAGGAAAATCAGGCTGGGTGGTTTGTGATTCTTTTATGTACAACACGAATATTACATTATTCAACAATCCAGGAATAAATTTAATTATGCCTACCTTTGCTGAGTGCTTTACAATTGAATGGTCTGGCAGAGGGGCTGGGGGCTGAGCTGGGACCCCCTGGCTGCAGGGCCAGGGCACGGGGCAGGCAGAGAGCAGAGCCTGGCACCAGGGAGGGGACACAGCTCGGGGGAGGTGACACCTCCTGAGACCATGGAATGGGAGGGGGAGTCATCAATCCACGGAAATACCTCCAGGCAGTGCCAGGAGGGCTGCCAGGCTCTCCCAGGGCTGCCCAGGAGCAGCTGGGCATGAGGAGCCAGCATGGGGATGAGGGACGGCCGTGGTGGGATGGACACAAGGGATGAGGAACAAGGAACACAAACCCAACCCAACGGGTTCCACCTCAACATCAGCACAAACCTTCCATGGAGGGGGCACAGCTCCAGGGAGGGCACGGATGGAGACACCCCAAACCCACCTGGATCAGTTCCTGGCCTGGGTGAGCCCATCCCATCCCAATCCCATCCCATCCCAATCCCATTCCAATCCCAATCCAATCCCAATCCCATCCCAGTTTGTGTGACCCACAGTTTGCTCTGCTCTCTCCAAGCACAGCCCCTGGGGTTTGTTCACCAGACAGAGCTGGGTGCACCCCTGGGGTTGGACATTTCAGGTGGCACCGCACCAAGGAAGGATTAAATTACATAAAAAACAGATTTCCCACAAAAATCCACCTTTAACACATTTATGTTTTTAGAAATGGATGCCAGCTTTGTGTTAATACTCAACTCTAATTTATAATGATGCAAGTACAGTTCCTCAGTTACCAGTCATGCCTCCACCAAAAAGTGCTTTTTGCTGTCCAGCTATCACTTATTTCCACTTTTAAAGCATTCACAACCAAATTCACTCAGTCTGGCTTTCTGAGCGTGCAGGCCAGTGGTGTGGGGCAGCTCAGGTGGGATTAAGGTGTCCTGAGACTGGGCTCTATAAATCCAGTGCCAAAAATCATTAACAAATCTTTAAAAAAACAAAAATCCAGAACCAAAACCAAACCCAAAGCATTTTTTTGCACCAGTATATTCAATATTCCCCTTTAACTGACAAAAGCTGAACAGTGTCACAAGCCTTAAAGAATTTTGTTTGCTTGTTTTTCCAAGCTAATAAAACACCATAGGTCTGGCTAAACTCATCCAGAACATATTGAGGTTAAATTAACAAAAGGAGAAGCCCCTGAGCCCATGCAAACAGCAATAATGCCTGGTTGGAGAAGGGGGAAATCACATTTTTATATGAAAAGTCCATCTGTAAGCAATTGTGCTAATGCTTTAAAGATGATCAGCTCAGGCTTTTGGAGTCAAACAGGAAAACAACCCAAAATCTTATCAGGAAGGAGATTTTTCAACCTGAAAACAGATTCTGTCAAAATGTCAAAGGCCCAGATTTAGGTTCTGCCAAAAGAGACTTTAACAAGACCCACTTTGAAGAGAAGTGCTGAGTTCAATTACCTCTGAACCTCACAGAACAGCTGGAGGAGAGCAGAAATCCAGCCCCAAACGCAGGAAAACTGAAATGAAACAATGCCCATCTCATCCTCAGCCCTCCCTGAGCACCAGCACGGGGCAGGTGTCCCACAAAGGTGGAAAAACCCCAAACCTGAGCCCAAACCTGGGAATGCTCCCTGGAGAACCCAGAGCCATCAGCTGGAGCAGGAGCCGTCCCAGGGGCAGGAAATGTCCTGGCCTGCTACACAAAGCTGGGAGATTTCAGGAGTTCAGGGTGGAGGGGTTGTAAAGAACCAGAAGGCATAAAAATAATCAAATTTGGTGAAAATGTATTTCAGCATTAATTATCATTTCACTCAGTTCTGATCTTCTCTTTTCCCAAACTATTTATGCTCAACTTTGACATTAAAATTTCATTGGGTTTGCTCAGATCTACTTTATTTAGCAATGTTTAATTAGACTTTTGAGAGCATACATATATATATTAAAAATTCAGAACTACCCTAAACTGAAATAATATTTCATGACAAAATGTGATTTTTTTTTAATTTTTTTTTTTTTTTTTTTTTTTTTTTTGCTTTAAGTGCAAGCTCTTTCCTGATTTTCCAGAATGTTCAGTAAACCAAGGAGCCTGTGGTTATCCTTCATGGATAGCTCAGGCTCTGTCCGTTCACTCTTTCCCACTTGTTCCACTGAAGGGATGAAATCACAGGAAAGTTCTTTGCAATTATTCAACAAGACAAAAAATCAGTAATTAGGTCATGACTTTCAGAGAGGATTAATGAAAACATTTTACATGAGCAAAATGAGTTTTAAATGCCAGCGTGGCCCACAATTATTTATGTGGCTGAATCTGCTCATGCAGAAGGTTCTGTCCTGTCCCACGTTGCAGCCACATCCCTTCATTAACTGTAGGCACAAATAATGTTTGCCAGCAGCTAAATCCAACACATTTCAGGAAATATCGATGGGGAGAGGAGGGAAAATGTGGGATAACCTTTCGGGATGGAGGAGTTTGCTCCTGTTCATCTCCCCGTGCCTGGAGCACCGGGTGATGCCGCAATTCCCGATTATTGAGGGGGTCAGAGCCTCCCTCCATCGGCGGCTTTTGCGCCATTCCGGGTTAATTTGGGGAATTTACAGCGAGCGCTGCTCGGGACGCGGCTGCGGCTCCGCTGCTTGGCCGACACCGCCACCTAACGCCGGGGACGAGGACGGGGCTGCGGAGCCCGGGCACGGGAACGGAGATCCGAGCGCTGGAACGGGATACAGAGCCCTGGCACGGCATGGCAATGGAGCTCCAGAGCCCCGGCATGGGATACGGAGCCCTGGCATGGCATGGGAACGGAGATCCGAGTGCTGGAACGGGATACAGAGCCCTGGCATGGCATGGGAATGGAGCTCCAGAGGCCTGCCCTGGCATGGGAATGGTATTCCCAAAGCCCTGGCATGGGGATGGAGCTCCAGAGCCCCGGCACCGGGAATGATGCTCCAGCGCTTTTCCCCTGGCGCCAGGAACGCTGTTCCCAAAGCCCTGCCCTCAGTGTCTCCTGGCACCGGGAATGCTGTTCCCAAAGCCCTGCCCTCAGTATCTCCTGGCACCAGGAATGCTGTTCCCAAAGCCCTGCCCTCAGTGTCTCCTGGCACCGGGAATGCTGTTCCCAGAGCTTTTCCCAGCCCCTGGACCCCCGGTGCCCCCAGCGCTGGGATTCTCTCGGGACGCAGCACACACCGAGCGCAGGAGGCTCAGGGATATTTGGGAGGGTTTAAACAGCCCAGGGGAGCTCCTGGAGGCTGCAGGATGGAGCTCTGAGCGCTGGGAAAAGGTGTGAACGGAGGGCAAGCAAAGGGGGGAAACTGGAGAGGAAATATGATTCCCAAAATCCAGATTTCCTGTCCTGCAGAAAGGGCTGGAGTGCTTTGATTTCACACACCCAGGACAAAAGGCTGCTGAGACAGCCCAGACAGAGCTGATCCCACAGTGAGGACACCTCACCTTCCCCTCTGGATCCCTCAGGAAGGACAGCCTGGGGCAGCAGCAGCCTGACCGGAGCATTCCGTGCTTTGTGACGCTCATCCCTGCAGCCTCCTCGTGGAATTCTGCTCCAGCCGCTCCCCAACTCCTCATTTTTGCTGCATTTCAGCCCTGACCCAATCCTGGACTCTGTGTCCACCAAAAAAACTCCAAACCAAATAAAGCTGATCACACGCCTGACCCTCGTTCCGGATCCCGCGTGTCAAAATGGGCATTGCAATTAGCACGTGATTACCCAATCTGCATAATTACACGTGGTAATCATGCTGCAGCCTGTTTGGAACTGCCAGATCTCATTTGCCCCACTAATCCTGGATCATATGAATATCTTCAGTAGGAACTACTACTTTAGATGTTATGAATTAATATTAAGATGAAATTGAATTAAATGTACTGATTTTAATGTCATGAATGCACTCATAACTATTTTTTTCCCCTGAGAACCATCTGCAATTTAGAGACTTGCTAATCCTAATTAAATGCACTTTTCTCAAGTGTGTGCAAATGAACAGAGAAATCTGCTCGGGAAAGCACTTGCATATTTTCCTTTTTCACAAAGGGGGAGAAGAAACTGTTTGCTGGTTTAATATTAGCTCTTCCCCCTAACTGAGAACGAGTTGCTTCCTTGCAATTTCAGGACACAGAGCAGCCAGAGATGGATCTAAAGGGACAATTTGCTAAAAGCAGAGAGAAAGAGCCCTCAAACAAGTGTCTGTGATGCTCAGGGTGCCACAGGGCTCGCACACACCGTGCTGTCCCCTCCAGCAGTGCCACCAGCCCCTGTCACCCGCCCCAGTGGTGCCCCACACCCCACGTGTGCCCCTCAGCCCAGGCAGGACTCACCATTGCATTTCCACATCCTTTTGGCCATCAGCTCCGCAAGTTTGGAAGGCTTCACCCCAAAAGCAGCATTGCTTTTGTTAAACCAAGAGCCCAGCCCAGCCTGGACATGCAGGAGGCTGTGCCCTCATTAGTGCCCCCTAATTAGTGCCCCCAAATGGGGCTGGCTCACACTGGGGCTCTCACTGGTGAAATCCCTCTCTCCCAAGGATGAGTTGCCTTGGACCTGTCTCCCCTGGATGCCTTCCAAGCTGATAATTTCAGTTTGAGATGTGGTCAGAGGTGCTTGGTGATGTCTGGCACCTCAGGAGAGTTCCAAGAACAAAACAGACCTAGAAAATTTTGCAGAACACATTTGGTTTAAAAAACTTCATAATAATTTAATACAAATTATGAAGTCTCACAATAAAAAACACAATTAATGCTCCTCTCAATGTTATTATCACTAAAAATGCATTTAATAACTCAGTTTCCTTTCCTGAAGGAAAAGAACTGCACGAGAAGAAAGCAAAAGTTTCTTCCTTATTTCAAGACAGATTTTCTGGGGAATGACTCAGTATTTTCATGAAACTGAACATGAATTTGGATTTGGTTATTGGCAGTTTCTCCCTCTCCCCCAGCAATGCGAGAATGGTGAAAGGTCAAGTGAACATGAAATTCCAGGCAACTCCTTTTAAGCCTTAAAAGCAAGACACAGAAACCAGTTTTGCAAAACACCAAGTCTATATTTACATCCACATGTAATAATATACTCAACTAAAGTGAAATACATCATAAATTAAATGAGTAATGTGTGCCTGCTGCTTGCCGACTTCCGGTTCCAACAATTAAAATAGAACAAAATGGAATGAAATAAATACATTTAAAAAAGAAAAAAGGAAAAAAAAATCAACAATTTGTACCTCTACATATGCACTGCTATTGCCAAAGGAACATACAAAACCAGTAGTATCCCAATAGTTAATACTGATGGGCAAAGTGTGGTGATGCTGCCATGGAACGGAGTCTTCAGGTCCATTTTTCCATTCCAACCCCAACAAAAGCCTTGAGGGAAACTGTACCAGCATGAAGGAGATTAAAAACAAACAAGCCTTAGGTCTGTTTGCTGCAACACGTTAAAAAGCAGCCCTGCCCCTGTGGCACAGCACCGCCGGGACAGGGAGAGATCACACACAAAAATAGATTAACCCTTTTCCAAGTGAATTCATCTTCAAAAATAGGCTATAAAAGTGCAAAACTAGGAAAACAAAAATCTAGATTATGTACATATGGCTCAGCTTATGAACAGGAAAACAGGTCAATAGTGTACAATTTCCTGATACACAGCACTTCATTCCATTGCCAGTTTACAGAGACATTAAAAACCAGTCCCATTTACAGGAACCAAGATAACTGGAACATCTCAAGTTGCATAATGAAAAAACAAGAGTTTCTAGGTTTTGCTATTTTACATTTGCTTTAAGAGGGAAGAGAGAAAAACAAACAGTGCAAAATATTTGTTTTGTTTTACTAAAATATATGGAAGTCAAAGCCAGGTACAGAAGGAATTAACTCTTAACTACAACTTCATGAGAAGAAACGAGGAAGGCAAGTTCAAAATGCAACAGTTCTGCTTTACTGGCTGGTAACTGGCCATCTTCCCTTTACAAAAATTAAACTGCATGTGCATTAGAAAAAACTCTTGTTGTCTTCACAAAAAAATAAAAGGAGATATTCTCCCATTTACAGGTTATTTCTCACTCATTTTAAACACCCAGTAGATGCTAAAACTTGACATCAAGAAGCTTCCAAAGCACAGTCAAGTAGGCTCCATCACAGCCACATCCCTTTTGCAGTCTGCAGAACCCAAATTCATATTTCAAGGCTCTTATTTGAGGCTTTGGACAAAGGTGCAAAGGGGTTTTCTTTCTTGAAATGTGACTGTGTGGAGCTTAGTACAGAACCAAACATTTGCAACATGGAGATCATTATTGTTTCTCAAGCACGTCCCAGGGATTTTCTGTTTGCATGGTGGCAGAGGTGTTTTTAAGAGGCTTCTCTGAAGAACAGCAACCAGTGCCAAGAGAAGAATCCAGCCACATTTCAGGAAATCCAAAATGTCAAGTATTGCCTCATGCCTGCATTTCAAACGTGCTGGAAAGAGCCCCAGAGCAGCAGAGCCCTCCAGCAGGGCCTGGTCCTCGCCCAGCCAAGGCAGATCAATGTCAGCACCGTTGCTTTCATGTTCACAACATTTATAAACCGGACACTTTCAGACAGTTTATTTGGAACTTTTAAAAAACTAACATAGTTCAACAGGAAAAAAAAAAAAAAAAAACAACAGATGAGAAACTTTCACTTTTATGAAAAAGGAGCATTACGCCAACAGGATTTTCAACTTCAATATTTACAGTTTACCTGAGGTGCAACGATATATATTCTTTCCAAGAGAAACTCTTCAGCAGCGCTCAAGTATGTAAAAATAGAACTCCTACCTAATATTTGGTCAATTAATTCTAATGAAAAATACTCAAAAGTCAAGGTCAAGATATACATTCTCCACACACCTTCATAACCCAACTGTTTAGACTACTTTTGTATGGCTATTTGGTACAAAATGTTAAAAGAACCAATATTATAAAACTGTAGTGTTTCTATATACAGTACAATCACAGCTTAGTTCAGTAGCTTTCACCATTTTCTCTTCCTCAGGGGATGAACTGCAGGTACAACCCCATGGAATATGCACTTGTATCCTTAGACCTGGAGGGGGAAAAAAGAGGAATAAATATAAATTTGTGGTATACAGCTCTAAAATACAGCACAGTTTTTGCTGGGAGGAGTGTCTTTATAACAAAGGGAATTCCTTCCACATCCTTGCTAAAGAATTGATACTGCCATGGAGGTCTGGATTGCCAGCTTTTATCTGGCAAATAAAGTCTACTCTGGAAGATGCTCAGCCCCAGGAAGAATCTCAGGCATGAAATCAAGTTAACAACAGAACCAGACACACCTATTTCTAGTAGGACAGTAAGAGCAGTAAGATTAGAAGAATACCAATAAATAAAAGTGTTTTAAAAGCTGTCAACTGAATGTTGGATAGCCCTGCTCCCAAAATCTTTCAATAAAATCACGTGTGCTGACCCAGGTGCTACAGCATTCCAGAAATATTCCTGAAGTGTTCCCCTTAAAAGGGAAATGATCTGTAGCTCTGGGTTAGAAAAAGGCCAACAGATTTATTTATTTATTTCCAGTCCTGCAGAGCAGTCCTGTCCTGAGCAGTGAAGGGTGTTGAGTCTCAGATCCAGCTGCAGCACTGAGATGAACTCACAGCACCAGGCTCAGCTTCCACCTGACCTCCCTCCCTCTGCCAAACAGGGAAATCCAAACAGCTATCCTGGGATAGCTCTGGATCACAGGGAGGAGCTGCCCAGGCTCTGGAGCCAGAGCTGAGTGCCCAGCGGGGCACAATGGGCAGGGGCTGGGGCCCAGCCAACCACCCCAGCACCACGGCTGTGTCACCACAGGCACCTCCCTCACTTGTGCTGCTCCACCCTCAAGGACCGACTGAGCTTCCACTGCCGGGCTTTCACTGAGCACTTCCCACTGGAATTGTAACTAATTCATCTATTTGTCTAGTGTTACCCTCCTGTTTCTCTTCAAAAAGGAGCATCCTGTACCTATCAAAGAAGCCATTACCACTGCTCCAAACAATCAGAGCTGCCCCCCCAGCATCTGGTGATTTTATAAGGAGGAAATTTTTATCTTTTCAGGCTCAGACTTTCACAAGCTCTACTCATGCTGTGCAGGAACCTTTGATGCCATCAGCACCCCATGCAATGTTTAAGGAACAATTAGTTGAGAAGGTTTGTGTACCGTTCTGGAGTGATTCAGTTCTTCTTGTCACTGGGTCTGAAGGGTGTGCTCCCCACAAAGGGCTCAAAACTTCTCTTCTGCAGCAGGTTGCTGGGTAAGGGTTGGTATGAAACTGATCTCTTTCCTGGAAAAAAAAACATTTAAGGGAGTTAGCATTATTTCCTGCTCCTCTCAGGTCCACAGCAGCATCCAGAATCCAACATTCCTTGACAAATCGTCTCACAATCAGGCCTCAAAAATCTAGATATTCCTATTTTAGGAAATTCACCATCCAGAATAAATACAAGGAGAGTGAAAAGATAATTTAACAACTCTGTGGTTTTATCCAAGTGATGTCCCGCTCCCAATTTTACTTATTTTATTTGCATGAAAGAAATGTCTTTGCTTAACTCATCCCGCAGCAGATGCCCCTACCTAAGTGCTGCACCCTTCATGCCTAAATCAGTTCCTGAACTTGTTTGAAAACTGAATTTTTCAGTGAGTATTTGAGAGGGAAACTGAGGTACTTCATTGCTGCCATGGAGGATTACATGGAACTCGTGACACTTTAAAGAGTGTTAATACAATTTACTTGCAGACCTTTGTTAAGCAATTTTCAGTCTAGTATACAGGTAGTTCTGTGTTTATCTGAGACTATTAATTCACATTTATAGATGTGAAATCAATGCCTGTTCCATATTAAGTCTTACTAGCTTAGGCAAGCAGTCAAAAGCACTTCATAAAATGAAGGCAAAAAGTCCAGAATCATTTCTCCCACAGGATCCAAACAGCCCAACTGCCATCCATATTCCATGAGAGCTTCCAGTGCAGCACTGAAAAAAACCCTCCTGATCTTTAATTAAATTAAAATGGCACAGCCAAATTAATATTTCAACAGAATCCACGGAGCCATTGGAGTGTGTCACGAGCAATTGTCTTTAATTTGCAGCCTCTGCCAAATCAATCAGCCAACAGGTTATCCCTGATAACATGTTGCCATTGCAAAGGCAACTAATTTGAGAATAACACAAACTGAGTGGTTTCAGAATGTTTCTGTCTCTTCAGGGCAACACGGGATGGCAAAGCTTACAAGCAATAAGGGAAGGCATCATGCTTTAATCAAGTTTGCCAAGTGGAACATATTCTCCTGACAACTTGATCCAGCATTTAACATGCGACAGAACACGGTGGGGGCACCACGGGGATGTTGCCACGAGGCACACGGGCCCTCACAAAAAGGTTTTGACATCGTGGATTATAAAATCAGCAGGGTTCAGGAGGAGGAGAGGGCAGAAAGCTGCAGGTCTGCACCTGCACAGCTCTGCAGATGGTATCACACAGCTGAGGTCTAGAGAAACTGTTGGGTTTCATATTTTTAACGAAAAATAAAAAGAATTTAAAGGAACTTTTATCTCTGCTCTCCACCTAAAATAAAATTCTGACAGTGAGAGGTGGCTTGGCTGTTACCCTGAACCCTTCTCAGTAACTATCAGGGTTTGGGTTGGGTACTTCTGAGAAAACTGGTTGAAAAATCAAGAAATTACCCTCACAAACCCACATCTTCTAGCCCAGGGCTTTTATAGAAGTGGTAATAAAAGCCCACTGGAGGGGGGCTTGTTTCAGAGCCTTTCCAATCAAGTAACAGCCATAAAAAGTTGCTTTTCTCACCCCAAGCCAGCACCGGGTAATGAACAATGAAATGCTCATTTCCATGACAACAATGCTGTCAAATGAGCTGCAGCCACCGTTCTGAGGGTTCTGGGCTGCAGGGCAGCATCTCCAGGCTGGCACCAGAGCAGAGGAAGCAAAGCCCAGCCTGGAGCCCTCTCTGGCACAGGGGGAGCTTCCAAAGGGAGAGCCAGGTGGATTGCAGTGGAGTTCCTGCTACAAACAGAGCAGCTCCTGCAGCAGCTGCCCTGGCCCACGCTGCAGCACCTCCACACACTCGCTGATCCCCGTCACAACTCCTGTGCAGAGCCCAGTGCCCAGTGTGCATTCCTCACAGACCTGCACAGCCAAAGCAGGAATTAACCCCATTTCCTCACCCCTCAGTGACACAGCTCTGCTGCTTTTCCCTCTCCACTCCCTGCCCAGCCCGGGCACACAGCTGTGACACCTTCCCTCACCTTTCCCATAACCCACTAGCAAAGCCTGCATATTTATATATAAACAGAAATTATTTATATGTGATATATTTTTGAAGGCCATAACCTTAAAACAAGCAAACAAAAACCAGAATAGAGTGAGCAAATACTTTTTTTTTGCCTCGTAACTAAAAGTGGGTTCAGTGTTTGCAGTTTGCTGACCTGAGGGAACACACCCCTGCTTGTTACCATCCCAGACTACTGCAGAGGAGCAACTTTACTGCTTCCAGAGAATGGGAGCATTCAGAGTGCAGGAACTTCACAGACTTTCAGACTACACAGCCCACACAGGCTATTCATTTTTATAATGGGATCTTCGTCTCAAAATTCAAAGTCCTGTATTTGTAGCTAAGTCCATGCTGAGCTCAGCTTCAAGTCATAAATACCACCTTCTACAAATAGGCAGACAACTGCTTAAATATCACCCAGCACCTTTTAATCTCAGCCTCCTGCTGACTTTTTGAAAATGTTGACCAAGGACAAAACACAAGAAGCATGTATTTTGTAAAGTACCAGAGTTCTCCCAATACATCACAAATCATTTATCTCTGCTAGGCCCAGAAGTTTCCACAGAGCATTGCTGCACCATAATTAGAATAGCAGAAATCTGTTGTCTTGATTTTACAAAGTATTCTGGTATTCTGTTTCTACTAGAAGTTAAACATTAAATCCATTGAAGAGCAGAAGTCCAAAATTTACATCAGTTTTATGATCTGCAATACATCCCTTTCTGCTCTTGAAGGGAACAATTGTCCATGGCAGTTCTTTTTTTTTTTTTTGTAAAAAGTTTTATTAATATTCCAGATGGTCCAAGACTTCTGGCACATTAAGCAGAGAGTCTCATTCCATATCCTGGATTAGTCAACATGTCTGGAGTGTCTGATGAGCAAACAATACATGTTTGCCATCAGAAACCCACGGCAGAGGGGAAGGGGGAACCTGAGGAACTACAGACCCCTCTTTAAATTTCAGCCCTTCCACACTCAATTCCCCAAGCCAGGAGTTTGCTGAACCTGGATGTTAAGTTTAAAATCCAAGCACGGACTGAGCCCGGTGAAATGCTAAGTACAGCTGTATTTTCAATGTTCCAAGGTGGGCACACACTCATTTACATGCCATTCCCCTCCCTGGGCAGTGGTGAGGAGGAAGGAGGGACTGTACCTTCTCCTGTCGAGCTGCTGACCTGGCCATTGCTAGGCCCACAAGAACCATAAAGTGACCCAGAGCTGTATGGCTCGTAGGCTTTGAGAGCAGTCAATCCATTGGGAGGATCAGCATCATCTGCACTGAGGAGCCCTTGTTTGCTTGGCAGAACAGAGGATGTGGGTTTGGTGCGAGGGTATTCCTGAGGTAGCAGATTTGCATATCTGTTTGCAACGTGAAATCTGCTCATTTCGTATCTCCTGTAATTAGCCAGAGGAGAGTCCAGGTGCTCCACAGCTACCACAGAGGGTTTCATCCGTTTGGAAGAGCTTTCTCCATAGTCCAGACTCGCATTGCTCCCAGATTTACTGCAGAGATAGTCTCTGCCTCGCTGGCAAGCCCAGCCAGGTTCACTGAGGTGAGACTCCAGAACCCCATTCATGCTGCTACTGACCAGACCAGACTGAGTCACTGGGGCACCCAGAACTTTGACTTTATAGTCAGATTTCTTTACTCTGTCCAGTACTGGAGAGATCCTGAAGCTGGAGTGCACTTCTTCTTGCTGAGGTTGTCTGTAGTTGTTTGCCTGAGCTCCAAGGTTGCTTTGCTGCTTGTGAAACTTGAGGTTACTCGGGGCTGTACTGCTCGACTCGCTCGCAGAGAAGAGAGGGGCTTTGTTCTGAGGAGGGGCACACTGCTTGGCTTTCCCTGGCTGCAGCGGCTTTTGCTGTGGGTTTGTGGAAGCCTTGTTTTTGTTGGGTTGGAGAGGCAGAGGAGGCACGTCCTTGCCCAGCAGGGCCGGGGGGCAGCCTGTGCGCCGCGCCTTGGCCACGGCCTTGCTCCTGTAGCCGTTCTTGTTGACAGTGTCAGGGTTGTACTTGTGCATCAGCCTCTGGTGCATCATGAGGACCTCGGGGTAAAATGTCCTGTAGGTACAGAAGGGGCAGGTGCTGGGGGCCAGCAGGCCTCTGCTTGCAATCACTGAACACTCCTGGGAAGTCTTGCTGGTCAAGTCCAAGGGCTGCTCGTGACAGTCCACGACAGGTCTGCGTCTGTAGTTCTCAGTGCATTCTTGCATATTGTTCACATTTTTCCCACCAATAAAAGCACAGATGTACTGCACATCATCTTCCTCTGATGCCACAGAAGCCTTTCTCTCTCTCTTAGGCTGGGCTTCCTTGGTTTCCTTCTCAGCCTTTAGTTTCTCCGGGTAAGGAGCAGGCACGTTCTCAGGTACTTGATTCAAACTGCTACAAACAGAACCTTTGTTCAATTCCCTGGAATTGTTCTTTACTTTTAAAAAGACTGTGCTGCCCATTGCATTGCTCAAGGACAGAACCTCCTTTTGCTGCTTGGCAGGTGGGCAGCTCTCAGCATCTTTGGCACCATCAAAAAGCCTCTTCAGATTTTTGGTTTCTGGAGCAGCATCAGCAGCCAGCGACAGCGCCGTCTCCTGACCCCGCAGGGAGCCTTTGCTGTCACCCTTCCCATCAGCTGCACTGTCACCATGCCTGTCCTTGTGGTGTCTCTCTAAATGATACCTCAGGGAAGTTTTCTGGGCTGCTGCATACTCACAGAATTCACATTTGTACGGCTTTTCACCTGCAACACAAATTCATCAGTAAATCACTCTGAGATTTGAAGTCCTGATCGCAAACACAAGGGAACATTGTAGACTCAAACACTAAAACTGATTTTTCTCCCCTTCCACACACTCCTAAGTCCCAAACTCATGTACAACATTTAAACAACAGTATCTTAATGCTTTTACTAACTACAGTGACATCTTCTGGCTGTGCTGGGATGTTTCCACACGCTGGCTGTGGATGGAGATGGGAGCTGACAACGTGCTTGGCAGAGATAAGCGAGGAGTGGAACTCTGGGTCAACGCCAACATCCCTGATCACCCCACAAGTGCCCTATTCCCAACAGCAACGGGGCAGCTCAGCTGCAAACAGAGCTGCCCCCAAGAACACACAGGCAGCAGCAGGAAGGGGTTGTCTGGCTATGCAAAACAAGGGATTGAGTTGAAAAAGAGACTCAGCTTTTCCCCAGGTACCAGCAGCTGGCAGACAACCAACTTCACACCTGAGAAATTGGCTGCTTTTTAAATTAAAACCAAACCCTAAACTTTTGCTATAGCACTAAATGTAGGAAAAATAAAAACTTTAAAATATATGCTTTTAACAATATTTAATGCAATCAGCATTATTTAAGACAATTTATAATTAAGTAAATAATCAAATAAATTTTAATTGCAATTATTTAATTTTGTTTAGAATTAGAGAAAACTTTGTTCTTATCATCAGCAATTTTGAAGGCAATTTCTGTATTTCAAAAGCAAAATCAAACATTCTATCCAAGTGGATTCAGCAGATTTCCCTCCCCCCCCAAAGGTGTGGCCCCCATTTACCTGTATGAGTTCTGAGATGAATATTGAGGTAATAATTGGAGCGAAAATACTTTCCACAGTAGCTGCATTCTCTGGAGGTCCCAAGGGTTTTAACTTTTGTTCTTTCCAAACTGTCTTCATTTTTATCTTTGGGAGAAAATACAGGCATATTATGAAGAGCAAATGCAAATTTGCAGTCTTGTTAAAAACAGTAATTTTTTAATCATAAACATAAAATTCTGAACTGCAGTCAAATTCTACACTCTGCAAGTAACTCTTGCTGTGTTTTGCTGCACTCTGAGTAACAAGAGCACAAGAGTTAAAGAGATTTCTGTCCACAACACTGTGGTTTGTGACAGTGACCAAGGAGCCCACAAAACAAACAAGATACAAAACAAGATTCAAAGAAGAAAAAAGTTCTCTTTGTTGAACTACAGAACCTTGATGGAGAATGGCCCATCTCAAATACTCACACAGGTTATAACTGTATTATTTGGTTAAAGGAGATGTTTGAATCAGTGCAAGTGGGATGATTCAGACTAAAAGCCTGCTCTGTGCACAACAGTCAAACACAGAAAGGTGGGGAAGGAAGGCAAATATGCCTTTTCTTTTGAATTAATTCTAATAATGTATTATTTATGTGCTAATCAATGGAATATCTGTAGAGACACTCCTTAGATTTGATGAGGAGTATTTCACTGTGTTATTAAGGAGCGAGGAAGTGCCAGGATGTCCCAATGGTGCCCCCGGTATTCCAGGAACAAATCCAGGGATGCCCAAGCAGTTGCAGTGCAGTGCAGAGGCGGGAGGTGCCACAGGAGGGCGGCAGGGACAGCGGAATGGCAGAGAATTCACCAAACACCACCAGCGGCTGCGCTGCGGCTCCCACTGAAAGCCAGCCGGCTCCACTCCAAGGCAAGGCTGACTGGAACCCTGGGAGGAAGGAGACCTTCGGTGTGACTAAGAAGTCGGATCTGTAACAGACTTGAAAGAGTTCTTTGAGGTTCCTGCCTGCTGGAAAGTGTCTCTCCTGGAAGTGCTGCATGGCTCAGCCGTGAGTTAAACAAACAGCTGTGTCTCCAGAGGTGTGACTCAGCAGCTCACACCAAAATCTGCTCTGCTTTAGGATAAGGCGCTGAGAAACAAACTAAGCAACTTCACATGAGGTAATCATTTCATTCCTTTGTTCCTGCAGGCAAAATGAAGGGCTGCACATTACCAGAAATGGCCAAGTCAGGCCTGTGTGGGTGCCAGGACATTCTGTACGCCGTGTCTTGCCCTGAGATTATGCAAGTGTCTGTTCCTTACAGGCGGCTGGGAGCATGTCACACACAGAACTGCAGATCAGCTGGAGACTTCTGCCAGGCCTTTTGTCCCTGACATGCAATCTTTTTCAATTAAGGAATCATTCAGTATCATTTGCTTTTCTAAGACACTGACATGCAGAATTAATCCTGGGTAATGTACAGATGGAGTCCATCCACGCTGTCAGCAATCCTTCCAGGCAGAGGAGTTAAACACACACCTCTCTTACATACAGGTCCACATATTAACAGCCTGTGGCCTTACACAAATGAGTCAAACATGCTGGTTCTGACATTTAGGCTTTCAAATTACTGTTCAGAACAAACACTGAACTTGCAGTTAGACAGAAAGAAGTTGTAAATTATTCTTTACTTCTCAGAACCTCAGAAGTTTGAGCGCTGAACATTTTGCTTTTAGAAGATGAAAGGGGGAGGAAAGTGAAACTGCAATTATTTCTCATAAAATACTCTTTGTAAAAAACATGTGCTGGATGAGAAGGGATATGGAACACCCCAAAGCATCCAGTAAAGTTAGAGATAAGGGGTGAGCAAACAGTGACTTTTTCCAGTTGTTAAACTCACTACTATGAAATTGACTTCAATGACTGCAAGAAGCCCCAACACAACTTCAAAGACCTCAAAATGGCAGCATCCAAACCTTCCTTACCCTCTCATTTTCCTCTGTTCCCTTTCCCCTACCATAACATTCCTGTTTAGTTTTTGAACATTTCCTATCACGTTCTGCAAAGATAACGGAAACGCATGACGCATTCTTTGGCTCTAAGGAGCTCCTAAACAACTCTCAGCAACAGCCACTTCAAACTGAAGTGCTCCCAGTGCTACTCACCTAAATTAATTGTTTCTGGAAGCCCATCTTCAGAGCCATCCTCAGAGCCGCCCTCCATCCTCTCTGCCACCCCATTCTCCTCCAGGTTCCCAATGATGTCGGCACAGCAGGTCCTGGCAGCAGTGGAAGTCTCCCCATCGCCCCGCCGGTCCCTCTTGTGCACTCTGGAGTGAAGGACCAGCTGGTGGTACGTCCTGAAGGCTTTCCCACACTCAGAGCAGTGGGTTGGCTTCTCTTTGTTCTGGGATGATTTCGAATCCATCTCCATAGAAGGCACTTCACCAGAGGGATGTTTCAGTTTGTCCTGGGTTAGGTTACCATTCCCTGTGAAACTGCTGTTTTTATTTACCTTTGACTTCCCTGTAGTTTCAGCCTGGCTACCTTTATTTGCATTCCAAATTTCACAGAGTTCTTCTTTATCTGAGGATGACTCATCATTGTCTGTACTTCCTTCTTGCCCTGGCTCTTTAATCTGCCCATGACCAACTGCAATTTTACCTTTGGTAGCCAGCTGCCATGCTTGATATGTGGTGAAAGGATCCAGCTCAGCGATCCACTTCGCAAGCTTCTGCAGTTTGTCCTTTTCTGGAACCGAATTTGGTCTTAAATTCAAGAATTGGAAAAATTCCTGGTTTTGAGACGTTTCTTCTGCATTGACTTCAGCAGTCACTTGGGGGCTTTCACCGTTGGGAACTGATTCTTTGGTATGCACTTTGCTGTGCTCAATTAGAGTCTCTTTATTGTGAAATAGGAAACCACAAACCATACAAATTTTGTAAGGTGACGTTACGTTTTCAGTTACGTGCTCCTGCACCACCTCATTTATTGTTATGGGGCCTTCAGAACCTTGCTGATGCTTGTTTCTAGAACCAGGTTTTCCAGTGTGCGTTCTCATATGATTTTTGAGGAACCAGGGCTCTTTAAATCTTCGCCCACAAACATTACACCAATAGGTGAAAGAATCTTTATGCTTTTTCATGTGCGCCTCAATGTCGAAAGCTTTATCGAACGTCTGCCCACAGACTTTGCAGCTCAGCTCCTCGCTGTCCTGCTCGTTGCTGGGTGAAGGTGAGCTGGTTCTCACCTGACACTTGTCCAGAGGGCTGAGATACTCAGCCTCCACCCTGAGCACGGCGGGCTCGCACAGCGTGGGCCTGTGCTCGGTCAGCACGTGCTTCCCCAGCTCCTCGGGGTGCTTGAAGGTCTCATCACAGAACATGCAGTCCAGGGGCGCGCAGCCCTCGGCCTGCAGCAGGAACTTCTCCTGCAGGCTCTTGTAGGAGATGGTGCTGGTTCCTTTGATGGTCATGGAGGCGTCGCTGCTCTCCATCTGGGCTCCCACGGCGCTGGCTATTCCCTCGGGTCCGTCCATGTAGGCCAGGAGAGGCTGCGTGGGCATCTTTCCTCCCTGCTGCTCCTTTACATCTCCTAATGGCAGCCTGCACTTCTCTGGGGGGGCTCCCTGATCACAGTAAGGACACTTGTAGAGTTCTCCAACATGTGCTCAAAAGTCTGCTCAGCTGGAAAACCTCTGCCAGGAAAATGATTTTTAGGTCTTTTTTTCTTTCCACCAGCAGAAATTGTTTCTTCTTCAGCTTTATGTGCTTTCACACATCCCAGTAAAAGAATCCAAAGATTCGCTCAGTGATGGGATGAGGTTTCTTTTGGATTGTTTCTTCAGATTTTTCAAGTCTACAGATACAGTCAGTTGCACTTAGGTTTGTTGCACAAACTTTTCAAATAGTTGCATTGGGTAAAATACACTCAAGGCCAAGTTCAGTGCCACAAAGAAACTCCAGCACCTGGGAAAGAGAGAAAATAATTAGTCAGACCTTTCAAAAGAGAAGTATTGTCTCCCAAATAATGAAAATATGAGGGCTGAGAAGCATCCAGTGCTTTAGAAGAAAACGTATTTTTAAGAGCCAACTTTTCTACCTGCCAAGTTGAAATAGTTTGGTCTTGAACATCCCTCTGTTTACAACTGTTATTTCTTTGCAAGACTTTGTCTGTCCTTTCTAAACCTGCACTTACCCAGTTATATAAAGCTGCTGAAACCATATTTCAGTGCTCTCCTGAACTCATAACAATGCAGCAGCCCAAGTAACCTTTCCTTGAACCTGTAAAACCACAGCAGAACTTCACTTGTTTGTCCTCTAAAGGCTGTTAAGCAAAAGGCTTTTTGCTTTTTTTTAAGAACAGATAGCTTGGCATCAGCTTTTATAGTCCTGGTACAGAGGGAGTGTCAGCAAAATCTTTGTATGAAGAACCATTCACCAGTCCCACCACTCAAAGCTTGTACTATCACCCATATTTACAATGCCTGTGACAATTCTGGGCTGGTACAGTAAGAACATCTCAACATTCTGTATGAACTGTTTCTTGAACAGTACTTAAATCTAGTACTTAACTCATCCAAGAGGCCAAATATTACATTATGAAAACAAAATTCTTCTACTTTTAAAGTGTCACAAAACAAAAAATTATTTATTGATTATACTCACAAAGGAAGGTTTAGGATTCTGCAAGATTAAATTGGGTTATAATACAGTTAATCACAATTCCAATTTAAATCTTTAAGTCATAGTTATAACGCCTGCTAGCAGCAACTCATGGGCCACAACTTTGGGCTGACAAATTACAGTTTTGTGGAGTTCAGGACTCCAGCTGATGAAATTTTTGGGTAAAGGAAAAGTCTAGCAAACTAATACAAGACTAATATAAACTGCAGAAGAATCGTTCTGAGACATTTCCAAATAAAGTAATAACTAATGAAAAGAATTCATTCAAAATCTGACTCAAACTTTGGCAAATTATTTCCTAAGAGCCAGCTGGCCAGTGACCACATGACTTGAACTAATATACCCCAAAATACATTATGCTCTATAACTCCTAGAGCAGAAAACAGCATGGACACAGTTGGGGTTTAAAATTCACCTCCATTTCCACCTCTGCCTTGCTTTCATACAGAAAAAAAGGAAGACTTTTGTTTTATTTGACCCAAAGAAAGGACAATAATTCAACTATAGCCCTGCAGCAGTTCAGGCTGCCAGCCTTCCACAATGGTGATGATTATCAATTGATTCTCTGCTATTTCTGATCAGAGCTGGTTGGACAGAAAAAGTGGTCTTGAGCCATTAAATCTCAAAACATTTCAGTAGAAATCAGCCCAGGCAAGAGAAGCAGCTGGGGAAGGAAACCTCAGCACACACTGGCAGGAGTCATGGATCCAACATCTCATCCACTTCCTGCAGCCCTGCCCTGAGAACACTCCTTGCTTTTAATGTGTAAAGTCAGCACCTCCTTTCCCATCATGCAGACCACAAGATCCTGGGGCCTAATGAACATGGGTAAAAATAGAAAATAAAACACCACCACACCAGAATGCCAGTAACAGGAGAAAATTATTGTTGCCAGCTGCTTGTTTTTCATTTTTTTCCTGTTTCTCCAAAGTTTAAAGTCTCTTCACTGCCCAGCCCTCTAACCCAGGTTGACACAATCAGCACAATTAATATCAAGAATTGTAGAGGGTTTTTAAATCCCAAGTTGTTTCTGGCCTGGGCCAAAGCCTTACCCCAAATTAGACACAAATGCAGGACCTTGCAGGGTGAGGCGGAGTGTAAGAGGGACCAGATCACTGCTGATGGCGACAGAACCTGCATTTTCTGCAGCCAAAGTCTCTAACTACGCCCTTTATCCCCATTTTCAGTTTCATCACTGCCATGATTAATACTTCCTCTCTGCAGAATGAATCAAAAATCTCCTGGAACAGGCAGGTTCACTTCACTGCGCAGTGACACTTCTGCTTCTCCTGCAGCCTTTGCCTTTCTGCCCTCCCCACTCAGCCCAGACCTTCCCTCACTCCCTATAGGCAGGTGAAGGAGCTAGAACCAAAGTTTGAAGCTCAAGTATTCAAAAACTTTTTCCCTTTTGTAAAACATCAGGAGAAAACATATCAAAGGCTGCTGGTTAGCATGTTTTATACTTCATGTTCCAACCTGCCTTTTTGTTCTATTTCTACTGGAGTTTTAAAAGGTATTTTTTACCCAACATGCTACAGCAAAGCTCAGTGAGCATCTGCCTGAAAATAACTTAAGTTTCAAATTTCAAAAAGACAATCCAGGCAAGATTTAAAAAGTGGAACAAACTTAAGAGTGGAGTGCTTTTGCTTTCAGAGCCATAGGGAAGTGCCCTGCAGGAAGAAGCATAGAAATCCTGCTAGAGAGAGGCCAGAGGCATTTCTGGGGCACGAAGGCAGATCCAAAGGGCAGTGCCTGCAGTCAGTCCCACGAGCTGAACTGCTGCGACTCAGCAGCCACTACTTCCTTGCTCGTGTCTACAAACAGAAAAAGCCAATTAAGGTTTGTTACACTCCCACTTTGTGGCACTACAGCAAACACACGACAGAGCAACAAGAATGAAGTCACTGGAGAAAGGAAACATGAGAAATAGCAAAATGCACCCTCAGTGCCCTCTTCTTTGTGGCATTCTGGGCTGAGGTGGGGGACAAGAGAGCACCTTCTAACATGGGGCAAACCCAGCCCAGGATAAAACCAACACCAACAGCCACAGCTCCAGGATTTTTTAGAATTTAAGCAACAGGCAAAGATCACATCTAGGGAATGGCCCAGGCTGGTCATGGCTGGGTGAAAAATCCACCTCAATCAATCAATAACATCTTCTCTGATAAATCTTCTTTGGAAACAGAGCTGCTTCAATCCATCTCAGCTGTTGGCAAACAAAACCTGTCCTCACAACCACACAGAGTGTACAACCAACACCTGAGTCATGAGAGGAGTTCCACAGCAGCTTGGGGCCAATTCTGGTGGCTATCAATGGGTTTGAAGCCCTTTGGAGACTTCACCAGGGCACTCTGCAGCTGTGCTGGCTGCTCAGCGCTCTCACTGCTTTTCACAGAGGCTCTGAACAGTCCCAAGAACAGCTCATCCTCCAGGCAGCACTGCAAACAGAGCAAGATATTCCTGTTTCAGGAATCTGAAATGCCTCTCTGCAGCTCTTGGATACACAGGAGAGAGCAGCTACAGACTGGGAAAAACTGCAGGTGGCATTTCTGAAGGGAAGCACAGATACAACTATACAAGAATGTATTTAAACAGAGAAGAAGAAAAGAATACAAGCACTGGAGTCAGGAGGTGAGTTAGAAAGCTCAGTCTTATTCTGTATCTGGTGATTACACACTTCACTCTGATTAGATCCATGCCTTTTACAAGCAGGCAGGATTTTATGCTCTCGCTGTTCAGACAAGCCAACACATGCCAGAACTACAACCCAAATATCCCCACCAGGATTTTATCCATTAGTAATAAACCTTTCTTCCTACTGAAGATAATATGCCTTGGATTTGAGGACCAAAAATGCTGATTAATTACATTCCTGTTATTCAAAGCCCTGGAGGCAGCAGGAAAACTGTCCAGAGTTGCTTCAATTCGGGTGTTTCCTTGGAAAAGTGGACAACCTACAACACTGTGACTATGGCTGAAGGTCTGTGCAGGAGCTCAGCAAATAAAACACAGTACCTGCATTTCTTGTGCCTTCTTTCACTTTCAGAAGACGAAAGGACACACCAGTATCAGAGATACTGAGTAAAGGAACAGAACAAAACAGGAAATCCTTCCTTCCAACAGCTGAACAGCGATAAACTCGCTACAGATGAACTCAAGGCTGAAAATAAAAAATGACTTATCCCCCTCACAGAACAAGGCAAGAAGTTGCACTTGTGAGTTCCTGCCCATCTGCAAACACCCCCTGTCCCTCCTGGGCAGCCCAGGGCCCACAGGCTGCTGTGAGGGCAGGGCAGGGGGAGCCTGCACAGCTGCCCTGGACCATTCCTGGATCACCAATGCACCTCAGGTCCAGGGTGCCACCTACTGCACTCCATGCAACCAGAACTATATTTCAGCTGAGAAGAAAGAATGAAACCACTGGAAAAGTTTTAGCCTGAGCATTTAGCACACTCCAGCTCACAAGTGACTCATCCCTGGCTGAGTGTTTCAGCAGGTTCACAGCAATACCCATTGTATTTATAAACACCACAAAACACCCATAAAGATTCCAGTGGACAGATGAGAACATCTTGTTTTCATTGCACTTGCCACACAACCTAAGAACCACACCAAAACCCTGCTGCATATAAATGGATTATTAAAACAGAGAGAAAAGTTTAATTAAGTGCCTGTAGAGAAATTTAATTTATTTTTATTAAATTACACAACCCAAGACAAAATATTACATAGTCTTGAAGATTTCTTTGGGAAATGACCTATCAGGAGTAATTTTATTGCATTTCTACTTCCTGCATTTCAAAATTTCCATGAATATGTAACAAGAACTCGAGACACACCTTTCAGAGGATAGCACAGTCTAACCATTGAATTTCCCATTTGAAACACATTACAGAGGCACTGGGAATAAAAGTTGCATGGCAAGTCTCAGGATAAACAACTATTCTTTGCTAATTCAGTGCTGCAAAACCATTGTTAAACTGTTAAAAGCAACCTGGAACAATTACAGAAGTTAAAGTAGTTGCTGCAACACTTTCTGAAAAAGAGAAGTGAGAAAACTTGAAGAGTTACAGCCAAATCCAGGACACTGAAGTTACTTTTCTTCTCTGGCAGATAAAAACTCAGACACAACTACCTCAACAAACCCAGATTCTCAAACTCAAGGCCAGCAGCAAAATTATCACTGCTTAGCTGACCCGCTTCTTCCAGCTGCTGCAAATCAACCACCTTAATTTTTACTGGGTCTATTGAACTTGAGAAACTTACATGCAACTCTCATTTCCACTTAAAAAAAATAACCCTACAGTTTTCCTCATGTTTCAAGAAGTTTCAGGATATTAAGAGTCATTTTACATGAACTGTTCTTTCCTCTTGGTGTGTTTATGCCCCAGAACAGATTGCTGGTAAATAGATTTTATACTGCTGATTGCTTATTGGAAATTACAAGTTTAACGCCTTTTTTTATTCCAATTTCAAAGATTTACTGTAGTTGTTCCAGTCCTACCTAAGGAACACAGATAGAACAAACCAGTTAACATTACTTGTAACAACACCTCACTGGGACCACAAATAAAAACTACTGTATGTATGTGATGTGTTTTATCTGGGCACAGCTGTGTTCAGGTGTAACACTGATCACAGGCACAGCAGCTCATGCATAAATGAAAACACCTTCAAATTCTCAACTAAGACCTGAGCTGAGGCTGAACTTCAACTTATTTAGGACATTTTTTAATATACATCTACATCATGGCATAAAGCTAAGGCAGCTGCACCACACCTACAAAGTTAAGCACAAACAGCACCCTCAAATAGTTCCTAACAATATTTATGAGCTCCAGATTTTGGGATGTCCCTCCAGTGTCCTGGCTGAGTGTGGGCTCCGTTGCTGGTGTCCCCTGGCATCCCTGAGCTCCCACACTTGGTCAGAAAGCAAAGCCAAGTGTCACCGTGAGCTCCTCACTCACCAAGTGTCCCAAAGGGTGAGTCAGATTCCCAAAGTGACACCTGGGGCTGGTCTCTGCAGGTAGCAGGGGTTCCTGGCAGCCCCAGAAGTTCCTCTGTGCGCTTCAGCAGAAGCGTGTGTGTCACACTGGGGCAGGAGGGGCTTTCCTCCTCAGGCACAAATGCCTCTGCTACCCCATCTGACACAGGACAGTCCCTGATTTTAGGGAAGATGATGCAGTTTTTGCTCCACAGACCATGACCTTATTTCTAAAAGAATACAATTGCCCATTGCCCACGACTCCAGTGACAACACTGGAAAGTTATTTAAGTCAGTCCAGATAAAACCTGACTGTGCAGAGCAGCACAGAAGCCAAGAATGATTCCTCATTACTGGGCATTCTGTTGCTTTCTAGGGAGGGCAGGAGCTACTCCCATCTTTAACAGTAGATCATTTCACAAACTTCCCAGAGTATTCTGTTAGTGGAGGAGCACGTGAGTGATCCCAGCACTGCTTCTCGTCACACCGAGCCTTTTATACCAACTGTGCAAGCACAAAACTGTTTTTTATACTTTGTTAACAGTTCAGCCTGATAAAGAACTAACATGAGCACTTGTAAAGGAAACGGAGATTCAGGGGGAGGAAGGGGAGGAAGAGAGTTGTTTGCTTCAGTTGCAGGAAAGATCAAAACGAAGATGTTCAGGTTGAAAAGAGAACATAAAAGATGACCCTAAACTGGAATTTCCACTCCCTCCATCTGCAAATTTAAGTCCCCCTCCTTAGTCTTCATCCTTCAGGCTTGAAGATTTCAAAGTTATCCTAAACTTAAACTCTTTCACGGCTTATCCTTTTTATCCCCTCTAGGAGAGACACTCAGTTCCAGTTCCTTCTAACACCACCAGAGATTTCCAACACAATGATCCTAAAACAATTCACAAAAACACAACCAGAGCGAGACATACACAGAATTGGAGACTGTTATTACCCAAGCATTCCTGCACACACACTTCAGAAAGGTTTTGAGTTGAAAGCCCTTTTGCAGTCAGATAAAACAGACACACATGCGAGTCATTCTCCCCCTGAAGCCTCGCAAACAGGATTTTAATCACCAGTGGAAAATAACTCATAGTTAATAATGAACAATATTAGGAAAACTCCCTCCCCCCATCTCAGACATCTATACTAATAAAAACAAAGGATATCCTCTTTCTCTAAAAAACCTTTTCCTGGAGTCCCTTTTTCTTGAAGGCTGTATGTGTAGCAGGGCTCTGGCAGAGGATGGATGAGCTGAGTGTGTCTCCTCAGAGCTGAATGCCTCTTCTATCAAAGGATGTAATTACCCCTTTTAGAGGAGGCAACGTATACGCTTGCAGCATTCTGCACATGTTTTTCCTCCACTGAGCAAGAGCAAATATAAAAGAGACTAATTCTTGGCATTAAAGGAGGAAGCACTACAAGCAAGTATTGACTTTTAAAGTTCAGAAGGACTGCTCAAACTGCCAGATTTTCTTCCTTTTTCCCTCCGATTAGGAGAGAATTTCTCAGGAGCCACAAAACCAAAGTGTAATTTAGACAACAGAAGTGACCAATACCTGTTGTAGAAGAGCTGAAAGATACAAGAATAATCCTATTTTAAATAAGTCTGGGACACATTTCACCACTGCTGTAGGATGATGCAACTTCATTAAATCAAGAAGTTGCATGCACTTAAACTGGCAATGACCCCTTACCTTACAAAACAGTTTATTGTTCTCTCCACAGCAGGTAAAGGCTCTCGGTGGAATGAGTGATACATTTTTATTGTTGAGTCAGTCTCACCTTACACACACTGCCTTGTATGTTTAGTCTTGGTTTTCATTTAAAAGAAGGTACTTTCAGAGACCTTAAAAGCAAATTTGACTTTTTTACTTCTTGGCAGAGGAATGTAAGGTCTCTCCAACCGCCACAACTACAAAGAAGTGGTAAATTCAGTTTACCAAATTAGACATAATTCCTTATTACTCAAGAGTCAGGAGTTCCTCTGTAGCAATTACAGGCAAGTAGCATCCCTTTGGGCAGCATAGGTGAAATAACAGGAAAAGAGATTATTTTACTACTCCTGAATTTGAGAGAAGTGGTCACTCCCAATGAGTCCCTTTGTTAAGGCCATTAATGTGCTCTCACCTGGCTTCAAGTCTGAACCCATCTCCCACCCAGCACAGCTCAAACTGCTGCCCCTTGGAAGGAACAGAGCAGTATCTGATCCCTGTGCTCTGCAGGGCACTTGGAAGTTGTCACTCTCAAACACAACCACAATTAGGTGCTTGCAAAAGGCAATCTTGAAAGATGGAGGAAGGTACAGAGTCCAGGAAAAGACATTTAATCGTAGTTCAGTCACCCCTGGAACAACATCTGAAGGTACTAAAATAGAAAAGTGATAGAAACAAATGCTTCCAAAAGCTGGCCCCCTTCTCCCATGCAGGTGGGAGATCTCCCAGAAACTGATGGAGACTTTTTAACCACCCAGCCTTACATTCCCCCTCACCAGTGGGCTGCAGGGATGGGTGATGCACCCACCAGCCTGGGCTGCACAGGGCCAAGCTGCCTGTAAAGCATCCACAGGAATCTGAGCTTTCTAACACATAATTTCAGACCCCAATCTTACCAGCATAAGAACAAAAACAAGTCAGAAACAAACAGGGAAGGTGAACAGAAAGTGGGGCTCCTCTGGGCCACCTTCACATCCATTTTCCTTACGCTACACCAAACATCAGTGCTTGGTGTAAATCTGAGCAAATCTGACTTGCTTTTCCTGAGCAGCAAAGGAGAGAGGCTGGGAGAGCCCCCAGGACTGCACCCATCCAGTCCCCTGCTATCACAGCAAAGTGCAGGCACCACACAAAGGCCTCAGTTTCCCTGATGCAGCTCAATCAGAGCACACTGCACTCCCTTTATTACAGTGAGAAATGCAAGTGTACCTATTGCGCATAAACAAACTCAGACTTTGATACTTTTAGTTACATAAAATCTGCAGCTCATAGAAAAGCACCATCCAGTCAATTATTCACTTCTGCTTGGATGGTTTTCTGCTCCAGTCTTGAAGTCACCCTGATCTACATAGATCTCCCTGCATATTCTACCCACATTTCCTCTTGTGCTTTCTTTTGAAATCCTCCAGGCAGCCTGATAAGCAATTCCATCTCATTGTGTTTCCAAACACGTTTGTCACCTATATTTTTAATTTCAAACTCATTTTTCCCAGCATGTACACTGCTCTACTTTGAAACTGCAAAGTCTGCTCTTATCACACCACTTAAAAAAAAAAAAAAAAGGAGGAAGAATCAAGAGTTCTAGATTTATGATAAGCTATAAACTATGTTCTGACCAAAGTCATATGATTATAACAGTAGAAGTTTTTATGTATTTTTCTCATTGACATACACCCACGTTTGGCACAAACAAGCTTCATCAGCAACAAAAGGAGATTATTTGGCAATTTCACTGAAGGAAAAAAAAAGTTGATTTCTAAAAGCAAATTATTTAGAGAAAGCAACTTTCTGTTTGGAAGCACATAAAAACCTAGGTAAATTTAGACTGAAAAAGGCTTTTTTAATCCTAAAACACAACATGTGTTGAGAATCTTACATAGCTTGGTCATATCCTTTTCCTTACTTTTGTATTCAGTTGCAAATCTCTTGTGGAATGAGTCACATCTCTCAAAGCACGCATAGAGTAGTCAGCAGAATCCCCTCAGCACATTCATGCACCAGGAAGAAAAACTTTTTTTTTTCCTAAAGTCACCTTAGAAAGGCGGGGGGGTGATGAGAAATGCCCCAAGCCGGTTAAAAGTTAAAAGCAATCCTTGAATCATGGCGATATGAGATGTGGGAAGGCTCTGAGGGGGGCTGGCAATGCAGAGTGTCCCCAGCGAGAGCTGAGCTGGCACATGGCAGCCCCGCTGCTACCCCAAGGCTCGTCCTGCTATATTTAAAGACAATACCTCAACAGTGAAGTATTACAACATTTAAAGTGAGATAAATAAGCATAAGACACAGGCAAATATCCTGGGTTATTTAATCATCCCCAAAGCAGCGTGGAAGTGTGAGGCTGAGTTCAAAGGTCAAACTCTTCTTTCAGCTTCTTGCAAAGAAAAGAAAGCTCAGCCCATTTTACCTTGGGGAAAGGGGGGCTGCTCTTTCCATATGCCAGCATTTCATAACACAGGAAAGAGGGAGTGTATTTACATATACACTGGATGGAATCTTTGCCTAGGACAATGCATTCCAAATCAAGATTCAGGTTAGAAAGAGCTGGGACAACAAAAAGTCCCAAAGAACAAAGGGAAGTTAAAATTTACTTAACGTTTCCCCAGAGCTTCTTAATTGCAAAGTCTCAGATTTTTTTTGTGACTAAAAGTTTACTGTAATCACAGGATTGAAAGTCTAAGTGAAAGGCACAGTTCCCTTTTAAAATAATTTCCCCTGATTACAGTAATAACTTAGCACTTTGTATAAAACATGGTATTAATGTATCAGCATAGTTCCAAATGAAAATACAGTGGTAAGAGGAGGTATTTCTGAAGGTTAGAATAAGTGCTCAAAAAGGAATTTTTGGAGTGTGATCTAATGAAAGGGGAAACCAGAATCAAGTAGCCTTTTGTGTAAGACAGTCTGATAAAAAGGTGCTAAAGTTTATTATCTTCCTCTCTTTTCCAGCCCCTACCCTAAATCCCGCTCTCCCCACCCCTCCACCAAAACAAAGCAAAACCAAAAAACATTATTCACTTACAGAGGAAAAGAAAGAAATCCTCTAATGCAAAGCCTGGAAGCCATTCTCTAAAGACTACTTAATATGAAACTTTGTTTACAAGACACCAATATAGCCTCCTTACCACACTCAAAACCAGAAACTATCCACTTATTTAAAGAAATGCTTTTTCTATTTTCATCAACAAGGACGTCGGTATTCATTTCAATTTTAAATTCGGCCCCAACAGTGCCATATGAATGTTTTAAACTCATCTATGATATGCACTGTTTGAGAATGTTTAAACAAAGGAAGTAGGAAAAGCCTTAAAATACACAGCAAAACTTAATGGCTTCAATTTTTAAATATAGCCTGATTGCAGCGTGGCAAAATTATTCTCTTATGCTCACAGTCAGCCTTCAGAAAGAATAAGTGCAGTCAGTGGAGTAATTTGTCCCAGTGGAAATTCTGTATAAAACATCTACCTAAAATAAACAAGGCTTCGCAGCAAGAATCGTCAGTTGCCATTAAGGACACACCTTAAAGTTCTTACCACACAGTAACTAAACAAGTACAAACTAGTGGGGACTGTTTGCTACTTTTGTCTTAAAAGTTAATGAGATCAATTCACTGCTCAGTATCAGATCCTCAGATCATTTTCTGCAAAATGCAGCAGACAAACAACCCCCAAAACACGAACATCCAGGCTTTGAGTGGCTGATGTGTTATCAGCAAGCCTGAGCTTCTCGCAAAGGGAATAGAAATATTCACATTTAAACCTGACACCACGTAACAGTAAAAGGTAAAACGCTGAAGTGCTCAGAATCTGGAGCTCTGGTACTGGAAGGCAGCTGTTGTTCCCCTGCCTTTTCTTTTGTTGTGCTTAATCTCATGTCAAGTCATTCAACCAACTCCAAAGCGATGAAGACATAATTGAACAACCTTAACTAAAAACTGATCTACTGTTCCTCAACTGCCATATATGCTCTTTGAAGATTAAAAAAGGCTAACTTATGAAAAACAATCCACAGAATGTAAATCAGCAACTCTGCTGCATGCAGAAGAGTTGCTTGGCTGAGGGCCAAGCCAATCAATAATCACTGTAATAGCCGTGGTTCTAAAGTTATTTGTTTTTCATATTCACCACCCTGAAAAACTTAAAAGGCAAAACTCAGATGTTGATTTCAGGAAAGAGCCTATAGAGATCGAAAATCCAAGTATTATGCTCAGCATGACGAGATTGCTCACTAAAAAAACACGTTGCAGAACGATCAGTGATCACAAAGCCACATTCCTGCTACAGATCTTAAAATATTGACTCAGTTACAGAACTAGTAAAGGGGAAGGAAAAAAAACCCTCCTCCACCCTCGCCCTCTTCCCTCCCCCTCTGCCAAAGAATGCAGTTTATCCCACTTATTTGCAACTGTCCTTTTCTATTATCCAAGGAAAGGCTGAAAGCTCAGTGTGGACATCCCAAATTAAAGTCTCAGTCGTATTCCCAAACCTCCAGTTAAGAAGAGCTCCTAAGAGCAATAAAACATGGCGTTAAAGCATTTGCAAGCCATTGTCAGAGCCCTGTGCTCTGCTACCTTTGCAGCCCCAGAACCAGCCCCCAGCAAGCATGGAAGCGTTGGTCAGCAAGTCAATGCCTGCTATTCAACTTGCAGTTAGGCGTTTTATTTCTGTGTCTTCCAGATCATATCACTCCTGCATTTCACGGCCTAATAAAATGTGAAGAATGATATGCTCCCTTCTCTCCCCCCCTCCCTGCATCTGAAACTGCGTTATTTCCCTCTCCTCTTTTTCACACATTCTTACAAAAACTTCCCTTTTCACATACTTCTATAAGAAAATATTTCACTGCAGCTATACTTCAGTTCCTATTTCTATTTTCGATTTTCACTAGATTCTTCTGCTCCTGCCTCCCCCTCAAACCCACTGGTAGAAACTGATGTAGTTTTAAACCTCTCAAGGTCATTTCAAAAATGAAAAAAAAAAAAAATGTTGCCTTAAAAAAAAAAACCTTTAAACACACAACCCCCCTAAACTAAACCCTTTTCACATTCAAACGCCTTTCATCAGCAGATCAATAACCCAACAGAAAGATTTTTGTTCCCCACCACTTCAAAACTATTACACTTCAATTCAAATACTTACTGGGAGTCACACAGCACATTTTATGGGATGGCTCATTAGAGAACATACAGACCTTACTTTGGGTGCAGGTTTTCTGTGTGGGAGACAAACAAACAAACAAAAAAAGCCTCACACCCCAAAACAGAAAGTCCAGGGGGCATCACGGAACAGGAATGAAATCCAATCTCTGGATATTCTAGAATTTTATTGTCCTCGCCTGGCAACCTCTTTTGTTGCTTAAGAAGTCAGTTGAGGCTTATTTATTTATTTTCTAAACTTCCTATTCTCCTTTAAAAAAAATATATATAAAGAAAGAAAAAAATAGAACCACGATGCTAAAGAAATGATCGGGAAGGCTTTGGTCTTTGAAAGACAAAGGTAAATGAAACAAAACCTGGCAAAACGGATCAATAAACTTTTCATTAACAACCCCCCCCTCCGCCCCATGAGCCACTTACTACAAATCCTTCTTCCAGGAACATCTTTGACTCACAAAGAAATATTCTCGTGTCGCCGCGCACCCCCACCCCGGCCGAGCGCGGCCCCCGGGCCCGGCGCGGCGCCTCGGGGGGGCCCCGCGACCCCCCAGGTGTGGGACGGACGGCAGCGCGGCCCGGCCGGGGGCGCCAGGGGAGGGGGCGGCGGCGCGGCGGCGGCGGCAGCGCGGGGCCAGCGCGAACTTCGGGTGGGAGGGAGCTGGGGAAGGGCTCCGGCCGCGCCGCCGCTGCGCCCGCCCCGCGTGGGGAGGGGGCGGCGGGAGGGGCCGCTACCTGCGGGGCCACACACACCTGGACCTTCCTCCGCCCCCCCGGGCCCGCGCCGCCCTGCCTGCCGCCTCCTGCCGTCCCCCGGGACAGCGCGGGGACAGGGCGGGCTCCGAGCCCCGCTTCCAACCGGGCCACGGGTGGGGGGGGTGCGCCCCGAACCCTTCAGACATGCCGGCGGCAGCGGCCCCCCCGCGCTCGCTCGCACAACCGGCCCCTCACGGCAGAGGCCGCCCGAGGGACGGGGCTGCGCCTGCCGCAGGTGCCCCCGGGGGGGCGGGGAAGGTGAGGAGGAGGAGGAAGGGGCCCGGAGCCCCCGGCAGGTGCCCCCCAGCCCTGCCTCACCTGAGCCGAGGCGCCGCGGGGCAGCGGCCGCGCCGCGCTCGGGGCACTGTTTGTAAACGGCTCCGCGGCAGCTGTTGCTCGGGCAGCCCCGGGCCACGCCCCTCCGGCTGGGCACGCCCGCCGCGGGGCGGGGCCTGCGCTGGCCACGCGCCCGGCGCGTTTCAATCAACGCTGGCCCCGCCTCCAGGGCCACGCCCGGCTGTGGCCACGCCCCGTCCCCTCAGACAGGACAAGGAGTGATGGACGCGATCCAAAACACAGCCGCGCCCACCCAAACACGAAACACAGAGCTGGTGTCGCCCAGGCACAAACGTAATTACAGCCAATATACCTCATCAGCATTGATCCTTGCGTGGGTCACTGGGGACATGATGAGCACGACCCTTTTTGTCCTGTGGCTGCAGCCCCGCGTACTCAGTGAGGGGCCTGGCACCCATCAGGGCTCCCCGAATACACAGGTTTACTGTGTAAATTGCCCCAAAAGAGCCCAGGGTTCATCTATTTTTCATTTTTTTAAACACCCAGCTGCTCTGCTCCAGAGGGATGGACACTATAGAGGAATGCAGTGCGGCAGGCAAAGAATTAAAATACATTTCCGAGTGTCCCACTTGGCACTGAGGAGGTTTTTAGGAGTTAAATGCAATCTGTAATGCTGTTAGCAAAGTGCTTAATCTCCGCTAGACTCCGAGGTTAGCACCTCCCTCCAGTAAATGGGATAAGGAGGAGGTGAGTTTCCATGCGGTCTCCGCTTTTTCCCCCAAAGACACACCGAGACCTGCTAAAGTCACTTCAGTTCACATCACTACATTTACATCGCACCCGGGGGCTCGTTTCCTTCAATATAAAAATTATCCTGCCTCAATAGAGGACATTTCTAAAATAACTGCAGTTAAAATCATGTGTTTTGGTTTTTTGGGGTTTTTTAATGTGTTTTTTTTAAGTTCTTCTCTAAAATGTTCTCCCAGTCTAAAATGAGCAACCCTACCCAGGCTGAAATTTAGGTTGCTTATGTGGCAAATAAAGATTATCCAAAACCATTACAGAATGTGTAATATATACAAGGTAATTACTTACCAGGTAATTCTGGAAGGTGAAATATCTTTATTGGCAAATTTGAATGTTGCCTCACGCTGACTTGAAGCAGATTTATCTTCGTGAAGTGGTCAAACCTGATAAGACCAAAATTTTAAAATACAGATAATTAAATCCTGCCCCTTCAAAAGGTTATATGAGTTGATAGAGCCTCACTAATTTCCTGAAGTTTAAAAATCTCTGTCCTTCCATGTGTGAGCCATGAGGAAAAGGGATTTACCTTGTGCTGCTTCACAGATTTCCAAGTGTTGAATCCTGGCCTTTCCACAGCTCTGGATGGAGTTTTGAATTGACAAAGGAGAGCTTATTGCTCAATCCTTGCTAGTTTAATGTGATTTTTTTTTTTTTTTTTTTTTTTTTTTTTTTTTTTTTTGCAGTAGGATGTATCGGAGCCGGGTGTTTATCCGTGCATGCAAAATATTCCTTTGTCTTGCAAGAGCTCTGCGTTTCTTTGGAACTCGCTGCACACCACCTTGCACTATGTGACCAAACCTGATCCCGCCAACACTCCCAGTCTGGAGCACAGGAGCAGTTTAAGTATTGATTATCTCCCAACGGCAGCGAGGCCAGCAGAACAAAGCAGAATTTTGCTGGAAATGGGTGTGGGAGGGACCAGGTTCTGCCACCCCAAGTGACTCTTAACAGTCTGTTAAAAATGTATTCTTTTTGTTGTGCTCTGATGTTAGCGTTTTGAAAGACCTTGTATTGAAGAGTTGAAAACAAATTCAAGGCACACAAACTAATAAAAGCATTAAGTTTGTATTTTTGCTCTTAACTCGGTGTTCTTAAAGCCTCTCTGAGTCAGGTGTTGTGGTATTTCATGTTCTCATGACACACCAAAAGCCATCATTTGCTCCCTTCCTCTTTCATTTTTTAAAGATTTTACTTTTCCATGTGAAATGTACTGACCCCCTTGATCACAAGGGCTGCTCCCCTGAGCCAGGGCTCTGGCTAACTGTAAACAATACTTACCAGAGAACACAGGAGCCGCATGGTTTTTATCCACTGAGATATGGGACCTCTGTGGAAAACGTAAGAAAAATAAAAAGACTGCTTCAGGAAAAAAGGAGAGGCTCAGAATATCTTAAAACTTTTCCTTCTTTTGCTCAAAATGCATCATATAATATCACATTACAGGAGTGAAATGAAAACATCCAATTTATTTTTACAGATTAGCCACGGTGACCTCTGTGATTTATGCTCATGGAGCTGGAAATGTTTGATATGAGGCAAGGGCCAACCTGGAAGAATAAATCCTAGATTTTCTTCTCCCTCAGTTTTGTCCTGTGTTGAGGACATTTGCTGCCTTTCTGGAGAGGCTTCCCCAGCTGATATTTTATGTATGAGGCAAAACCTTCTGCACCAAATGCCCTGACAGACCTGTGTTTACTGCTCTGCACTATATGTTACTCCACAGTCTTGCAATATTAAACCTAGCCCCAAAGTAGACTTTAGAACCAGGCAGCACGCCCAAAATTGTGATAATCTCCTCCAGAACAACAGAAAGAAATAAAATAGCACTGCTGAAAGCAGAAAAGTTTCATGGCAGTCCCCAACCTCCTAACGTACTTAAATGTCTGAGTCCTTTTAAATTACATTATGTACAATTACATTATGCAAAAATCCAGGCTGGAAGTTTTGTGATCTGGCTCAAGTCCTGCTCCTCTCAGAGCACTCAGAGGGAAACCCTCCCTGTCAGGGAGAATGAAAACAGAGCTGGGCAGGCAGCAGGAAGCCTTCACCTAAATTTAAAATCTTGCTGGGGTGTTTGTCTCAAACAAGTGACCTGAGCAGCAGAACGCTGGGCTGTCCCTGGCAGCAGATCAGCCCAGTTTCATTCTCCTGCACAGGGACTCTCTCATTTTACATTCATATTCAGGCAGCTATTAAACCTGGCCTGTCGTGTGATTAAGGCACAAATGGGGTTTAGGGGAGCTGGGCTCTGTCCCGGCTCTGCCCCAGACTTCCTGAGTGATCTTGGGCAAGTCTTCTCCCAGGGCTCCCCAAATTTGGCCTTTTTGGGGGGGGTTTTAAGCCCCTGCTCTAGCAGTCAAGTTATTACATGAAATTCTCTGTTTGCTGGCATGAATAAATAAATAAAGTAAATACACTGTTTTAGGCTTTTAAGGAGATAAGTTTGCAATCACAATCAGAGTGTGACCTAATGGCTCCAGAAGTCCTTTTTAGAACTGTTTGGGCTGTTGGGCCACGAGCTGGAATATAAAATTCGACACCCTCAATTTCCGCACAACAACATCTATTTGCAAAATCAGGATCGTGTTCCTCCTTCGCTTACAAAATAAATTGTTTGTGTAACACTTGGACGAGAGAGCGAGGCCAGAACATGGGATCGCTCATGAGAAGCTTTATCGGCGTTTTGCGGCTCGGTTTGTTGTCGCGTTTTTTGCACAAATCGCCTCTTTCAGCACGATGTGAGAGCAGATCCCGCGCCGGGACAGCGGCAGCGCGTGTTTACAGGAAACGCCGTGCAGGGGCTGCGCCGGCACGCTCGGCTCGCTTCGGCTGCCACGGGGCACGGACGGGCCGCGAGGGGACAAACCGGCCCCTGCGACATCGCACCGGGCACGGCGCGATGAGCGCGGCGGGGCTCGCCTGCCCCAGGAATGCGCCTGGCGCTGGGTTAGCTCTGTGTCCCCAGCCTGATCTCCAGCCTCCCTGGGCAGCGCCAGCTCTGTCCTCACACCGAGCCCCAACTCCCTGGGCAGCATCAACTCTGTCCCCACACCGAGCCCCAACTCCCTGGGCAGCTCCAGCTCTTCCCCCCTTGCCCCAAGCTGCCCCATTCTCTCCCAACGCCCTCCGCACTCTTGGGGTGCTGTTGGAGGTGTTTGGATGCCCCACTAAAATCTGCTGCCTGAGCAGCACGTTGAACGTAGAACAGTTTGTTTTTGTAGTGATAAAGGAGTCGCAGGGGGGTTCTGTCCCTGTTTTATACGTCCTGTCTGTGTAAACTCATAGATTTCAAATCCTGCGAGGCACATTGACAGTGCAGTATGAAACATTTTCTGTTTGACCTTGATTTTGTTTTGTTTTCGCTGCATATGAACTTTAACAGACTTCGAGCATGACGTCTTTTCTTTTTCCTTATCACAACACACTAGAGTAAAAAAATACAAGTAAACAGAATCTTCTTCAACAGCACACAGATTTCTCAAAGAAAACATCTCACTTTTTTCCTCTTTTTACTCAACCTGCTGTTCTGTTCCTGTACTTTGTTCTGCAAATGGATCCTTTTCAAAATGACTGCACAGCACCATGTGAATGTTCTCCTTTCTTGTAACTCCTGGCGTGAAAGTGAAAGATCTCTGGGATATTCCTGGTATTTATTCAAGCCCAGGGTTGCATTGTTGCTACTCAGTGATAGAGAAAGAATAAAGATCTGCATGGAGAAATAAAATCTTTTCTGAGATATGGCTGGAGGAGAGAGGAGAGCCTTTCAGCATGCAGCCCTTCTTCAGAAGGGGCTGGGAACAGAAATGAGCTTCACATGCATCTGTGCAGGGCAGCGAGGGAAGAGAAATGCATTGGTGAAACACAAATTCTATGAAAAAGGCTGCTCAGGAAGATAAACAGCTCTGGATGATGAGTCTGCCCAGAATGGTTCAGTTATCAGCACCAGAGGCCTTAAACTTTCCTTGTAACTTTCCAAATTGTCCTTCCCAGTATCACATGGTTTTTACTCTGAATATCAAGAGTTAGATCTAGAGACTGGCTGTTAATCCTCTCCCTTCCTTGATTAGTTTGAGCTTCCAGCCTTCCCACTCTCAATTTATAAACTGCTTCTTCCTATGGCTGGGATATGGCAAAATAAAAGCACATTCACTCATGCTAATTAGCACCTGACACCATTCTTCAATTAAAAACAAGTCTAATATTAAAAGCCCAACCCTGTGCTGACTACTCACATACAGAGGTAGGTGTGCACTGAACTGGTTCTAAAATTGAAACCTAAATATATTGTTTGGATAGGATGACGTGCCTAAATTCTCTATTTGTTAATATAATTTTACTCATTCCATTAGAGAGCTCAGTGCAAGCCTGTTACAAAATAAGTTGAAGAACTTTGTTTTACAGACTTGTGAGCTCTGGAGTATGTTGGGTTCTTGTGTAGATAAAGCAGAATTTTACAGCCATTTTCCAGTTCTGACATGTGTGCTGTATGTGTAATTCAAATGTCACATTTTTTCCACTTCTCCTTTTTGGGGCCATTTACTATTCTGCCTTCAATTATAGAAGTTTTTCTCCTCTTTGTCTTGATCTCAGATCAAAATTTCAAGCACACCAATAGTATTTATTACAGGATTTCAAGCACACCAATAGTATTTATTACAGGATCAAAATAATGGAAGTAGGTTCTAATAATGAAAATGGAGTCTCACAAAATGTTTCCTAACTGAAGAAGGCATTTCTAGATTAATTCCTTTACTTTCTATGGCATATTCCAAGTGCATTCAAAAACCAAAACTGCCTTTAAGGGTGGCATTACTGCTCCTTGTAATTGTGATGTGGAGGCAGATCCTTAAGAATTTCTCATGGGCAAGGAAGCAAAATTATCTGCCTTGAGATAACAGAGAGATTCAGGCACCCTGCACATTAATTCAGAGTTAAGGAAGTGTTCATTTTGTAAAGGTTTTTCTGTGAGATTACCCAGGTTTAACCCCTCAGAAAAACGCAGTTCAGTTAATTTTTGAGCCATACTTTGCAAAAGTATTTACCTCAGAGTGTGTCCTCACTGGGCTATAGTTCTACTACAGCATTTAACTCCCCAAATGACAAAGAAGAGAGAAGAGGATTAAAAAAGTGGCTTTGTGATTCTTTTCACGACTTTCACGCTGTTAAAAATGATAATTACCTCTCATAAACTGAAGGTGCTGATAACATTAATAATGGATGGTGGGATTCTTGCTCATGTGTTTATAAACACCACAGAGCCTCAGAATGAAAGGTGTTCTATAAATAGAAAACTAATATTGATCAATCCTGACATGGAATTACCATTCTTGGAGGGCTGCAACAGTTTTGGTTTTTTTCCCCTTCATCCTAATCTGCGACCAGAAAGAATTCCCTGAGCTTGGGCCTTTGTTATCATCATTTGTTTCTTCCTATTGTACTCGCAGCAGCACTTCCTCCTTGTATGAGAAATGCAGGAAGAAAAACCTGAGGCTTCTGGGTTCTGAATGCAGCAGAGCTGCTCTGGCACAAAATGTGCATTTGAAAGGTGCTGAAAGAGAGCAGGAATTGTTTCCAGCCGGGAATTAGCATGACAGTGGACAAAGGCCCGGGGTGTGCCAGAGCTCCCTCTTCCCAGTGCCAGCTAATGGGGACAGGGCTGCCTCGTGTTCTCACTCACAGGGGGCTGAGAATTACTCTTCAGCACGAGAAGAAGAAATCATTTACTTCCAAACACATTCTCCTTTCCCCTTTCCCCACTGACAAGTAACCTGACCCCCATCCTTGCATTTCTTGTGTTTGAGTTATATTTTCTGCTTCCCTCTTCTTGCAAAAATAAGGTTTTACACCTGCAGGAGGGGGTGGGGCAGACAGGTGAGGAACATTTGCCATCTCCGGGCTGGGTGGGACAGGGGGGGAACACAAACCCCCACAGTTCCCAGATCTAGGAAGCTTTCAAGGAACTTTCAGTACCGAGCCCAAAGTGGAGCCTCTTTGTACCACTTGTGCCAAAACTTCCCAAACAATCCCACTGGGGAATTTTGGTCAATACGCTGCCAGTGTCACACACAGCAACTCCTGAGAGCCAGAAAACACCAGCAAACCTGCCAGATTATCATTCCTGTAGGAAATGCTGAACTCCTGCTTCCCCTGCGGGCCTTCTCTCCCAGTCCTGGCACTGCTGGGATGCAGGAGGAGGAGGATGAGGGTGAGGATGAGGATGGGAAGGGGAAGGCTGGGGCTAGAGCAGAGCTTCAGCTGGTGTACATCAATGTGACACTCCTGCCTTTAATGCAGCCACCATCACTCCCAGCAGCTGGGGTTCCAGCCCAGCGTTTTAGGGGCTTAAGGGGAGTTTTGACTCTGAAAGCTCCTGTTCTGCAGGGGTGATGGGCACAGTGCTGCGGGGACTCTGCAGCCCCTGAAACCTGCCCACCAACAAACCAGAGTTCCACTCACACAGGGAAATTCAAAATGTGACATTGGTGCTTTGCACAATGGAAGCATTGTGTATGGGACACAGGAATATCTTCCTGCAGGCTGCCTGGGTCAGGATATTATTCAAAGTAAAGAATCAGATTTTGCTTCATTTTTGCCATTGTTGCATTATTTCCTGTATGACTAATTTTTTTTTTCCATCTCAAAAGAAATTAGCTCTTACTTCATAATGAAATTTCTGAGAGCATTTCTTTTTAAATTAGCATAATGAATTTTTTGTCCAGTTAAAAAGGATGTTTTCAAACAAGACAGTAACCCAACTGAGGACACTCTAAGCCTAAACTACTGACAAGAGACAAAGAGGAAGGTGATTTGTTCAATGCAAGCAAAAGCAGAAATTAAACAATCAAATATGAAATACAAATGTAAAACACTTTCAGTTTATCCATCTGAGATGGTGTCACTGGAGGTTGAATAGGAGAAAAATTTGATATGGGGCTTTTTAATAGGAGAGTGTTCTCCCAGAATTATAGGATATTCTAGTTTTCTAATAATGAAGTTTCTGTAACAATTTGGGCAAAGACAGCTGGTTCCTGTGGTCAGGAAAACAGAATATTTGGGATAGACTGTGGACACAGGCAGTGGGGAGCTGTGGGATTGTCAACCTCCCTCCCAGGTCTCCCACAACAGCTTTTGGTGCTGACAAAATCCTTGCCCAACAGATGCAACCGTGGCTTTATCAAGGACTTGTGGTGCCACTCCAACCCCTGTGCCTGAAAAGCCCTTCCTGCTGCACACTTCCTGCTGCTGCCCTGCCCAGCACTTTGCTCAGGGCTTGTATCTCTGTCAGGCTGAGAGGTGAATCAAAGCCCTCCACGAGTCAGAAAAAGTGTAACCTGCTGGTGCTGTGTCCTCTGGTGTGGTGTGTGTGGGTTTAGATAAACACCTCCAGCAGACACTGGAAGGTGATAGTGAATGTGATTGTTTCACACAGAAAAGCTCCATAATTATGCTGCTGTAGAGTCCAATAGGTGGATTTTCAAGAGAAATTAGGAACTCGAGTATTGCAAATGTGTGTGGAGCTGGATGGCTGCTTTAGGCATGTAATTATTCTAATTCGGGTATGTAAACGAGATAATTGTACATGGAAGCAGCTAATTGAGCAAATTTTAATTTGCTTTTACCTGTGCAGACACTCAGGAGAGATGGGGAGAGCTCGCTAGGAGTACGTGCCTGTGCATTTCTAGTGCAGGCAGATTTATCTCCTGCTGTGGATCCCCCATAACTGCCTCTGGATCCTGTATTGAACTGCCTCTGGATCCCATATTGAACTGCCTCCACAGTTTCAGTGTCCCAAGCCATGCCAGCATGCTGATTCCCCCTTCCCTTCCCTTCCCTTCCCTTCCCTTCCCTTCCCTTCCCTTCCCTTCCCTTCCCTTCCCTTCCCTTCCCTTCCCTTCCCTTCCCTTCCCTTCCCTTCCCTTCCCTTCCCTTCCCTTCCCTTCCCTTCCCTTCCCTTCCCTTCCCTTCCCTTCCCTTCCCTTCCCTTCCCTTCCCTTCCCTTCCCTTCCCTTTCCCCAGGAAAGGCTCTGGATCCCTCCATTCCCTTTCCCAGGCCCATTCCCAGTGCTGTCCCTCTCTCTGTGGCAGTTTTTATCCCAGTTTTTATCCCCATTCCCAGTGCTGTCCCTCTCTCTGGCAGTTTTTATCCCAGTTTTTATCCCCATTCCCAGTGCTGTCCCTCTCTCTGGCAGTTTTTATCCCCATTCCCAGTGCTGTCCCTCTCTCTGGCAGTTTTTATCCCAGTTTTTATCCCCATTCCCAGTGCTGTCCCTCTCTCTGGCAGTTTTTATCCCCATTACCAGTGCTGTCCCTCTCTGTGGCAGTTTTTATCCCAGTTTTTATCCCCATTCCCAGTGCTGTCCCTCTCTCTGGCAGTTTTTATCCCCATTACCAGTGCTGTCCCTCTCTGTGGCAGTTTTTATCCCAGTTTTTATCCCCATTCCCAGTGCTGTCCCTCTCTCTGGCAGTTTTTATCCCCATTACCAGTGCTGTCCCTCTCTGTGGCAGTTTTTATCCCAGTTTTTATCCCCATTCCCAGTGCTGTCCCTCTCTCTGGCAGTTTTTGTCCCGTGCCCAAAGGCAGAAGGACGGGAGGAAGGGCAGGATGTGCTTTCTGCCCTCACCAGGAGGATTTGTTTTCCTTCCTGGGAGTTGAGAGGAGGGATGGAGGAGCCTGCAGGAGCACTGGGAGATCCCAGAATATCTGCCCAGCATTTACTCCTCTCCCAGATTCCCACCCCATAGCAACATGCTGACAAATCAAGAGCTGCCATCCTATATCCAGTGCTCCAGCTGTCAGCCTGGAGCAGTGCATCTCCTTGCTGGAGCACTGCCTTCCCTTTGTTTCAGCTTCGGAAATAAAATCGGGAATTTGCAAAATAAAGGGGGAGGAATCCTTCTCTAAGGTAATAAAATCACTAATCCTTTTTACAGGTTCATAACTGCATTGACTGCTTTGAACAAGCAGGCACACAGTGAATGTTAATGGATTTGTAGTAACAGTACACCTTGTATTTAATATAATAACCAGTTACATAAAGTCAGCAGGCTCACTAAGCTCACCTATACTTAATTTTATAAATATTTCCATTGATTCAAATCACTCTCAGTAAGAAACATTTGTCACTTGAACAGCCTTTGTTTCTACTTGGCCATTTTTCAAGGGAGGAAAAAGACTTGAATAATTCCATTTTTGATGCTGGCTCAGAGACTGCCCTAATGTCCTTGACTTTCATGTCTGACACAGGAATAGGTCCAAGGTAATGTGAGTTTTGGGGCTTTTAAAAACCACATTTTGTAGGAGCAAGTGTCTTACAGAGGCCCAGGCTGCAGAGGTAGCAGGAGTCTCACTGAAAGCTGCTCAAAATTTAATTAAAAGTCAGAGACGGCCATGGCAACAAGGGAAACATCGATGTGTTCACACCTCCACTTGAGGAACAGAGCAAGGCATCACCACACCCATTTAACCGATGGAGAAGTGCTTGGAAGGGCACAGGATTTTCCCCAAGACACAAGTGTGGGACCCAGCCGCTGAAGCCAGGGAATAAAACCTTTAAAGGACACCATGCATGTGTGTCCCATTGCCATGTGACAGCCAATGAACCAAATCCCGGGATCTGGCAGCAATTAGCCAAGGAGAGGGAGAATGGGAAGATGCTCCAAGCTTGGATGTTTGCACACACACACACCCCTTTTTATTCACCAAAATGGATAAAGTAATTTTTTGTCCTTTTTTTCCTCATAAAAGGCCCAAGGGCCCAAAGCCCCTCAGCTGCTTTCCTTGGGAAAGGCTGCACAGGGTTGCTGAGGGCACAGTTTGGGATGGCAGTCAGATGCAGACAACCTAAATCCAGATTTTTCATCAATATGAAACAAAGGAATCCTAATGCCATGAAATATTAAACTCTTATCAGGGATTCTCTCATTGTTTGCAAGCCAAAGGTGCTCAAGGAAAGTCCATTATTAAAAAAAAAAATCCTAGAACTGTTAAGTTTGCAGGAGCTGCTCATTTACAACACAACAAAAACTGTCTGTAGCATTCCCAAAGTCTGCTCCAAGGATGTGTCTTGGACTGAAATATTTGTTAATACAAGACTTCAGCCAGTCTGCACGTGAAATGAACCCAAACAAAAACATAAACCCAAGTATTATTAATGTAACATCATTCAAAGCAATAGGAAATTGTAACTGCAGAAAAAGCAAGAAATCACTCAGGAAAATATCTGCTGTTTCGAGACTGAAGTTGAAATGAATTCCTAGAATCTTAAACTCTGTCTTGTCAATAGAGGAGGGGTAAGCAGCACTAAAGCAGGTGTTAAAAGCAGTCGCAGGAGTTAAGGGCAGCTCACCCCAGGAGCTGAGAAGAATTCAGATGTACTTTGTGTTCCTCTGGCTCACTTGTAGAATTTTCTTCTCCTGTATCTTTTAATTTGCTGAATGATTCAAGAGAATCCAACACTCCTACATTTAATTACCTTTATAAATCAAAGGTGACAATTCTTTAGTAACCTGTATTATTTCCCAGCGTGGCAAGCTAGAAAAATGCTGACAAACTTATTTATTGACCTGTTGTGCCTTGCAAGGACAGCCAATGTTGTATTGATCCAGCCATCCCAAATCCTGTAGCAGGGCAATAACATCCCGGAGTCTCCACATCATCACTATTCCTACAGGAGTGATATCCCCCTGCCCTGAAAATGCAAATGTTCCCATCCCCCTCCTCTGCTTTGGGCAATTATTGTTGGGAATTAAAGGAGAGGAGAGCAGGAACCTTCACATTTCCTTGGTTTGCCTCTTTCATCAGCAGTGCTCGCTTGGAACTTTGCTTGCAACTTTAATTATTTCCTCACTGATCTCTCCCACCCCCAGCACTGCCTGAATTCCCTTTGTGTCACCCAGGGACCCACAGCCCTGCATGGGAAAACCTCCACAGAGTCACCAGGCTTGACTTCACATTCCCTCAGGTCCCCTCCTGTAACACGTGGATTTAAGGCAGATTTAAAAAAAAAAAAAAAAAATCTGAAAAGTCTGAATGCAGCAAAGTCTTTAGGAGATCTGCATTTCCATTTGTAGTTCATGGCAAAATAAAACAAATAAATGAAGACTTCAGCATTCGACCTACTGGGATCCCTCACTTGACAGTCACTCATGAGTCAGGGTGACAAGGTCACGTTCCTTATTCCTTATTCATTTAACTGTTTGATAATTGTAAGTAGCAATGGAAAGCAGGCAATCCTCACAGTTAATAATCTTCCCAGACCCCAGGGTACAGGGCTGGAAAATGGAGGGAACAATGGGGAAAAGTTAAAAATTGTTTCCATTATCTATTACCATCAGGAAAAGGGGGGAAATGTATATCTTTGGAAAGAGATTTTCATTTACATTTCTAGCAAAGCCCACCCTGAACATATCAGCCAGCTAAAAAAATAGGGAACACACTGAAAATAGTTTGGAATATTATTATGATCTAGCTGATGTTCTCATTTCCCCATGTGCATTTTTATGCAAATGCTGTTAGTTTCACCACCTCCAACCATCCTGAATTCCCACTGAACCATGGCAGAGCTGAAGATCTTCATCAGCATGGTTTTATTACATATTTATTATTTTAGATATTAAAGATATTTTAGATATTATTTTAGATATGAAAGCACCCAAGCCAGGGGGTTTGGGTGCCAATGACAAAGGCCACGAGTCACAAACCACTTTCCCTCCCCAGGACCACATTTGAGTGCATGACCAACTTGAAGCATTCCCTAAGTGTGGGCTCCACCAGGGATGCATTCCTGAATCCAAATCAATCTCTCCCAAATAGCTGCAGGTGAAAATTCTTCATCCGTGCTTGCTGTGCACGCAGGGGAAAATGCCTGGTCATACAAGCACAGGCCTGTGCTGCCGTTTATTTCAGGCCAAAAATGGAAGTATTTCGGGTTTTATAATGTGTTCTGCAGTTTCAAAGCTGCCTCTGGAAAAGCTGGATATTTTCCTAACTCATATGTAATGCTCAGAAAGGCCAGCAATTAAAAAAAATAATAAAAAAACCCCAAAACAACAAAAAAACCAAACCACCCTTTCAAATGTAAACTAAATGTAATATTTGTATTTTAGACTGATATTTTTTCTAGGCCATTTCCTCGTTTAGCCTGTCTCAGACTAATATGTAAATTTTCAAAAAGAGGAATGTTTGGATAACCCCATGGTTTGAAAACAAGCAAAGCGAGGCGAGATCCACGCTGGGCACCCACAGATGGATAATATTTTGTTTTTCTTTGTGAACGTCTTTTGTCTTGAAGCTGGTGTGAAAATCTAGACGAGGGCCCCACATGATTGATCACCACAAGCATCAGAAGGAAATGATTCACCACAACACTGTAACTGAAACTGCTTCGACACCTGATTGCAAACTTCACACTGGGGGACTAATTAACTGCTGTACCTGCAGGAGCCTCGGGACACCTCAGCCCCCAGTTCCAGCTGTGAATACCCACTGCTCTGCCACAAAGCTGCATGCCACTCAGAACTGAATAAAGAAGTCAAAATTACAGAGTTTTAAAAAATTATTATGTTAAATTATAATATCATTAAGGTATTGTTAAAAAAAAAAAGTGTAACCTCAATATCTGCCTAAAGTTAAATGTACAAAATTTTTTATTTTTGTTTTCAGCTTCAGGGTTTTCCTCCGTCTGCCGTGAACTACATTTCAGGTACTCAGTGAGCATTTGTGAAACATTTTCAATATTAGGAACATAAGGGTCATATTGTCTGAATTTAGATATAAAGCAGTACATGAAATATCATCCAGCTCCTCGTGCATCGTGCTCAGAGCTGAGCCAAGGTCTCAGCAGATTTATCAGCAGAAATACAGTCTGCAAACGGAGTAATGTATTCCTAACAAAGCACTGAGAGAGTGATGAGAAAGAATGAAAAATAGCTGGCTGTGAGACTTTTTAGGAAAAACAAATCTATTAAATAATTGTTTTAACCTTACAATAGTGATATAGCTGTAAATGAATCTGCTAGAATAGTAGTTGATAACCAGTGTCCAGTAATGTGGTGTTGTTTTCCACTACATTTGACAAATAAAAGAATTATTCCCTTTTGCTTCCTGTTTCCACCACTCAGTTTAAATTGAAAACTATTTTTGAGTACACTTTCAAGCATTGAAAAAATAGAAGTCTCACAGTTTGGCAAGAGTGGGGAATGGTTTGGCAATAGCCAAGAGCCTCCTTTGTTCTCATTTTCTGAAGCCTTGTGAGTTCGCCCTGATGAGATGAAGAAGTTGGTGAACTCTTCAGGAAAAGGAACATAAAACCCCACGAATGCAGTGCCACAGTGACACCAGTTTGGGGCTGGTAAAATATCTCCATTCTGCAAAGCTCATGGAGCACCTGGGGGGATTCCTTGCTCTCATCCGTGTTATTTTCCCTGCTAATCCTGGGTGTGCAGAGCTCCATCACCTGGCATTCTCTGAGGGAAATTTGGGTATTTTTGGAGCTGCCCAGTGAAGGATCAGGGCTGGAAATCGAGGTTTGAACCCCGATGGCCGCTCCTCTGCCAGCCCCACAGGGTAAATTACGGCTTGCATTGCAAATTTGCCCTAAACTGCTGAAATCTGGAGATGGCTCCCGACAGGCATTTGGCTGCATATTTTCCATGTAAATGAGGCTTGGACTACACCAGGTTTTCTGTATTTTACCTTCTGAATTCGCAGCCACCCCAGCTCAACAGCAGCTGCTCATTTCCTAGTGGGGAATTCACGTTCCACGTACAGGCAGTTGGTAATTTCATCTCTGTGTTCCCAACATTAATCAGGAATTTACTCGCTATTCCCAGTGCTTCCCCAAGATAAAAACAGTGCACATCTGAGGTAGGGCTCCTCCAGAGTGCTCTGGTCTCACAATTCTGGGTCACACTTCCCAGCTATCTGTAATCAGATATTACATTTCTGCTTGAATTAACGCTCATCCTCTGGGAAGAAAAGCTAAAAAAAAAATCTAATACTTATTAAAACATCTCAACCTAAGAAATAAAGTTCTTCCTCTAAAAATAGATCAAGGAGGAAATGCCTCCTCCTACCACTGAGCACTTTCAGCTTTGTCCTGCAAACAGCAGCAAAGGAGAGGCTGATCCTGGTTTCCCTTTTTTCCTCTCCCAGATTCCCTCACCAGCAAAGCTGCCCACACCAATCCAGGTGCAGCAATTCCTGCAGCCACCCAATTAAGGGACCAGTTCCATCAAGAGGTGACAGTTCTCAATCAGAATTCCTCTGGGTTAGATTCACGTGCAGCTCTTTTCCCCCAGCAGGCTCTGCTGCTATTGTTGGTAAATGTTACATGACTCAGATGAAATGAAAAATAAAATCAGTCAAACTCAAAGCAAATAACTTAGGAGTCAGTAAAACTAAGGGAAAAAATGTTTGGACAAACATTTTCTGAAAAAACCTATCATTTCTCAGGATGTGTATTTAATTATTTTAATTTCCACTATTTTAATAGCTGTGCATCTACTGAGAGAAAAATGACTGAAGATATTCACAGAATTACCAAGTGTTACTCTTCCTTTGTGTAGAGAAATACAGAAAACTTCTCACTGTTTTACACCAGTTCAACCCAAAGACCTGGATATAATAATAAATATAAATAATATAAATAAATTGAGTTCCACTTAATGAGCTTTTCAAAACTGTACAGTGAATTTTTCATTGTGGGAAGTGCAGCCACTTCTGCAGTTGAATGCAACAGCTCATAAATAACAGGCAAAAATTCAGTGCAATAGCAGAGGAAATTCTGGGGGAATGCAAGGTAATTTGTCACTTGTGGGCTAATGGAGATTGGGTTGTGACACACTCCTGCTTCTGTGCCTCTCTTTGAATGAGCATCTCTCTTTTCCACACACCCTCTCATTTAAAAGTGGTGTTCTCTGCAACAAAGGGTGGCCACAGGAAAATACAAAAGATGAAATATTTAAAACGAAACCACAGAAGGACACTGCTGCATCTCAAAGTGTTGTTCTAAATATACACAGACAAAATGCAGAAAAATCAAAGAAAACGGCAAAGAGCAGTGGAGCAATGTCAAATTATTTGTGCTGCTCAGCTGACAGGTGTGCCAGGGTCAATAATTTATGAATAAGTGAATAAAGAATTATTCTATCTGTCCATTTCACATATGAGCATTTTCTTGCTACGAATGTTTAACTGTGGCACTCAACATTTCCCAAAATCAGAAGAGAAACATCTCCAGAAAGCACAGGAGGAATTGGATATTTTCTGTATATTCGCATTGCAGAACTGTTTGTACATCTCTCTGTTTTATAAATAATATTTCAAAGGCAACAGAAGTGATGTTTTGCATAGTGTGTCAACTCCAGGAATTTCACCAAGCCTTTTAATATTGGGGTTTTTTTAAGATTCAGTTCTGGGAGGCAGAAATGTTCTCATGTGTTTCCATGAGAACTGCAAGTACTTTCTGCAAGTTAATTCTTTTTTTCCTCTCGGTCTTTCTGAATGAAAACAAAAGCTTGAAAATATGAGCCGAGAATACCTAAAGTCTCCCAGATCCCCAACAAATAAGATGGAGGCAGCATTTTTAAACCCCAAGGCTCGGGGAAGTCACTCCCCTGACTATTCCCACCACGGTTGTCTGGCAACACAGCCGCGGCAGTGAGACACAAATAATGCAGAGAGGCAGCGACATTTCCACATCTCCGCACGTGTGCTCTGCTGCCCCAGCGGCTGCAGGTGGGCATCTGAGCAGAGGAGAAACCGCTCTCCTTGAGCCCCTCTTTGCAGGAGATTGGGGTGGGCAATAAAGGCAGGGCCCTTTCCTCACACACAATTGCAGGGGCTTTGATTTCACACGGCAAGGTGGCTTATATATATATAAATATAATTATTCACTGGAAAACTGAATGGAACACAACAGCTTATGCAGACAGGCTTGCAGGGCATCTGTTCTTTTTTTGATCTAAATAAAACAGCAAAAATCTCGCTGAGTATCTTGACAAAACACACTTCATCTTTGCGTGTGTGAGATCTTTCCTCCCATAAAGAAACCTGTTCCTGCCTCCTTCATTCTCTTCTGGTAACATGTAAACATCAGCACATTCATGGTATCTACTTTTGAATTTTCTTTTCCCCCTCCGCAATGGATTTTCTTGTTCCCCTTTGCAAAATGTGCTGCTGACACCACATCAAAATGAACTAAAACCTTTTGGGTGACAGAGGAGTGGCAGCTGAGGCTGGCTTAGATTATCCATAACAGCAGCTTTTATGGAGCTGTGCAGGTGAGTGGATACGGGTTCATTTCTGGATGCATTCTGCAATTTGATTTAACAAACTTGTGATTAATCAAAGCCTACGAGCCAATTATAAAATCCCAGTTGACTTCAGTGGGATTATATCCATAATAATCAAGTGATGAAACACCCCAGGAGTGAGGCCAAAGCTGAAAGGTGCAAGAAGGGTGAAGGCATCCAGGAGAAGCAGGAGTTTCCCTGAGCACAGCGGCCTTGTGAGCACTGCTGGAGGTCAGAACGGTGTGACAGGGACAGCTCAGGGGAAATACAGGAGTTTGGAGCCACTGGGACCAATGGAACACCCTTGTGAGGGGGCTTCACCCCAGATGGGGCCAGAGGATGCGGGAATGGTCACAAGGCTTTGCTGCTGCCTCCCCAGCCCATCCCAATTCCATCCTCATCCCCATTCCAATCCCCAATCCCATCTCAATCCCATCCCCATCCTATCCCATCCCATGGATTCCATCCCATCCCCAATCTCCATCCCAATCCCCAATCCCCAATCCCATCCCACCTGGGACCAGCCTGGGCCTCTATTCCTATTTCGGGCAAAGCCAACCTTATCTTCATATTCCATTCCTATTTCTGCAGCCTTAGGATGAAGCCAGGTTGGACACTGGGGCGTGGATCACCCTGGGACATAGAAGGTGTCCCTGCCATGGCAGGGATGGCACTGGATGAGCTCCAAAGTCCCTCCCAACCCAAACCATTCCATGATATGGGTCTGCCCTGCCCAGGATGTCCAGACCTGCCCAGGACCTGCATCCAGGGCTGCCCAGAGCCTGAGCAGCACCTCCTGATGCTGGCCAGGACAGAGGCAAAGGCCCTGCCTGCCCTCAGCCCCTGCCACGGACTTTCACTCGTACCCAGCAAAGCTCCTCTCTTATAGGGAGGTTTCCCTGGGCTGTAATTAGATTCCAGGGATTTAATCCCCCGGGAATGCAGCAATTACCATATACCTGACAAGTGCTAAATGCTGCATTCCGCGGGGATTATCACCTCCGGCTGAACACAGAGAAAAGGGGAGGGCAGCAGAGATCCCCCTTCCTCACGGGCTGGGGTGGGGATGGACGGATCCTGATTTACTGCAGCTGCTGGGAGAGCAGGACACCGGGGAAGGCATTCCTGAGAGGGACCAGACAAAATGTTTATCTCTCCTAAAAAGAGCACGGCAGTGCTGCACATCTGGGTCACCCTGCTCAGTTCCTGTGCTGCTCGCCCCAGCTGTGCTCTGTTTACAGAGGGATTTTTATTAATGCTGCTGCTACACGGAGCAAATGCACTGCAGAATAAGTGAGATTAAGACAATTGGTTTAATAGACTTCAGGAGTAAGTGACATTAAATCGAAATCGTATGCACCAGGAAGAGGCAAAGGAGAGGCATTTGTGTAGAGTTTATGCACCTTGTGATGCACAATTTATTACAGCTTGTTTAAAAAGCATGAGGTTGTTATAAAGCTCTTTCTATTCTTTTGTATTATCTCAGTTATTTACAAGATGCACAGTGGTGCTGTGAGGGCATCCTTCAGTGCTGATAAACTCCTTGGGACCAGCAGATAAAAGCAGAATTTACCAGCATGATAGTGGCAGTGTTTACATGCACATCCACTCCGTTGCTATGAAGCATTTTGCAGGTTTAGGAAATCGGAATTAAGGGAGATTGCTCTGAGGTCCAACCACAGGCATTTGATTGGAATTAAAGGTTATCAAAGTAAAAGCATTCGATTTTTCAATGGACACCCTGCTATGGCAAAAATTGGTAGGATCACTTCTATGTTCCATGGCAATGACAACGTTTTGTCCCCAAGAGCCACACGCTGGCTCCATGCACTTGGGAATGCACAACATGGAATGGTTTGGGTGGGAAGGGACCTTAAAGCTCACCCAGTGCCACCCCTGCCATGGCAGGGACACCTCCCACTGTCCCAGGCTGCTCCAGCCCCAGGTCCAGCCTGGCCTTGGGCACTGCTCTGGGCACCTCTGCCAGAGAGGAATATTTTCCTAATGTCCAATCTAAACCATCTGTCTGTCAGTTTGGATCATTCCTCCTTGTCCTGTCATTACACGCTCCTACAAAAAGTCCTTTTCCATCTTATTACCCATCAATGGTATCGCCTCATGTTCTGTGGCATTCTCTATAACATTTTAAAGTTATGTGGGAGAAAACCAAACCCTCTATATACAGTTGTTTGTATTCCAAGGGTGGCAAAATGGTATTTTTAAGCTATCAGGATGTTAAGCCCAGCTTTTTGTTGGTTTTTCCTGAAATCCAAGGTCACAAGTATATCCATTTACCACAGGCTGGATCCATACACGGCTGCTCATGTGACACCATCTGCATTCTTCATCACATCCCAACCCATTGTATGCCTGAAATAAAGCATGAGCAGGGTGTGGTGCTTCTGCATTTCCTAACTCATTAGCAAGTCCTTTGAGATGACTCCTGTCTTTCAGTGGCACGGTAAACCAGTTTAAACAAACAGACAGAAAATAATTATTAATTGGCCAACAGCAATAATAGGCCATTGGATTTCTTGAAAATCTCCCTCCCGGGACAAATCCCTGGACAGCAGCAGCAGCAGAAGCTCTTCTGAAAACGGCATTCAGAGGAGCTAATGGGATTGCTGTCCGTGTTGCCAGGGACATGTCCCTGCTCTGGACCCAGCCTGCTCCTTCTCCTCTCTGGGACACCCAGCTCATCCTGCTCTGGAGCTTCTGGAGGCAGTGGAAAATTGAATATTCCATGGGGAGGATGCTCTGGGTGCTGATGCTCCTGGGTGCTGATGCTCCTGCTGGCAGGGCCATTCCCACCTGGTTTGGGCACCTGGTTTGGGCACAGGAATCACAACCCAGCCCACTCTCAGCTCTGCCCTCCTCTCCTCACCTATTTCCACGCTCATTTGTGACAAACTCAGCCTGGCCTTGGCCAAACTGCTCCTTTATTCCTGCAGCAGCAAATTCCAGGGCAGCCCCTGCTGGTGAAGAGCTCGGGTATAATTTGGGGTTTATTTGGGTTATCCCAGAGCAGAAGCCTGGCAGTTCTGTGCTCCCCATCCCCTCCCTGCTGTCACAGGGCACTCAGACCCATCTGCAGCCCTGAACCCCAGCCTTGCCTCTCCCCACATCCCTGCTGAACTCAGTCTGAGCCTTTCACTGACTTCACCAAAATGAGGATTCACCCAGTGGCTAAAGAGAGAAATTAAAATAAAAAGGTAAGGGGAGGCTATTGACAATTTAATCCTCTCAGTGGCTCCGGGCTGACATTAAAACTGCTGCAACCAAACCCAAGAGGTTAATGACACTCAAAAACCTGTTCCTGTCTCTGCAAGCTGTCACAGGGCTTTGTCCTCCATCGGGGGAGAAACTCAATGCTGGGGCAGTGAATGAGACACATGCATGTGATCAGGGTGATCGGAGCATGCCAAACACATCCCAACAAAACACACAGCGAGGTCAGAGCACAGAAAAATGAAAGCGTTTTGTGTTCCTCGTTTGCCTGACTCACTGCAGCCCTGGCCAGGGACGTGCCTGAGCCAGGCTTGGCTGCTCTGCTCTCCAAGGCCGAGGCTGTTGCATGTTCCACTCGGCACCTGTTCTGCAGTAATTCGGAATTAATGTCCCGGCCAAAGCCTCAAAGGGATGAACAAGAATGCGGGCTGAAAACTAGTTGCTTCTAATTGTCATGAAAACAAATGTCAAAAGAACATGTGTTTCTACTTAGCTAACTCTGCTTACTAAGTTTGAAGCTGTTTTGTGTTAGTTTCTACCATTTAAATTAAATGTTTTGTCTCTGACATACTTGATGTGGCTTTAAGAAGCTGTGCTTCCCCCCATCCCCCTTATGAATCTTAATGTTTGCCTGGATTTGTTTGTAACATCAGACAAAAGACTGGCAGGCTGTGCCAGAGTGACATAGATTTTATGTTGAAACAAAGCAAAGCCAAAAAAAAGAAAAAAAATCAATTAGGGGTCATTAAAACCCAAAGTTTTCAATGAAAGAAATACTGTAATGGAATAGTAATACTTTGGGGGTGAGGAGTTCTTTTAATTCCTGAAAGAGGCATTCTGCGGCGCCCCTCCTCCACGCAGGGCTGCGAATCTGCTGCGTGCAGAGTGAGTCAGCTCCGGAGCATCCGAGCCCACAGCTGTGCATTAGCATGGGGAGAGATCACTGCGAGTTCATGGGGCATGTGGCAGCAGGGCCTGCCTGGGACCGGGCCACGCAGCCTTCGAACACGGCCCTGGGTGTGTGTGGGGGTGTGTGTGTGTGTGTCTGTGTGTATCTGTGTGTGTGTCTGTGTGTGTATGGAGGCCTGGCTGGGACCGGGCCACGCAGCCTTCGAACGGCCCTGGGTGTGTGTGGGTGTGTGGGTGTGTGTGTCTGTGTGTATGGAGGCCTACCTGGGACCGGGCCACAGAGCCTTCGAACGGCCCTGGGTGTGTGAGTGTGTCTGTGTGTGTGTGTCTGTGTGTGTATGGAGACCTGCCTAGGACCGGGCCACGGAGCCTTCGAACACGGCCCTGGGTGTGTGTCTGTGTGTGTCTGTGTGTCTGTGTCTGTGTATCTGCGTGCGTATGGAGGCCTGCCTGGGACCGGGCCACAGAGCCTTCGAACACGGCCCTGGGTGTGTGTGGGTGTGTGTCTGTGTGTCTGTGTGTGTCTGTGTGTCTGTGTGTGTATGGAGGCCTGCCTGGGACCGGGCCACAGAACCTTCGAACGCGGCCCTGGGTGTGCGAGGGTGTATTTGAGTGTGTCTGTGTGTCTGTGCGTCTGTGTGTGTGTCTGTGTGTGTGTGTATCTGTGTGTGTCTGTGTGTGTGTGTGTGTGTCTGTGTCTATGTCTGTGTGTATCTGTGTGTGTGTGTGTGTGTGTATCTGTGTCTGTGTGTGTGTGTGTCTGTGTGTGTATGGAGGCCTGCCTGGGACCGGGCCACAGAACCTTCAAACATGGCCCTGGGTGTGTGAGTGTGTATTTGAGTGTGTCTGTGTGTGTATGTCTGTGTGTCTGTGTGTCTGTCTGTGTGTATGGAGGCTGCCCCAGCAGCTCCCAGCCTCTTGCCAATGGGAGCTTCCCATGGATTCCCTTGGGGAAACACCATGGCCCATCATGGAGATGGAATAAGCATAGCAGGGCCTGTTAAAAAATTACAATTTAGCATTTGGTGTCGTAAAATGTGGATGTCTGCCTTTTTTTTTTTTTTTGCTTTTCCCCCCTATTCCTCGTTCTTGAGGCCATCTCCTCACAAAAGGAACACTGCAGCTTTGTTTCCTAAGGAGTGGAAGTTCAACTTCTGCTCTCTCCATAACAAGTGCATTATTAGAAAGGAAAAAATAAATCCTGCTAACCACAGCCCTTCCCTGGAGCAGGGCATGTTAAATTATCACTTCCCAAGGATGAGCCTGGGACCCAGCTGGGTTCAGCACCTGGAAGAGCAGGAGGAAATGGGCACACGAGGCTGGGCCAGGAATGACAAGCTGAGAGCTTGGGAGGTGCTGGTGTGCACAAAGCCCATCCCAGGTGAGGCACTCTGAGGCCAGCACCTGTGGCAGGTGGCACTGGAAGGATCCCAGGGCAAAGGGAAGATTTGGTGGCTGAGGCTGCAGAAAAGCCCCTGATGTTCAGTGACACAGGTGAGAGCAGCAATTTCTGTGCACCTTCCATGGCATGAGTGACAGTGCAGGTGCCAGGTGGATTTATTGGGATCTGCAGGGGATATATTTGTCTCACGAAGGCAAGAGGATTTAACTCACACGTCTAATTTGTCATGAGGGCTTGGGAGCCATTTTAAAAGTGGAACAAGTGCCTCTGTGGTCTTTTTGCAGTATCTTCTTTTTGTGCTCCTCCTCCTGCCTCCTTGGTTCTGGCACTTCTCCCAACATGCACACCACATTCAGGAGAGGGAAAACACTAACCCTGTATCATTTGAATAAATGAGCTCTACATATATCACCACTTACAGTTCAAATTATGCAAAAAATCCAAGATAAATGAGGCTGAGCATAAAAGGCCCTTAGTGTGTAATTATAAATACTAAAATGGTGTATTTTTTCCAAAACAAGAACTTTTTTTCATTACATTTGCATACTCTGTCGACTTTTGACCCGCCATAAAAATGTAGCACAAGTTGGTAAGTGAGTGAGTCAGAATAGGACCTTCTGTTTGCATCATTCCTGCTGCCTGCTGCAGTTTCAGTCCTTAACAGTTTCCCCAGATTTACAGTCCTGGACTGAGCAGCTCCAGTGGGTAACCAAAAAAAACCCTTGCCTTGAAACATGTAAACTGTTAGATTAAAAATCCTGGGCTTCAGCATATATGCAGAAATTCCATGGGTTAAATTATAGATGATAATGAGCAAGGATCAGCCCTTGAGATGCTTTGGGGTGGCTGTGTGTCCCCAAAGCACAGCTGGACCAGGCAGGATGGAGCCTTGAGCTCTACATATATCACTTCCATGTTAAAAAATACCTGGATGATCAAATCCCAGTTCCTCCTGCCTCAATTCACAGAATCCCAGACTGGTTTGGGTTGGGAGGGACCTTAAAGTCCCTCCATCCCACCCCTGCCATGGCAGGGACACCTTGCACTGTCCCAGGTGCTCCAGCCCCAGTGTCCAACCTTGGGCATTGCAGGGATCCAGGGGCAGGGCCAGCTGCTCTGGGAATTCCATCCCAGCGCCTGCCACCCTCACAGGGATGGATTCCTTCCCAATAATGAAAATAACGCAAATCCAGCCCTGGGAGCAGACGGGAGGAGCTGAGGTGTGACAGGGCCTGGGCACAGATGTATTTTACCTCTTCATAGAAGGGTAAAAATCTAAGGGTAACTCTGCAGAGTTGGGGATGGAGCTGCTGCAGAACTGCTCCCAGCTCTGGAATCACCCAGCTCCTTTCACCACATTAATAACACCAGATATGAAGGCTACAGGTGAGATAGAAATTCAGTGTTTCTCCGACCGGCCTTGTTTCAGTAAATCATGCAAATGGCCCTGCTGACCTCAGTGGGACCTTTCCTACAGCACAGGTCCCCATGGACTCAACAGTAGCGCCACCAGATCTGCTTCCATTTTATATTTAAACAGAAAAAATAGAGATGTCTTGTTCAAGCCAAGCCTGAGAACCACAGAGATGAAAGGGGGAAGGGGAAATGCTGCTGCAGCAGCAGCTGAGCACTGCTGAGCACATTTTCAGCCCAGCCACACAGCCAGGACTGCTTCAGCCCTAAAAGCCCATTTTGCTTGCCCAGGATGAATTTGGATTTTAGATTAGAGAACTGTCCCAACAGAGCTGCCTGAGGATTTGCTTTGAGCAGCCACGTGGCCCTGGGGCCAGAAATGCCCATCCTGTGGTGTTAGCCTGGCCAAGCTGCCCCTCCTGCCCCTCTGGAGTGCCCATCCCCTCTGGAAATGGGGGATGAAGGGGGGCACGAGGCCAGGGCAGCCTGTGCGGCTCCTCAGGGCTGTGCCAGCCCTCTGCTCCCTCAGAGGATGGAGCCCAGCAGCAGCCAGGGGAGCAGAGATAAAGCTCATGGCAGGATGAAGGCCATGAGAGGATGAAGCCCATGGGAGGATGAAGCCTATGAGAGGATGAAGGCCATGGGAAGATGACCATGGGAGGATGAAGGCCATGGGAGGATGAAGCCCATGGGAGGATGAAGGACATGGGAGGATGAAGCCCATGGGAGGATGAAGCCCATGGAAGGATGAAGCCCATGGAAGGATGAAGCCTATGAGAGGATGAAGGCCATGGGAAGATGACCATGGGAGGATGAAGGACATGGGAGGATGAAGCCCATGGGAGGATGAAGCCCATGGAAGGATGAAGCCCATGGAAGGATGAAGCCCATGGAAGGATGAAGCCCATGAGAAGATGAAGCCCATGAGAAGATGAAGGCCATGGGAGGATGAAGGACATGGGAGGATGAAGCTCATGGAAGGATGAAGCCCATGAGAAGATGAAGCCCTTGAGAGGATGAAGGCCATGGGAGGATGAAGGCCATGGGAGGATGAAGGCCATGGGAGGATGAAGGCCCTGAGAAGATGAAGGCCATGACAGGATGAAGGCCATGGGAGGATGAAGCCCTTGAGAGGATGAAGGCCATGGGAGGATGAAGCCCTTGAGAGGATGAAGGCCATGGGAGGATGAAGGCCACGGGAGGATGAAGGCCATGGGAGGATGAAGGCCCTGAGAAGATGAAGGCCATGGGAAGATGAAGCCCAGCAGCAGCCAGGGGAGCAGAGGCAGCGCTGCTGCTCCTGCTGTGCTGCAAGGTCAGGCTCCCTGATAAGGCAGATTTGGTGTGGAGCAGCCCCTGGAGTTTCCCCACTAATGATATTTCTGCTTCATTCCCACAGTTACAGATGAGGTCAAGTGGATCCTCCATTTTAATGAGTTGCCTCAAATCTGGCAGCTCGTTGTTGCCAGGCAGGTAATTTGTAAGGGTTGTGTGTTTTAGATCTCATCTTCCTCCCCCTCTGGATGGTAACAAACCAGCACCTTTCTGTGCAAATGCTGCCTCTTTGGAGATGTTGGATAATTTAACTTCTATTTATTATTATACATTGTGGTTGTTGCCTTCCCTGCCTGTACACTGGTTTCATTCTCTGTGTTCTCATTTTAACTGATTATAACTGAGTGGGAAAGTGCAAGACCTCTGGTTGAAATTCAAAAGAAAATAAATGGATTTTTTATGGCCTGAAGAATCTATTCATTACTAAATCATTTATCTTTGCAGAAGGAGTGCCTATATTCAATATGCCTTCCTATTTCCCTAATTTTATTTCTCTCTAAGTACGCTCTGTGCTTGAAAATAAATCTCCATTGAACTTCCACAGAGAGGCTTTGCTGCTGAAAGTCCCAACAAGAGCCTAATTACCAGAATTAAACACATCTCAGAGGCTGTGTGTAAAGCCTGGTCATTGCTGTGTCTTCCCCAAAAATAAAACTCGGATGGAAATGTAAACCCAGAGTGTCCTGGTGGGATTCTGCAGGGCTCAGTGCAGCGAGGAGCAGAGCACACACACACGACCTTTAAACACACTGCTCGTGCTTTTTGGCTCCCCTCACAGATTTCTGAAGGGGATGAGAGTCATTAGGCAGGAGGGGAGGGAGGAGAGGCATTAAGATTGTTTAAATTGCTTTTTCTTAATTCCAAATTGTCTTCCTCTGGTGAATCCTAACTTTATTGCTTCTCTTGCATCTCAGGGCAGAGCAATTACATTCTTACCTTGAACAAAGGCTGAACTTTGGACAGTGTTTGGAAGGGTTTACAAATAAAGTAAACAGTTCTGCTGCATAAAACATATGTATGTGAGCAGGACTTCCTCCTTCCCAGATGAGCCACATTCATGTAATTTCATTTGTAAGCTTCCTCAGCTGCTGTTTGAAAGCGTTTCCTTTCTGTTTGCAATAACCAGAAGGTTAAAATTCACAGCTTTCTCCCCCTCCAATTGTTAAACTTTGGCGATTCTGTTAAAGTTCCACCAAATGCTGCCCCTACCAGCTCAGATATTAAATATTGGCTTTCAGTTTCAGCTTGAACTGCTGCCTTTGTTCAGGCTGGATTAAGCCCAAATAGGTTATCTGGTTCAGTTCTAACTGCATGGTTCTAGTGGGGCTAACTGGGTGTTTTTATATTGCAGTGTAGAAGCCAGGAGGGGGGGGTGGATTTGCTAATTTTACATCCCCATTTCAAAAAAAAAAAAAAAAAATCAGAACATTTTTCCAAACCCAGGTTAAAAATTAACAAATCAGAATGTTGGACTTTTAACTCCCCGGTCAGACAATGCAAAGCTGGGGCAGATTTGAGGATTGAAGATGTGGCTGGCACGGTGCCGTTTCCAGGTGTGCCATTTCCAGGTGTGCCACCTCAGAGATGCCACAGTTATTTATTGCAGGTGACTCTGCCCTGGCATCTGTCACCTCCCTGTCCCTGGGAGCTGCACAGGGGATCAGCCAGAGCACAAGGAAGGATTTACAGACATTTGTAAAGCATTTTTCCTCCCTCCTCAGCCCTGTGCCCCATTCCAGTGCCATGACTGAGGGACTGTTAGCACAGATACCGGGATGGCAGGAGGCTGCTTGTGTCTATAAGGAAAATTTGGTATTTATGTTGATTATACTTTCACACTCTAATTATCCAGGCCCAAAAAAGAGCCTTGTCATCCACGCTGGGTCCCTGGGGACCGATTGTACGTCCCCAATAATGAATAGTGCAGGGCAGAGGCTTGGGAACAATTAGCTGGTTGAATTTGATTTGAATAAATAGTTAACTGGGAGCTGCTGATTTGGATTCTGCATCTGCATGTGAGCAAAGGCAAGCAGCGAGAACAGCCCTGCTCTGTGTGCAGCCCTGGGAGCCAGGCAGAGCCTCAGCAGCTCCTGCCTTATGGTTTATTGTGCTGCACCAGCCCAAACAACTGGGAATGCCATTCCCGAGCGCTCACAAGGCAGGACACCCTTCACCCTCACCCCCAGCTGGCCCAGGAATCATAATGCTCTTTGCAAATACAATTATTGGTTTGTTTCAAAGCTCTCTGGCTGCGTGGAAATCTTACTTTTAATTTGAACTTCCCTATGACACCTGCAGAAACCTATTTTTTTTAGTTTTTAAGGAATATAAAAACTGATATATTTATATTAATTATTATTAAACTAATATATTTTACATTTAAGGAATATAAAACTAATATATATATATATTTATAACTAAAAATATATTATAACTAAAAAAATATATATTTACACTGAGCTGTGGAACACTGATAAATGGAGACTGGAACACTGATAAACCCAGGAATCATAATGCTCTTTGAAAACACAATTATTCATTTGTTTCAAAGCTCTTTGGCAGTGTAAAAATCTTACTTTTAATTTTAACTTCCCTATGATACCTGCAAAAACCTCTTCTTTTTTTGTTTTTAAGGAATATAAAAGCTAATATATTTATATTAATTATTATTAAACTAATATATTTTAAATTTAAGGAATATAAAAACTAATATATATATATATTATAACTAAAATATATCTATTTATATTTATATACTTATATAAAAATATATTTTGATGTAAAATATCTATATATTTAATATATATAATCTATATATTTAATATATAAATATATAAATATTTAATATAAATAAATAAATATAAATTATATAAATATAATTTTATATATAATAAATATATACATATACATATTTTTATATTTTTATGTTTTTATAATTTGATATTTATTTATTTATATATCTACATATCTATATACCTCCATATATTTTTATATTTGTATATGTATATATTTATACTGAACTGTGGAACACTGATAAACAGGGATTGGGGAATAAGATATCATCCAGGAATTTGTCAAGCATTACAAAACGGCCAGGTGGAGGGAGCTGCAGGTCAGCAGGATCGTTGGCAGCCCTGCACAAGAACAGCAAAGGGAGGCACTGGGAGCAGAGCAGGGTGAGGGGGTTTGGGTTTCCTGCCCTCTCTGCTTTCCACAATTACACAGGCGAGTACCAGGATGAATCAGAGCCATTTCTGGGTGGGAATTTGGCAGTTCTGCCCCGGTGCCCGGTGACATCCGAGGGGCAAGCACTGAAATCTTTGTGCTGGGGTGCCACAACTGCCCCAAGCTGGCTCGGAGCTCTGGCACAAGGTCACAGGGGTGGGCACTGCAGGAAAACCCCAAAATCACCGGGGGGAACAGGGTTTGGGAGCCTGCCTCTGGCACAAGGTCACTCTGGGTGCCACAGGGATGAGAACTGCAGGAAAACCCTAAAATCACCAGGAGGAACAGGAATTGGGAGCCTGCCTCTGGCACAAGGTCACAGGGATGAGTTTTTTTTTGAAAAACCCCAAAAGGCACCAGAGGGAACAGGGTTTTGGGACCAAACCCAGCTCAGAGAGCTCAGGAGCAGCAGTGGCCAGCAGGATGCTGGTTTTAGGCACATTTTTTAGTTTTTAGGCACATTTTTCAGTTTTTAGGCACATTTTTCAGTTTTTAGGCACATTTAGGGCCATCCTGGCCAGCAGAGTCAGAGGAGCCTGTCCCAGTGCCCCTCTGAGATCAAAAGCAGCGCTGGGCTTTCAGAGGGGCCACCCTTCCTCCTCCTCCTCCCCCAGCCCTAATTAGGTCTCTCTCCTTCTCCCTCCTCCCCTTGCGCTTGTTCCCAAATTTGCTGACCTCATGTAATTCCTAATTTGACAAGCTGCCTCCTTTTATTTTTTCTCCCTTTATTATTTTTTTTTTTTTTTTTTGCTATTTTTGTCATAACAAGTTGCAAACAGAGCAGCCTGTCTTTAGCAGCCTCCATTCACAGGAATGTGGGGACGTTTGGGCACAGAGGAAACCCAGCTTTGTCTGCCTGCAAAGAAATAGAAATGCCTGCAAAGGCAGCACAACAACGGGAGGGGAAGCTGCTTTCTTTGTGTTCTAAACAATTTTGCCAAGAGCACACACACACACACACAAACAAGAGAAAAAAAAATAAGGAAAAATAAAAAAGGCATCTAGATGAACTTGTTAATAAGAGATAAGTGATTGGCCTTGCATTTCAGAGGAAAACAAAGATTTTTGGATGCCTTTTATTTGTGCAGCTCAGATATTTCCTGCTGGAAGATGTGCTGGGTGAGAGGCAAGCAGTCAATGACAGGAATTACTCGAATGCTGATGTGTTGTTTTGGATTTTCTAAGTGAAAAGTGTTGTTTGTTTTGGAGTTTGTTTTGAAGTGATTTTTTTTTTTTTTCCTGGAACAGCCAGAACTCTGCCTTTGCTTTACTCATATCCTTGTTTTCCTGCTAGCACTCATCCCTTTTCCCCACCTTAGTTGCTTGGTGACTGGTGTTAATCTCCACATCCAACAGCATTTTTACAACCACTCTGATACAGAAACAGAATGAGTCAGAAAATATCTGGGAGACTTTTTTCCCCTACTTATTTTCTTTTTTCCTTCCTTTGTTTTTCCCCTACTGTATAAAAATTAACCAACCAACAAACTCTGGCAAGAGACCCAGCCCTGCCAGGACCAGTGAAATATTCTCTTTATCTTGCTAAAACTTGCTGAGAAAAAAAAAAAAAAAAAAAAAAAAAAAAAAAAAAAAAAAAAAAAAAAGCAAGCCAATAAATACATGCTAATTTTAAAAAATAATTAAAGCATTTTCAGGATTCTGGGAAGCAATGTTTGACCCTAGCAGGGTTTTTGCAGGTGATATTTCTGCTATCAGCTCTTTCAGTTCTGCATCCAGCCAGTCCTTGGGGAGGGAATTCAGCTCCCATTCCATGGAAAGTGCAGCCTGGATGGTTTTCCATGCCCGAGCTAGTGGAGCACAGGATTTACTGCATTTATTGTCCCTGTCCTGTCCGGAGCTGGGATGGCCTGACAGGAACCCAAAGCCAACCTGGAACCACATTTCCCTTTATGAACAGTGCTGGATGGCCCTGAGTTTCCATGGGAATTCTGCTGGAATGAGCCAGCATGATTTGTAGGGAGAAAAATGCAGTTTTCCCTCACCAGTGTCCCTTTCCCTGCAGAGCAGATCTGGCCCAGCCCTGGCAAGGGAGCTCACTTGGACCTTGTAATTACTCATGTCCTGCCTTGATTTTTCCTCTTATCAACTTGTCCGGAGATAAGAACAATGAAGAGAAAGAGGAGGAATGCTGATCCCATCCTGCCCCCTCAGCAGCGCTGATTTAATGATCAGTGAGCAAATGACAACTGGCTGCATCCCTGCAAACCCAAACACATCCTGGGCTGTGCTCTGCCTTTGAACCCTTGCCCAGTTTCTGTTCAAATTCTTCTGGCAAAAGGAGCAGATTTTTGTACGGGTTCCAATCTGCTTCGATTTATTGGTGAAAATGGCTTTTTAATTCCAAAGCGTAAGCACGCCGTATTTTACAGCCCTGTGAGTCTGCAAATTGCAAATAATGCAACCCCTTGGTGTCGTAAAGCCACAAAATCAACACTAAATCCTAAATCTGGAGCCTCAGAATGCTGCACAGTTCTCAGGCTTCTCCCAGCTTTTCCCCTGACATTGTCCCAGAAGCTGCTGGAAATCAGAAATCCAAGGCCATGCCAGCTCTGAAACTGTTGGGGTTTTTTTATTTGCTTGTTTTCCTTTTTTTCCTGCTCCTGAAGAAAACATTTCATTGATGGTTTTAACCAAGAGGTGAATAACTGAAAGGTTTTAAGTCACACAGTTGGAGTTCCTGTAGCACAAGCCAGAATTGGAGTTTTGGCCTTTTGGGACACACCTAAAACTCTGAGTCTGATGAAGGTGGGTAAGGAGAGGTGATGCTGCTCTGCTGGCCAGTCTGTACACAGCCACATTTTCCTTTTATTTTAATTACTGGAAGAAATTCCTCCCAGAGAAGCTGTGGCTGCCCCATCCCTGGAAGTGCCCAAGTTGGAAAAAGCTGGGATGGATTCTGTGATTCCCAAAGCTAAGGTGGCACAAAATCCAGTATAAAATCCTGATAAATCAGGATAAAATCCAGGATAAAATCCCGATAAATCGGGATAAAATCCAGGATAAAATCATGATAAATCAGGATAAAATACAGGATAAAATCCAGATAAATCAGGATAAAATCCAGGCTAAAATCGTGATAAATCAGGATAAAATCCAGGATAAAATCCTGATAAATCAGAATAAAATTCAGGATATAATTCAGATAAATTATGATAAAATCCAGGAAAAAATCCAGATAAATCAGGATAAAACCCAGAGCATTCAGCAGGCTGCCTGTTTACATGGACACTTACTCAGGGTTTTCACATCACACCTCCCAGCTGCAGCACAGGGAATATCCTCAAGTATAAACACAAATTCATATTAAACTCTTTGGTTCTTGGCAAAGCCTCCATTTCAAGTCAGGTTTTCCTACAGTGTTTTGATTTGCTCGTTCAACAGGATTTACTAAAGTGTTTTGGAAAACTTGCTTCAAGAAAATTAAGATTTTTGCCAGCTGATGATAATCTGCAGCATTTGATATTTGAAACGCAGTTGGCAGTTGGTTCAGTAAATCACCAACATGGCAGGGCAGCTGGGAAACATGAGCCACGTAGGTTCAGGAAACAAAAAGGCAAAAGAGCCAATATTTATAATTTTAAATATAATTTTTGTACAGTTCTGCAGGTCCTGACTTCAAAATTTATGAATCCTTGAGTTGAGCATAGTCACATAAAACTTTGCTGTCTGGGAGCCTCCTCCAAAGTCCTTTAAAATCCAAAAGGGACTGATTCCATTGACTTCTCTGGATTTTGGGGAAGGATTAGAACCCCAAGATGCACAAAAAAAAGTCAAAAAGGACAATGGGAGAAGGTTTTCCCATCCAAACCCCCTGGCTCTGTGCAGGCAGGGATTTACCTGGTGCTAGAGCTGTCCTGAGCAGGAATCCTAAGCTGGGGTTAAAGTGCACAAATCTCTGACACAAATACAAATGTGGGCCAGTTTGAGAGACTTTGAACTTCTTCTCCAAACATTTGTTCTCCAACTCAATCACACATATGTTCCCAGAAAGCAAAAGGGAGCTGGGATCCAAGCAGAGCCAAAGGGAATGTGTTCAAAAATTTCAGCAAATATTAACAGAACGTACTTATTTATTTGCAGTTCCTGTCTGTCTTGAGCATTAGCAGCAATAATCAAGAGAAATTTCAAGCACAGCCAGCCCCTGATATCATATCTGCTTATCCTAATGTTTATTTTTTCCCATCCTTTCGAGCTTAGATTAATCGCTCTGGTATAGAAATGCAAAAGGGACTTGAAACGATGCTGTGCCAACAAAGCAACTGTTTCAGGCACTTGTGTTACCTGTGCCTCACTTTGTTCTGAGTGAAAACAAAACCAGGAAAAGAAGCCAAGCTTTTAAAAATCACCTTGTGTAGGAGCAGGGAGGAGGAGCAACCCCAGCAGTGGAAGCACGCTGCTTTCATAATTGGCTGCTTTGCATACTGCCAGCATTTCAAATCTGATTCCAAGTAGGAAGAGTTTTGCTTTTTTTAATCTGCCTGCCATGTTTGGTGCATAATCTGCTGCTAAACACAGCTTTATATTGATTGGTCATAGTGCTGCTTGCAAACTTGCTGCTCGCTCACATCTGTTATTTTCCATAAATTGGGTTTAATCCCCCCTAATTAACCCCTGCAGCCCCGACGGTTTCAGGGCTCACCAGGGTGCCCAGCCCAGCTCTGCACCCTGAGCTCAAGGGGCTCTGTGAGTTGTGGAGCACTGTAATTGGGTGTGTTGGGCCTGGTCTGAGAATTGTTTGTAGGCAGATGGGATTAATCCCCCCAAAACCCCCTGTGAGCAGAGTCTGAGCTGCTGAGCACCCAGCAGGGCTAGTACAAATAATGGATATTTATTGATCAGCAGGGAGAGGCTGCCCTCCCTCCAGCCTGTAAAAATCAGCCCTTTTTAGACCAAATGGATCAGATTTTTATGGACCCAGAGATGGATGGGCCGGCCCAACAGCTGCACTGACACACAAAAATACAGTTTTGTCTAAGGAGCCTCCTCAGGAGGGTTTTCCACTGAGCTGCCCTAAAGAATTGGGCACATCTTGATCATCTCGGTCTTCATCATAAAGGAGCTGAGCTCACCTTGGGAACCACTCTGTGCTCACACCAAAACCCCACCAGATCTTTGGCTCCCCCAGAGCACAAATCCCCACCAGAGCTGTTGGGGTGTCCGGGAGCTCTGAGCTGCCCCAGGCACCTTGTACCCCCCAAAACTGTCCCCAAAACTGTCCCCAGTGCACCCCCAAACTGCCCCAGCCTTCCCCAGCACAGAGAGCTCCTGTGGCTGTCTGTCTGTCTGTCCATCCACAGCTGTGCCAGCTGTGCTTGCAGCTCCCCTCAAGCCTGGGAATGTCCCCACAGCTGGAGCTGGCACGGGAGGGATGGTGGCACCTTGTCCCAGTGCCACCACAGGTGAATCACCCTCGTGGTGCCCACGGGTGGCTCTGGGCTGGGCCAGGGCAGCATTTATTGCTGAAAACACCAATTTTTGCAGAAAATGTGTGTCCTGTGTCCTGGCTAATGCCAGCACGGGGCTGCTGTAATGATTAAGCCTCGAGCTTTCTCACATCTGTGAGGAATGCTTAGACATTCAAGTTTAAAAATAAAACCATCACTCTGGGCAGGATTTGAGCATTTTTTTGAGGGAGTGTGGGATGATGGGTGGGTGGATTAGATAGTAATCAGTTGAATAAACTCAGCCGAGCTTTGAAAATTAAACTTCAAGCTCTACAGGAAGATTTGCATGGTGGGACATAAAAAAGAGTTTAATTGTGCCTGGCATGATCTGGGTTTATTAAGGTGTACCAGTGCAAGTGCACTTTCCTGCAATCAGTTTTATGAGATACCCAAGTGCTTTAAAAACACATAAATGACTTAATAATATTCCTGAGAATTCAATTGACAGGCAGGAAACCACGGCACAGAAGGGCTGGGTTAAGTGGGACTGTGAGGGAGCAAATTCCACTTTGGGGAATGGAGTGAATGAAATTTGTCCTGCTGGTTATTGCCAGAGGAGGAGGAGGAGGCAGAATTTCCTTCCCAACAGAAATGTCGTTAGAGAACACAAATACCCACTAACAAAAAGCAATATTTTGATGTGCTAAGGCATGTTTGCCTTTGTTACCCGTTTTGCAGACAAGTTCTGCATTTGTGCATTCAGATGCTGCCGCTATTTTTAGCTCTCTTTTATCCTCCACCCTTTTCTGCCTCTTGCCACACATAAAGATTCAAAGAAACATCTTTCCAGAGCATGTAAAGAAGCAACTAATGATATGCTATCGAGGAAGAAGTGTTCTCCTAGAGGAGACAGCTTCCTTTCAGAGGCACTAAAACAAAACCTCTATTCAATTCCTGCTCACTGCTTCATATCATTGCTTTTTTTAAATTTTTCTTTTTAATTTTAACCACGCTGAAAACTGCACATTCTGACACCAGACTGCACAACAGGCTCCAGTATTTCCACAGCCAGCCTGGCATTTGTTCCTGAATCATGGGAAGAGATCCTTCCTAACCCAAGTGTTCAGAGCACAATTCACTGGGTCACTCCTTGGCAGGAATTTCTTTGTTCCGAAGGTTTTTTGGTCTCGGAACTCCACAGATGCTCCACAGTTCATTTCCCCCCATGAATATGAATTTATTGCTGAGGATGGGTCCCTGCCACCGATGCATAATCAGGCTGGTTAAATCTTCTGCTGGAGACAAAATATTCCAGGAATCTTAAACACTCACTGGGAGGCTAAAAGAGCTCTCCTACCCCCAGTGAAAGAGTGGGCTGCACTAATTCATAGGAAAATAACAAATATATTGGTGCTGCCTAAAAATGCTGCCTTTCCCCTTTGCTGTGGAGAGCCGGGTGATGTCGGCAGCTCCAGATGTGGCAGGGCTCCGCCAGATGTGGCACTGCCCTGGCCCGTGTGAACTCGCTGGGTTTGAAAGCGGATTTGCGAGCGAGTGGAACCCGCGTCCCTGCCTGTCAATAATTCCCCATCGCACTCCACAAGAACTCGTGGCTCTGCTCTTTGCCCACCCCTGGATGCGGGATGGCAGCAAATCAGCAGGAAATCAGCAGGAAATCAGCATAAATCAGACAGCAGCGCTGCTCGGCACAGAAAGCAGCGCGCTCCGAAGGCGGGCGGCCTCTTCTCTCTGCACCTATGAAAATTCCCAGATCCAGGGAAATCTCCTGCTCCTTTCCCCTCGCCGTTCCGAGAGCCTCGGCCATGCGTATTAAAGGGATGCTGTCAGCTCACAGCGTTTGAAACGCGACTGATTAAAAAAACATTCGGGGGAAGGAAGCATCCTATGCAGGCTGGGAGAGGAACTGCCCTGGACTGAGCCCCACCAGCCGAGCATCCCTCCCCAGCCTGAAATGCGCCTTATTTTTAAATTTTTGAACTCTATTTCAATATTTCCCCTCTTTTCCGAGCATTTTCCCTAAAATTATTGAAAGGAAGTATTCCCCCATATTCACTCCCACTTTTCTTTTTCTTTCTTTCCCTGGGCTTGCCTCTTACCAAATCTTCAGCTTTGGACATTTGGAATGCCCAAATTATGAATGAAGTTATTTTTCCTCCAAAGTGCAGAGGAAGGGTTGCCCCTGTTCTTAGACTATGATATGCAAATATTCATATTATATAAGATAACATAACAATATATTATATTAAATATTATATTATATTATATTATATTATTTATAATATATTATAATATAATATTATAAATATTATATTATACACTTATAATATCATATTATATTTATAATATCTATTATAGTTATAATAAAATATATATTTATAATTATATGTAATATAATATAATATAATATAATATAATATAATATTTATCTTATAATATGTTTATAATATTATATTATATTGTTTTTATTATATAATGTTATTATAATATTATGTTTATAATATAAAATAATATATATATATATATTATTCTCCTTCTGTCAAAATAAATGAAATAATAATTATTTATCCCAGATAAACCAAACCACAATGACTTGCCCAGGTTAAATGGTGCCTTCTTATCAGTATATTTAATATACATAATTTAATTTTAATAATTAAAATTTCTTCAGCTGGAGCAGTCACAAGACATTCCCAGCCCTTTTCCACCCCCTCCCCTCTGCCAGGCTCCACTCGAATTTCCATAGATCCAAATGTCCATGAGACCCACGAGGTTGTGTTGTACCCAGACCATCCCAATCTCCTTTTCAAGCCAATTTGTGCCCTGTGGTGGGGCTGTGCATCCCCAGTGCTGCCTGGAGCCCACCCTGAGGAGAAGCCCATCCCTCCTGGCCTGGGGATGGTTCTTCTGCAGCTGAAATTCATTTATTCACATGGAATCAGCGTGAGGTCTGTGCAGTACCCAGCGCTGCCGAGCCCTGATGATATTGGATTTCGTCACTCTTATTTGAACCAGCTCATTTTCACAAGGATTTCCCTCCGTGTGCTCTGGAGGCACAGGAAGTGGAGGTAGCAGGAATCCCTGCAGCTGCACCCCAGGCTCCTGAGAACTGCTCAGATCGGGGCTTTTTGGCCACATCACGTTAGCCAGCCTCTCCTTTGGGTGTCCTGCCCTTTCCCAGGATCTCCCTGCAGCCTTCCCCATGCCTGAGCCTCAGGGATCCCAATAAAATTCCCATTGGCCCCGGAGGTTTTGGGGCTGTGCCCCGTGAGAGGCAGGGAAAGGATGGAATCACCATTGAAGGAATGTGCTGCAATGCATCTTCTGATAAAAATGCTCGTTTAATTAAAAGCAACCACCTCAGAAAGCAGATGTTTAGCAGGACCTGAGCTCTTTCACTGACAAATGAACCCAGCCTGTCTCAGCCCTCACAGATTTGCTCAGAGGGAAGAGTGTGATGTGTGATGTTCATTGTGGTTATCACTGCAAACAATTCCTGCCTCTCACTCACGAGTTTCACACAAACTGCTTCCTGAGCAAGCTGAGCAATTTCAGAGCAGTTACTGCTTTTATTCAGCAGTGCTATCAGCATTACCACGACCTGGTCTAGAGGAAGGTGTCCCTGCCCAGGGGAGCTGGAAGGAGATGATTTTAAGGTACCTTCCAGCCCACAGCATTTGGCCATTCTGTGGTTTAGTCAGAGGTGAGCAGAGCAGTGATGTTTGCACATCCTGTGACAGCAGGATTCACAAGGGTAAACTCTGCTGAGCTCACAAAATCGGGCTGTTTAAGGGTGCAGCAATCAGAGCAGCCTCAGCCCATCCCTTCCCATGCCTCTTGGCCATTAGGCTGGCTCACATGCAGCCTAAATTGCACTGCACTGGCTGCATACTGGGGTGCTGCAGCACAAAGGGACAGAGATGGAGATACCAGCAGGAATATTTGTCAGGGACTGCCCTGCACCTGCGCCAGCAGCAGCACACACTGAGGGTTCCTTCATCCATTTGGATCTGCAATAACTGTTCTGGCAGCTGTCACCACAGCCCCTCAGAAATGTGCATTTTCACACACAGCACACCAAACCCCAAGGCACAGGGTGTTTGTTATCTGGGATGGAGCCAGGCCGGGCAGTGATTCACTCTGTGGGTCTTTCCCCACACTGCTGCTGGTGGTGCTAGCAGGAGAAGACACCAGCTGTGAGTCACAGTGTCTGTGGGGAAAGGTGGGGACAGCTCATGTCTGTCTGTCTGTGACTGAATGGGGACACGACTCCAGCAACACTCCCCAACAGAAGCATCACTGCCAAAACACAGAATTTCAATGCACTGCTGCCTACCAACCTCTATCATTTCACCAGGAACAAACATCTGTTTGTAACCCATTCATCTTCCTCAGTTACTCTTGCATTTCCTTTTAAAGAACTCTGAATTTAAAAACTCTAATTTTTTTTTTTTTTGTTCACCATCTTAAACATGATGAAGATTTTATTCTCTATCCCACTCTCTTGATGGGTCTTTTTAAGTGATAAATGTTTGCCTGAGCAGATGGTGATGTTTTATCCTTCATCACAGGTCTAAGTCAATGTTGTCAAACCCGGGGGAATTAAGGAAAGTCAGGCACACAGGAAACCTTATGGCCTGTGACAAATCAATACTTCCTAATCTCCATTAACATTGGGATTTCTGCTCTAAGCTAACAGTGAGAATTCCTGGTCTCCCTTCTGATTTTGATGCTGAATTACAAAGAGTGGGTCTTAATTATCCCTCCTGTTCTGGCTCCTGGTTTTCAGGAGGAAATGGGACACGAAATGGCTCCTGCCACTGGGAGCTCCCACTCTGCACCAACCTCCCAGCAGTGGCTGCACAGGTGGGTGCTGCCCCTGCTGCCCCCGAGCCCTGTCCATCCCTGAGGAACCCACACTGGAGCCTCCAAAAGCTGCCCAAACCACCCAGCCTTGGATTGTTCTGGTGCCTCACCACTGAAAATCATTGCTCAGTACTTTAAGGAGAGAGAAAACCCTGTGTAAGGACCCTAAATAAAGGACAGATTCCTGTTCCCCTCACCTGATCCTGCTCAGGAGCAGGAGAGGAAAATGTCGTGGTGGCTGGGCATTAAGGGCCAAAACAGAACCATATTTCACTGCTTTGATGGACAAATACCAAAAACTTTTGCTCGAATAGCTCTGCTCCAGAGTGTGACTGGGTGGGCACTGGTTCCCTGTTAATTGTCTTTTCTTATATTTTTCCACTGGGAAGATGGGAAAGAATGCCACGCAAGGTCCGTGCACACAGAGTGCATTCCAGCCTCTCCCACACCAGCTCCTCATTTCTTTCAGCACTGCCAAGGTGCTTTTACAACGTTTGTGCTGCCTCAGTTTCCTCCTGGACACGGCTCAGGAGCAAAACCAAAGCTGCGCCCGGGCTCAGAGCAAGGATCTGATGTTGGGTTGGGGTGAGGGATGGATGTGGATCAGCCCCACTGGATCAGCCCATCCCATCCATCCATCATCCATCCATCCCTCCATCCATCCCTCCATCCATCCATCCATCCATCCATCCATCCATCCATCCATCCCTCCATCCATCATCCCTCCATCCCTCCATCCATCCATCCATCCATCCATCCATCCATCCATCCATCCATCCATCCCTCCATCCATCCCTCCATCCATCCATCCATCCATCCATCCATCCATCCATCCATCCATCATCTATCCATCATCCATCCATCCATCCATCCATCCATCCATCCATCCATCCATCATCTATCCATCATCCATCCATCCATCCATCCATCCATCCATCCATCCATCCATCCATCCCTCCATCCATCCATCCCTCCATCCATCATCCATCCATCCATCCATCCCTCCATCCATCCATCCATCCATCCATCCATCCATCCATCCATCCATCCATCCCTCCATCCATCCATCCCTCCATCCATCATCCATCCCTCCATCCATCCCTCCATCCATCCATCCATCCATCCATCATCCATCCATCCATCATCCATCCATCCATCCATCCCTCCATCCATCCCTCCATCCATCCATCCATCCATCCATCCATCCATCCATCCATCCATCCATCCATCCATCCATCCATCCCATCCCATCCCATCCCATCCCATCCCATCCGGGCAATCCCTGGTCCTGGGGCTCCCCTGGCTCTGCCAGCAGGGCTGGGAAGGGCTTTGAGAGCTGGGGGACTCAGATTCTCAACCCTGAGAGATGAGTGGCGCTCTGAGGCAGCCTGGGTGCTGAGTGATGGCTGAAACCCCCAGAAAGGGATCCCAGATCCTGGGGAGCACCAGGGAACGGGAGAAGAGAGCAGCAGGTGGAGCAGTGTCACCCCTGGGAGCTGCTGGGGTGGGAGCTCAGGGGCAGCTGCCAGGGCAATGAGGGTTTGAGTTTCTGCACGAAGCGAGATTAATGCCAAGGAACGATGTGAGATTGTGCTGCATTGGGAAGCTCTCTGGGTTCTTTACACCAAAACACCTTCCAAGCAGTTTGTTTTGAGCTCAGCCCCTGTGGAAGGGGGGGGCAAATGTAAATAAAGCCTCCTCAGAAATGAAGGTGTCTGTCTGTGTAGTATTTGTAGCTGGCTAAAACACTTTTTATGTCGGTGTTTATTGATTTGACTGGAGGTGGATTACTAAGAGGAGCATTTAAATGACTAAAGCATTTGCAAAACAACAGCACAATTGTTGGGAATGCTGGAACATCTAAACTTGAATTCCTATCCTAAAATATCCGATTATTTTCCACTGAATTGTAAAAAGATTTTCTAAGGAAAGGTTCTCAAATAACAAAAAGCTCCACAGCTCTGTTGGAGCAGCTTGTTACTCCACACTCAGACAGGTTGTGCAGCTCTAGGGGCTCCTGCATTTAAATATTCTCTGCCCATGGTTGATATTTCTCTGCCTTCAAAGTGTTGTAATGCTGCATTCTTTCGAGATCACTCAGACATGAATCATACACTCCATCACTTTAGCAAAGGAACAACCTCATTAAAAAGTAAAAGGTGGCTTTGCCATTTCATTCTGCACAAACAACTGCAATGGAAGGATGGGAAGTTCAGAACAGTAAGACAATGAAAAGAAATAATGAAGAAGCCATATTTACCCCTCCACATGGCATTTCACAAAGGAAAATAATCCATTGTCTCTCCAAAGACAATGGCCCTGACTGTACATGTCCTGCACCACGGACAGAACAGCAATCCTGGAATTATTCTAAATGTTTCTCATGCCTCTCGAATCCTTCAAGTTACAAGGGCTAAACAAAGGCAGAGAATCCCACTCTGACCCCTTTAAAAACATCAAAGTGCCACTATCAGCCCCGAGTCTTCCTCCCAGCCCAGCCCAGCCCTTGGCGTCGTGTTACAGTGCCACTGGTTATTCATAATCTGGCCCGAAACTACAAATTATTTCTTGATTTTGCTCTAATATTATCAAGTTCTAAAGAATAATTACTGGTGTAATAGTTAGCCAAGTTGTTATGAGAATTGTAAGCCCTTTTGGTTAATGCATGGCATATGTCTGAGGCATTCAGCTAATTCACATATCTGTCTGCACTATTAATAGAGAAGGTTACATGCCAATTATCCAGGGTTCAATCAGCCTGTTAGGATACAATAGCTGCAGTGTTCACACACTTGATGTGCCACATTCCTCACAGACATTATAAGCAGCTGGTCCAGATAAGACCACTGGGGCTTTAATATTTAGGAATCACTCCTGTGCCCAACCTGGACTGCGATTTTCCCTCGTTACTGTGGTTCTTTTGTTACCTCTAATGTCTGTGAGCGAATTATTTTTAGGTTCAGCTGTGCTGAAGTCAACTGACATTTTGGGAGGGAAGGCAGAGCGTTGGAAATGGCTGGAGCAGAGCTGGGACAACAATGGGCTCGGGAGTTCCCCACGTTGCCCCAAAGCAGCAGCACTTCTGTGTCCTGAGGATGGATCACAGCACCTCCTCCCCATCACCCAGACCTGGGAAAGGCAGCTGGAAAGGCTGGCCTGTGCTAAATGCTTCATATTTTTTTCATTATTTTGCCTGCTTTGCTTAAAAATAAATAAATAAACAAAATTTAAAAGCTAAGAACAGGACAAAACAGCCGCGTTCATTCGGGCTGCTGTCGGTTCTGTGTTTTTATCTCATCTGGGAGAGGGAACTTCGGGAGAAGCGTTCTGGTTCAGCTTAGCCAAAGGTAGGGAGCAGCGTGCAGAGAGCCAATTTCGAGTGGCACGATTGGGGATTTCAGCGCACGAAAACCAGACATTCATGTGTTCCCATGGAGATATTGCTGCTCCCAGTCAATCAGGGAGCTGCTCCGGTCAGACAATAGGCAGTGGTTCCTTCCCTCATCTCACAAACAGATACCCCCTCCCTCCTCCTCCTCCTTCTATTTACGGGCGTTCGTGACAACTTTAAACACCTACAGACCACGCAGTAATATTTCCAATGATCAACAAAAAATGTTAGCTGAGGTTTTTAGTTTAGTTTGTTTTTTGGTTGTTTTTTTTTTGTTTTGTTTTTTTTTTTTTTTTTTTGTTTTGTTTTTTTAAGCTTGCAGAAAAATGAATTAAATAAAATCGAGGCTGTCCTGGACTCTCACACCCCACACGTACCCTGAACTTTTTTCACGCGATATTTACAATATTTTAATGGGAATAAAGTTGTTTCCACCGCGCTTGAGCATCCTTTGTTGCCAGGCCACTCTAAAAGGGCGTGGGATAATTGTGGGCAACTTTTTAATTGCCAGAGCAGAGCTCACAGCAAAGCACCACAGGATGGTGCTGGGGAAGATGCAAAGTGGGATTCCTTACAGAGCCAGGAACTAAACCCTAAAAATAAAGCGGCACGTGGAAAGCAGTTGTACAGCACCGACAGGAGATGGAAATGATGGTTTTTAACAATGCTCCTCTCAGGTGCTCAGGGCAGGCTGAGGGACCCCACACCAGGGCTTGTGGGGGGGGTGTTTTACAACCATATTTTTGACTATTTAGAATCATATTTTTGACTATTTAGAATCATATTTTTGACTATTTAGAATCATATTTCAGAATCATATTTTTGCCTCGCTGCCCCAAAAATCTGTGTATTTAAGCATATTGTTATATAATTGTATTTCTAAAATTTTATCTGTTTATACGTGTAACTTCGGAATCTAAAGGTGCATTTTATACTCTAAAAAATTCTTACACAGATCAGGTTTTGCCTTTTCCTCTCCCTAAATGCCTCTGTGCTGTTAAACTCTGCAATGCCCCAGCACTCGAGGGGCAAACTCCTCCATCCCATGAATCCAAACTGTTTATTAACACCTCCTATCCCTCACTGACAGCTCCAGAACCCCCAGATCGTTTTTGGCAGGGCTGCTGAGATTTCTTCATCAATTTTTGATTCATTCACCACAGTGATGATTAATCCTTTGGGGGTTTTATGTAAAATGGGTGATTTGGAAGAGGGGAGGGAGCTCCAAAATGAAGGGGAGAGGGAGGGAAATTCCATTTTTATTTAACCATTAATCAGCACTTTCCTGCCCACGGCCTCCTCCAGGTGCCCCTGGCCAGGTGGCAAAAGGGCAGACCCCAAACAGGGATTGCAGTGTATTTATCCCAGAGTGGGAGCTGGGATCCTGCCTGCTGTTAAACTGCCAGAATAGAGGGATAAAAGTGGTTTTTTATGTAAAACTGAGGTTCATCGATTTTCCTCGGAAAATAAATTCCTTAAGTAAGGGTTTGCACCGAAGCTTGTACCTGAAAAGCAGGGTCAGAGCTTGGCACGTCCCTGTGTAAAAATCAAATATCAGCCAGCAGCACCCTGATTGCTGCCCGTGCCCATGCCCGGGTGATGGCCAGCGCTTACTCACTAAATAAACATAAATAAACTGATGCGCATCCACTCCCAGGTTAAACAGGAACAAAGAAAACCGAGATGCTCCCAGTTCCTTCTGGAATCCCACTCTGCTGGGAGGCGCAGCATCCCTACCGGGGCACAATCGGCACTCTGAAACTCTCTCTGCTGCTTTCCCCTTGGTTTTAGCCACTAAATATCTCCTCCAGCAGCGGGAGGAACACAACAGGAGGAAATCCTAAATAGGAGGAATTCCCAAATGGAACGGTGGAGGTGCCCAGCTCCTGCCAGGGCTGTGCCCAACAGAGGATGCGGGGAGACCCCAAAGTGGCACCGAGCACACCAAAACTCATTTACACCCAAACACAGAGCATCTTTGCCCCACAAAACATCCCTGTTTTTCTGGAGAAAAGGATGGGAAGGAGATCCCGCAGTACAAGAAATAGATTTTGGTCCAGATGAAAACTCCAGCAGCTGAAAGGAGAATTGGCGCTCAGCTGGCTGAGTAAGAATAGAACAGGAAACTGCAAATGACACCAGCGGGGTGGATTGTACGATTAAGTAACTGCCCTCCTTTTTAATGAAGTCACTCAAGTACAGCCGAACAGCGCAGCAAAGCAGGAAAGTCAATAGAGTTAAAGTCTCCGCTTTAAACAAGCCCGGCCAGTTCTGCGGCTTCTCCCAAAATCGCATTTCCAGCCCCGCACGGCAGATTCGGTTCCTCCGAACGATGGGAACAAAGAAATGCGGGCTCGGCAAACAACCAGGGGTGCCAATGGTCACGTCTGGGATGGTAATGAACGAACAAAACAAACGGAGTTTCTGGGCACGGGGAGCCCGGCCTGGAGCGCCCGTTCCAGCCGGGGATTTCTCACCTATTGAAAGCTGCATTTGCAAGTGACTTACCCAGAGAAACCTCAGTGCCGAGAGGGGCTGGCACCTGCCCTCAAACCGCCTTTATCTATTCACCGGGGCCTGACTGAATTAACCGTTTTAAAGGCGAGTTTTGGCACTCTGGGTTAACCCATTTGTCGCTTTGATTTTTGAAGATTTTTCTAAACCTTGTGATGGTTACATTCTTGTAGCCAACTTTCTCACTCTTTCTGTAAATAACTCATTGTTTTGCCTTCTTTTACAGAAGAAGAGAAATCTGATGGACTGTTGGCTTGTCCACTGTCATTGGAGAGGTGGCACTGTCACCCTGCAATCCACTGTCACTTTTGGAAAACTATAAATGTTGGAGTCAGAAAATAAACTTTCCTTTTGCTTCACCTTGAGAGCAGCAGTGTGTGCGCTCGTGTTGTTTCGTGGGTGTCACGAAATTGAAATATTGCTCCTTTAGTGGGTGTCACTATAGGACTTTCCACTGTCCTAGAGTGACACCCACTAAAGGAGCAAAATCCCTGCTCATCACCCACCCTGAGCCTTTGCTGTATTTTTAATTTTCTCTGCAAAAACCAATTCTGTGCCAAACCCGAGCGCTCTGTGCAACACCCCGGACCCCTTTATCCAAAGTAATTCTCACTCACATATTCCTCCCGTGCCCTGATGCAAAGAAATAAAGAAATTAGACGGTGACCTTTTGTCTGGGCAGCGTGGTGAGCAGATCCTGTCTGCTCCCACTGTCTGCAGCGAGAGGGAAAGCTGATAAAAACATTATTTATATGTGTTCAAGGAGATGCCGTGATAAGGCCAACGGAAAATACAGGCGTGGATTTTATTTAGCCTCTTATTCTGCTCCTTCCGTGGAGGATTTCAAATACCTCACGGTTTTACAGGCAGCAGAAAGTCTTTAAGTTGTTCTGGCAGAGCAGGAGGAGCTGGCAGCCATAAAAAGGAAGTTGCATGTCATATTAAAAGTGAGCTAGAACTGTCTGGGGTATTAATAGACAAACAGAATGAGGGAAAACAGCAAACAAAACATTACCCGGAAAAGAGAAAAAAAGGAAAAGAGCTCTCAAAGCAAAAGCAGAACTTTTGAAGGGCTAGATCCTCAATTTGTGGCCGTGGCTAAGAAAAGGCAAAGCAAATCAGTGAAGTGACTGATCCTGGAGGCGAACTGAGCCTTGTCAGGGGCTTGGTGCTTGCAAGAGAGGGTGGAGGGAAGGCAGGAGGAGGAAACCCTTCCCTTCTCAGAAAATCTCCTCGGGTCTGAGGTGGAAATCATAAAAGGAACCCTGCTCCCACTTCAGGAAATAGAAACATGATTTCTTTCACTAAGATTAAGATCTGGACTCATTTCTGTAGTACTGAGGCTTTACTGCCCCTAGCATAGGAAAATAATAGAATTATTAGTCTGCTGCAAGTTGAACTGCTGTAATTCTTAACATTCAACAGAAAAACTTCTGTTTGCTGGAAGGAAGCAGGAGAGACACCAAACAGGAGAGACACCAAGCTGGGCTTTACAGGCGCAGCACCTCAGATTATCAATGATGTCCTGATCTAAAGGCACAGCTGCACAGAAGTGCAAATTCCCAGACTGGAAATGTGCTCAGGGCCCCCAGACCCCTCCAGGAACGGAGCCACAGCCAGCAGAACACATGGATCACCCTAAAATGAAATTTGCATTTTTGTTTTGCCCCCGTGCAGCAGAATAGCAGCAGAAATGTGGGATTCAAACTGGGGGGAAATGGGGTGTGAACTGCAGAGGCCCCAAACCACACAGCAGGGATTCACAGGGGTTCATTCCTGATTTCAGATCTCCTGATTTTTACTATTTCATATGGGAAATTCTGGGGGAATCCTGGCTCCTGTGGCATCAGCAGCAAAACCCATTAATTTCAAGAGGACAGGGGGAATATTCACAGCAAACATGATCCCCACAGTTGCCAGGTTCCCTCCTCAGGGCTGTATTTCCAGCATGATGAAATTTCAGCTGAATTCAGACATGTGTGATATTTATTCAAACCAGATGCACCAAATTCCTTACAAATGCTTACAGTAACTATTAATCAAGCATTCATACTGTACTCTGTAATCAAGTGCTCGGAGCTGCACTCTGCTTCATAGATCAAGAAACAGGCATTTTTTATACACTTATTTCACCAAAAAGAGATCAAAGAAAATGATGGTAAATGAAATGGAGCTTCCATGACCAACCGACAGAATCAGCCTGGAAAACGCCTACATGAAATTATAGTAATAAAATAATAGTGCTGATATCTTACATGGTTTGGGTAGCACAGAGGGATCCCAGAGGTGAATTAGAGATGGGTTTGGGCTGGAAGGGAGTTTAAAATAATTCTGTTCCACCCCTGGCATGGCAGGGACACCTCTCCCTGTCCCAGGGGCTTCAGCCTGGCCCTGGGCACTGCCAGGGATCCAGGGGCTGCTCTGGGCACCTGTGCCAGGGCTGCCCACCCTCACAGGGAAGGGTTTATTCCCGAAATCCAACCTAAATTTCCCTTTTCCAGTGTGACAATCCGTGTGAGAATCCTAACACAGACGAAACAGCTCCTGGCCAAGAGGCACCACAGTTTACAAGGCTCTAAATATAAAACTGCTTATTTCTTTCAGGAGGCAGATAAGAAAACAGCTCCTACAGGACAGACACGTGTTCTTTCTACCCCACAGATGACAGCTCCGTGCCGGAGGAAGCTGTGATGCTGAGCAAGGTAAATACACCCTGCAAGGCTGCTCAGGGCTAACACATCCCTTACTCACACGCCCCTTACTCACACCCTGGTGCACTGTTTGTGCAATCCTGGACTCCACAAACAATGCAGAGCAAAACACTGAGCACAGCAAACAACTCAGCTGGTTTGGGCTGGCTTTGGAGGAATATGTCAACAAAATGGCCATAAACCCCTGGGTTCATGTGTGCCATGTATTTACCTGAGCACCTCTGATCTGGAACAGCCAAAGCCCAGAGCATGCAGGAAATAAAAGATTTTTTTTTTTTTTTTTTTTTTTATCAGGATGTTATCAGAAGGGAATAAAAGGACTCATTTTGTAGCCATACATATGGTATCTGCTCTCGATTTTCATGAATACACCCCAGGAAGGTTTCAACATCATCCCTCAACAGGATGCTCTGACACACTCCTGATTTACTTTCAGGCCAAACAGGTAGTAAGTCTATTATGGGGCTAATTAGTGAGCTTAATTGTAAAGCAAGCTGTTTACATAAGGACACTTCAGCCCAGAGTATAATGAATAATAGTCAATGATATCCACCAATTCTTTAAAGTCAGATAAAAGCCCGGAGAAACTGAGGATACTGAAAAAACCTCTTATTTCCTCTCAGTTTGGAAATGTGGAAAAACAAATTTCTAAATGAATATCTGTTACTGCAGCTGATTACATGATTTTAGTGGTGCACAAGGCCAGGAGCAGAAAGAGGAGGTGCCAGTGTGGGCTGGCTTTCATCACACGCATGAAAATAGTTCTTGGAATATAGATTTGCATGAAGAAATTCAGATATCTCAGATACGCCATTGATCATCTCATATCTGAATCCCAATCGTTACACCAAGGGACTTCTTTATTCTAATTAATTTGTTGCCTCATTGTTGCTCCTAGTTTTTGTACTGAAAATAGAATAAATATTTTTGTTCTGCTGACTGTTCTCCAGGTGACTCTTTGCTCTCTGGGAGATGATTTGGTGGCTTCTATTCAGTGGATTTGTTTGGTTTTTTGGGTTTTATTTTTCTTTAGATTTTCACAGCTGAAACCGAGTGCCTGGGCTGGTGCAGCCTGACTCAGCTGCCAGGTATGCCAGTGCACCTTGGGCGTGCCTGCCCTGCGCTCAGTCTGGCAGAAAATGTAAAATCAAACCAGAACTGAGTGTGAAGGGCACTGTGGTGCAGGGAGAGCCCATTGCCAGGGCTCTCATCCCTGATTTCCCAGCAGGATAACCCATGGGACTGAGAGCAGCCAGACTCTCAGACAGGGGATTTTTAATAATTTCTAATAAATAACCACCTGCACTAAGAGAAAATGTGGCATTTTTGGGGTTTCCTAACAAAGGGAGGAATTGATGAATCTGACTTCATGTTCTCAGAAGGCTAATTTATTATTTTATGATCTATATTGTATTAAAGAATACTATACTAAACTATACTAAAGAATACAGAAAGGATACAGACAGAAAATTAAAAGATAATAATGAAAAACTCGTGACTCCTTCCTGAGTCCTGACACAGCCTGACCCTGATTGGTCATTAAGTAAAAACAATTCCCAGAAACCAATGAAACAATGACCAGTTGATAAACAATTCCACAAAACCACACTCCAAAGCAGCAAAACACAGGAGAAGCAAATAGAAAATTATTGTTTTCATTTTTATCTGAGGTTTCTCAGCTTCCCAGGAGAAGGAATCCTGGACAAAGAGATTTTTTTTCAGAAGATGTGACAGTGACAGGAAGGAGCAGAGTGAGCAAACCCTGCTGAGGTAGAAAGGAGTAACCTGGAGGAGGTCGGGGCTGGAGCAGCAGCACCAGGTGCTGTCCTGTGCCACTCTCTGGGTTTTGGGGTCATTTTTAACCCCTCCCCAGCAATGCCCCGCTCCCTGGGCTCTGCTGGGACACCAAGGTTTAACGGCACAAAAAAGCGAACAGAGCAAAATCCCTCTGAGATGATTTTAACCTGCTTTGAAAGGCACACAACCCAAACGGGATCACAACTTTTCATTGGATTTGTTGCTGAGATTGTTGCTGATTTCTGGGCTGTCATTGCCTGGGCCCCTGCACATTTGGCAGCGGGAAGAAGTCTCCAGGATATGAATTTATGAATTTGCACTTGCAGCAGGGCTGTGTGTGCTCCCCCCAGCCAGCCCAGCCACGCTCTGCATTGTCATTACACTGTCATCAGGGCCTGCATTGGGAGCTGAGTGGGGAGGCTGTGCCAATTATCCTTTTTTTTTATTATTTTATTTAATAAGACCCAGGGAACCATGTGCTTGAAGTTAAGCACGTGTTCCAAGTGCTCAGGACTGGCTCAGTGCACGTCTTTGAGGGGCAGGGTTGATAAGACAGATTGCAGCGTTACCACAGACCTGACACACAAATGGACTGAACACTTCAAAAACGTTTTTAAATCAAACCAGCTACAATACAATCTTTGTCTACACCAAAGACTCCTGGCTTTGTAACAAGCAAACTGGATTTTTGTGACATAAATTTCCTCCGGAATGTTAACCGTGCCCTTATACCATTTTTTGTTCTGAAAACAAATCATAGCATTTAATTTATGTGGTTGTGGCATTCTTGGTACGGAGCAAGTGGTGACTTTAAACCACTCCAGTCACATCAATACTGAGGAGTCACTGATGACTCCTCACTTTGGAAAGCACTCAGCTCAGGACAGTTGTGTAATAGAATTCAGCAAAGCAGAAAAATTGCCTGGGTAGGCAAATCCACGTGGTTTCCAACCTGGCATATCACCCCACAGGGCTGGCAAACAGCCCCCTGGGGAAAGGACTGGGCCCTTCCTCTGGGCATTCTGCACCAACTCAACAGCTCCTGATCTGTGGTGCATGGATTCATTAATATTAATAATTCCATCATTAGGAACGTTATTAATTGGGAAGCTGCAGCCTGTCCCGGGTTATTGTCTCCCCTGCAGCCTGTGGAGCACATTCCTGAGGGCAGCACAGTGGGGAGGAAGACCCAAAATGAGGGAACAGGATCACAGGATCGTTGAAGTGGGGAAAGACTCCAGGACCATGGAACCCAACCTTCAAAAGAGGAGCACTACAAGGAGAAGCCACTGACCCAGAGCAAGCTGTCCTGTCTCCTGATTGTCCTTCCCAAGCACAAGTGAGACCTCTCAGCACATCCCTGGTGTGGTGTGCGAGCTCACCAGGGCATTTGGTGGGGGGTCTTCAAATTCCCATCACAAACATCCCAAACTGCCCCCACACAAGGAAAGACCAGGCTGGGAGTGGCCACAGGGGCTTCTTGTGCCCCGAAGAGAGGGACAGAGGGAACAGCAGCCCCTGGCAAGGAATCACCAGCCCAGCTCAGCCAGAGCAGCACATCTGTCCTCAGCCCCAGCCCTCCTCTCCTGCCAGCCCAAAGAGCAGTCAGTGACAAAGCAGAGGCTGTTCGGCACTTAGCTGGATTGCTTTCCCTCCCCAGCACCTTCCTTGAGGGAGCAGTTTTCCTATCAGAGGGCTGTTGGTTTCCATCCATCACTGCTCCCTCCCTCCTGCAGCCCCACAATGGCAAACACCTGTTCCTGCAGCAGCTGATGCAGACCCGAGGGCTGAGCCTCTGTAAATAGTCAGCAGCTGGAAATGGTGATGCAAATCATACCTAAGTGACTGAAAGAGCTGACAGAGCCTGCCATGGATCCTCTGCTCTCGTGGCATTTCACTGCTCACGAGCCTGGCTTTGCTCAGGCTCGGGCTGGAAGTACATTGTGCATCAGATCTAAGGATCTGTAACACCTTATTGCTGTGGTTAAACTGGAGAGTGATCCTCTGATAAGAATTACTGCAGCCTGGCTGCTGGCCCAGCCCTGCCAGGGGCTGGGAGGAAATTTGGAGGTGCAGGGGTAGAGGATCAGTGATGGGTGGAGCCGCCTGTTCTACCCGAGCACGGTGCCAAAAATATCTGTGGCGACACCAGGCACCAAAATCAGCTTAAGAACAGATCAGAGCAGGCAAAGGGCCTTCCCCAGGAGGGGTCTGCCACAGTCCCAATGTGTGTGCTCCACAGTCCCAGCTGTGTGTGCCACAGTTCCAGCTGTGCGTGTGCCACAGTCCCAGCTGTGCGTGTGCCACAACCCCAATCCCAGCTGTGTGTGTGCCCCAGTGCCAGCTGTGTGTGTGCCACAATCCCAGCTGTGTGTGTGCCACAGCAGGAATTTGAGGATGAACACGGCTTTGTGCCAGGCTAAACCACATTGGCCCTGTGCATTGGCAATGCCACCCAAAAATGTCACCACTTCACTGACAAATGTCCCTCCTGGAGCCCTGCCCCATATGTGAATTAGCTAAATTAATCTAAATCTGGACATTGAGTCTCTGCATCATTCACTGCCCAGATCAAATATTTATGAGCATGGATTTTATTATTGAATTATCTGTTTTTATAAAGCCTAATTTGAAGAAAGCAGCCCGTAAAATAGGAAATCACATTTTTAAGCACACTCCTTTAGCAAGAACTGTTAAAACCTGGAGAATTTTACCTTTTAGCCAATGATCCATTATCTCTGACAACACAAAGCCGTGTAAAACATAATCACTGGCACAGCATTTCTTGCCATCATTTTTACACTAAATATTGTTAATTTAAATAGTGGTTAATTAATTTAATGTCATAAAATTCATGCTCTAAATAGCTGTGTTGTCTAACATCTTTAAGCTGCTCGTCTTCTTCCTTTCTGGCTCCCTCTTGCTCCTGCTCCGGCAGTGTCAAATTGCATTGAAGTCAATTAAGAACTGCTCATTTATTATACACACCTTGTTAAAGCAAGCAGCATAATTGAATGCCTAGCCTCCCTCTCCTTCATGTCCATGACTCAGAGTAACACGATAGGTAATAAGGATTTTTGAGATTAGGTGCTTTAGAAATAGATGCATGGAGGTTTTTTTAAAAGGCCCCATTGTCACCAGGCCCCGTTCGTTCCTTTGATTTGAGCTATTGGAGTGTGCCCTAACCTGTGGGGCTGATGCTGCACGCACAGGGGGATTAGGGATTTTATTTCCTTTTTTCCTGAATTTCTCTAAGTGCAAGGAGAACGGGGAGGGTGGCAGAGGCAAAAAGACAGCTGGGGATGAATGATGAGCAGAGCCCTTTGTGCCACCATTTGCTTTCTGCAGGGGCTGCAGTGAAATGGTGGCTGTGGCAGCAGGAGAATCTCCCAGCTGGGATCCCCCTGCCTGGAGGGGTGGGCAAAGGACAGGGAGCGGAATCCCTACAGCAGATTTCTGATAATTGGGTTTTACTATCAGAATACGGAATTAGAAATAAACTTCTCTCTTTCTCTCAGCCTGCCTGTGCTATGCCAACCCGGAGCACCAGGGGTGAACCATGAAAATGTCACAATTCCACCTCAATAATTCCACTACTACTACTACTACTATTATTATTATTATTAGTATTAGTATTAGTATTCAATAGTAACATTTCAGAGGTTCTGGAATGGTACCTTGGGCCCAGACAGCCAAATTCATGGAAACAATTTAGTTTTAGTGGGAAGCAAAGGCACAGCCCTGGTGGGATGGGGGAGAGCTGCTCATGGGTGGGCATGAGGAATGATGAAATTTCTAATAAAACCTCCTGTTATCAAAATCTATTTCACAAATACTTTTTTTTTTTCCAGAAAAGGAGAGGGAATTTAAAATATAAAATATATAAACAGGCATTTCCTCCCTGCCAGGGCCCGTTTCCATTCTGCTCTTTCAGAGCACTTTCCTGGGATGCAGAAATCACCTGGTCCCTTTTTCCTGCCCGGGTCAGACCAAGAATCTGCAGCATCAATCACCCTGCAGCCAGGGCAGCCCAGCCTCTCTGAAATATCTCCTCCAAGGTTCCTTCCTTCCTTCTTTCCCAGCCTCTGAAACATCTCCCAGGTTCCTTCCTCCCCAGCTTCTCTCTAGGTGACTCATTGAAATACAAATTTAAGGCAAAATGTCATTTCTCTGCTATTTATGAGCTGAACACAAAGTCCCAAACAGAATTGGAAAGCAACAACCCCAAACCAGAGGAGTTTGTGATGGACACTGTAGATTTGTTGTGCTGTTGCTGAGAGTAGAAATGTGCTCCAGAAGTTTTCAAATAGGTGTGGTAAAAATTAAATTAAATAATAGGTGGAATATAATAATAAATTGAATAAAATAATAAATTAAATAATAAAATAAAAGAATTTAAAAAATGAAATAAAAGAAATTAAATAAAAAATAAATTAAATAAAATAATAAAATAAAATAAATAATAAATTAAATAAAGTAAAATGAAAGTAAAATGAAAGTAAAATGAAAATAAAATAAAATAAAATAAAATAAAATAAAATAAAATAAAATAAAATAAAATAAAATAAAATAAAATAAAATAAAATAAACCCCAATCCTCCTGAAGGCCATTTGCCAGTTCCACATATCAGCTCTCTGGTAAAGTTAAATAAGTTGGATTTTTTCCAACCAATGCGAAGCAATTAGGCTCGATTGTGGTTTAATGATTCTCCAAATGCCTTTTTTTGTTCTGTCCCTTTGTCCTGAGGGTTCTCCCTCTCACTTCAGACCCAGCCAAGGGCGGATGATAAAGTGCCCAGGTTTGATTGGGAGATTTGAATAAAAACTCCTTCCCAGCAGCTTCCTCTCAAGGAAAAAATGGTACAAAATAAATAAATAAACAAACAAGCAGAGTTAAAGAAACTGCTTCTAATTTCCTTGAAGCCAGTAGAGCTGATTATTGTTTGGGAAAATAAATAAATAAATAATAAAATATAAATAAAATAAAATAATAACAGTAATGATAACAATAACAATAATAATAACACTACTACTAATAATAATTTCCCTATGGCACTCAGCCCCTCCTGGGCAGCAGGACAGTGTTAAAGGTTTCCAGTGCTGATGTTTGAATGTTTAAATGTTTAAAAGTTTCCCAGAAATTATTAATTGTGATGGCCAAGGCTGCGGCCCTGTGCTGAGCACGGTGTATTTAGCAGAGCCTGTAAGGTGATGACAGCTCACAAGGAGTTGATAAACGCCATTCCTCAGGAAGATAAATGTAAACCAAACCCCCAAACCTCCAGCAATTTATTCACAAGTCCAATTATTTTACACCAGCGTTTTAAATTTAAAGGTAAGGGGAATATTTCAAAGAGCAGCCAGGATTTGGGCTCGGCTTTTATTCATAAGCGCTGAGGAAGGCGAGATGTAAAAGGCAGAAGTGAAACAAAAGGAGGTGGGGAGGGAGGCATTAATATTTATTAATATTCCCCCGTCCTTGTGGGGCTCCTGGCTCCTGCAGGGGGGGCTGGAACGCTCAGATCCCACAAAATCCCAACCTTCCCCAGCCTTTAGGGGTGTGCAGGACAGGGCGGGTTTTGGGGCACCCACACAAACCCTGCCCCCGAATTCCCAGGGCTCCCACTTTGCCGGGTCTGGAAAGAACAAACCCTTCTTTCCAGGAATGCTTTCCCTAGAGAAAAGGCCCGCTCCATAAGTAAAGTGATCCTGAGAATGATGTTCTTAATTTTAAGAAGGATAACTGTGGTTTGGGATGTGCAGATTTGGAGTTGGGATATCAGGAGTGAAACTGGGGATAATTGAGACGTGCAATAAAGGATCAGGGCATCCAGGAGTGTGTCTGGAGCCACGACAACACATTTGAGAAACCAAAGAGATTCCAGCACAGATAAATCTGGCACTGGGAGGATCTGTGCAAACTCTCCCACTGAAATGCTGGGGAGTTCCACTTGCATGCACAATACACCACCCCAACATCCTCAAATTTGTCCTGGGCTGGTTTTTTTACTATTTTAAATAAATTTTAAATACTATCTTTACTATTTAAAAAAGTCCCTGGAGCTACAGCTGTCCGTCAGAGCCTGCTGGGACAGCTGTGACACGGTGCCACCCCAGCACAGAACAATTCCACAGCCCAGGGATGAAATCCCCCAGTATCCCTGCTCCTGCAGGGCTGTCCCCAGCAGCTCTTTCTGAATTAAAATGCAGAAAAAAAGAAGAAAAAAAAATTTTACCGATTCCCTGTCAGTTAAATACACTTTTCACTGATTCCCTCTCAGTTAAAATACACTTTTTACTGATTCCCTCTCAGCCAAATACACTTTTTACTGATTCCCTCTTAGATAAAATACACTTTTTACTGATTCCCTCTCAGTTAAAATACACTTTTCACTGATTCCCTCTCAGCTAAATACACTTTTTTACTGATTCCCTCTCAGTTAAAATACACTTTTCACTGATTCCCTCTCAGTTAAAATACACTTTTCACTGATTCCGTCTCAGTTAAATACACTTTTTTACTGATTCCCTCTCAGTTAAAATACACTTTTTAAACTGATCCCCTCTTAGCTACAATACACTTTTCCCTGATTCCCTGTCAGTTAAAATACACTTTTCACTGATTCCCTCTTAGGTAAAATACACTATTCACTGATTCCCTCTCAGCTAAAATACACTTTTTACTGAATCCCTCTCAGTTAAAATACACTTTTTTACTGATTCCCTCTCAGTTAAAATACACTTTTTTACTGATTCCCTCTCAGTTAAAATACACTTTTTTACTGATTCCCTCTCAGTTAAAATACACTTTTCACCGATTCCCTCTCATTAAATACACTTTTACTGATTCCCCATCAGTTAAACCCACTTTTCGCGGATCCCCACACGGACAGTGTACAGAAGTGCCTTTATGTGCCCTCAGGACGCAGCAGCGCTCACGCAGGCACCGCGTGAGGCTCAGGCAGCGCAAACTGTGCAAATTGATGAAATCCGTGATGAGACGCTTTGCCCGGGCAGAACCACATCTGAGCGGGAGCGTGGCCCTGGGAGGAGCATGTGACACACAACAAACTCCGGAATTCTCTCATTCCAAACCCTGCACTTGGCTGGAGCCCCAACAGGTGAGCGCTCCTGCCTTTCATCCACGCACATTTCACGAAACCTTTCAGAAACCTTTTAGACATTCAAAACTTTTTTTTTTTTTTTTTTTTTTTTTTTTCCCCTTTTAATTCCCCCCTCTCTCCATCAGCATCCTAATGACCCATCGCACAAAGCGCACAAAGCCCCCGGAGCCACGACTTACAGTAAAAATGTTTGCAGCATGTGTCAACGACTGCAGAATGGGCGCATTATCATTTGAGAGGGGGGCCCGGGCAGCATTTCTGACCGGGACATGCTCGCTGCCAGCCGAAATATTCCGGGGTGTTTGCACCGGGAAAATTTGCAGCGCGTTATCATCCCCTGCATCTTGCCAGGGAAGGGAAATTTGGCCATTCCCACCCATGCTCAATTCGTTCAGCTGGGAGTTTTGTTTGGCCATTGCTCTGCTGAATTTCAGCGTTTTTATTCTACTGGATAGGATTTTACTGAATTCTGAAATTCAGTTTTTATTCCACATGGGCTGCAGTGACCCCAGCAGTTCCCCTAAAGGTGCTGTGCTCTTTGCATCTGTGTCCTGGAAGGCACCGCTGCCCCACAAGCACCACAGAAAATGAGATTTTCTCAACCTCAGTGTCTCAGAGTGAGATAAATACTTACTGACTCTAATTACAAACTCTGTGGAGCAGTGTATTTCTAATTATATTTATTTGGTGCTTTCCAAGTGCAGTTTTTACATTCTGAATAGGGTGTTCTCCCAAATTCCAGATGAATATTTTGTCACACTCAGGGCACCTTTTCCTAAAATCCACATTTCTGCTCAGATCTGCTCCTTTTTAAACATCCACCCTATTTCTTTATTATAACACCCAAATTCTCTGCAGTCGTAACCACCCTATTCTCTGACTGATTCTGACTTCAAACTAATGGGACTTCTAGCAAAAATATTTATGCCCTGGTTTATATCATATCTATTTTATTGCAATATTGGTAAGAATGGAAATGGAGAAAATTGCCACATGGCAGCTGTAAATTTTACATTTCTTTGCATAAAAAAGTTATTTATGATTGCCCAAAAACTCCCACGAAAATATTTCTTAGCCCAACTGTGCCTCCAGAGAATATTTATAGAAAAAGTTCATTTTGGAACGAGGAGCGATGCATGACTTTTGTTTCCTGCCAGGACTGTATGGAATACTGTGGCTGTTGAGATCCGGGGTGATGGAAAGGAGAGAAAAGGAGATATTTCCATATCAATGGCGCACTCTCCTCAGGAGTCAGGCAACGGGAACAATATTTGCATCTACAGTTTGTTAACAGCACGGGCGAAACCGGCAGTGAAAATTCTCAAATTAGGGTTTAATGCGATGCTCCGTGTTGGCAAAGGAGAAACAAAAAGGCACCACGAGCCCCGTGTGCTCATGTGCAAATATCACCGTAAATCACCAGGGAAGGGCTGGGCACAGAACAAACTCCTGGGATAAAAACTCATCCAGAGCTGTCCCTTGTGATCCTCGAAGGTTCCCGGAGGGAAACGAGGCAGATATACGGGAGTAGATTGCTCAAAATGCGCTAAATTCGTTATTTTATTGAAGAAATTCCTATTTCATACAAGGCCAGAAGTCCTGAATGAACCTCAGCCGATGAACATCTCCCTGATTCTGGCCCCTTCAGAGTCCGGGACCTCGAGGATCGTGTAAAGAGCGATCCCATCCACAGCAGAGCTGTTTCCTAACCCACATCTGTCCCTGCTCCTGAGACGCTGCAATTCCTGCTCTTGCCCCATGGCTATTTCTGATACACATCTAACTCCTTCCCTCTGGCTTCCAGAACATCTTGTGATAATGAGTCCCGTGGAATATTTGTGCTGCACTACAAAAACAAATTATTTTCTATCCTGCTTTACACACCACGCCACTCATCTCTTAGCCGCCCTTATTTATGGAGGATTTCTTGTTGAAATGGGACTGAATCCAGTATTCCAGCTGACATCACAGCATCACCATTTTATATTACATTTTCTAGCACAGTCCTTATTCTAACATTTAAAAGAGAAAATGGAAGTGCAACATTTTAAAGAAGAAATTGAAATCCTGACTGCTGAACACAGATCCCATTAAACTGCCCTCAATAATGCTCACATTTTTTCACACTTAAGAGTACACTGGAAAAAAATAAAGAGACTTTCTCTGTGGAACCACATGTCAGTGGAATTGTTAACATATTTGCTATCACTAGCTATATTTAAAGATGTTGTGAGAAGGGAAACAAAATTCAGAGTTTTTCACAAAGGGGATTGATTTCTGTAGTGCCTTTGTCTTCCAAATCATGACCCCCTCCTCAGGACCAAAAAGCAGCAGCAGCTAAAGGAAATCCACCATTTCTGAAGTTATAGCCACAAATTCAGGAAAATAAATATAGAATTAAGGGACTGTGCAGTGCCAGTGGTTTCTGAAATCCCTTAATTGGGTGATTTTATGTAGTGCCAAGAACACAGTTAAAATTTTAACTTTCAAAGCAGGGCCCAGTTCTCAGAGTGATGAGCACACTTAGCTTCTACAAAAGCCACTATGGACTATAGCACTTTATAAAAATCAGGCCCCATGTTGTTTATTTAATTTATTTTTAAAAGATTTTCTTTGCTTTGGTCCACTAACAACTAATTATGCTGCCTCCAGATTAAGAGGCCGAGCCAAGAATTACAGGATATACCACATGCTTTCTCAAGGCAAATATTTACAGTTGTTTGTTGGGCTGATGTCTTTGACATCCATCTTCTACACATAGGCCACGAAAAAAAAAAATGCAACATCACAAAAATCACCACATGACATGATGTGAAAGATTTGCTTTTTGAAAAGCAAGATGTATTCAAGGCCGGCTTTGCAAATTGTTTTGCAGATGCTGCTTCTATAATGCTGGCATGGCTCCTCCGAGCGAGGGGGGCCGGGGGGAGAGCAACATAAAAGGCTGAGATCAAAGATTCTCTTTTGGTAGGCAAAGGCTTCTGGCTTCTTTTTCCTAATAGGAAAAGTTTGTGATATCAGAGGAGACCGCCCATCAAGCAGGGCTGTGCAGCCCAGCTTTCCCAGCCCTTTACCCTGCCTGCCTCTCCCTTGCTGCTGTGGGACCCAGCACGGGCAGGGAGCGCTGCAGAAACACAGCCCGGGTGATTTGTTTGTCATTTCTGCATCACAAACCCGGCGCTGCTCTGGGGAGAGGCTCCCAGGCCTCGGTGACGCTGTTGGAATCACAAATTCCTGCCTGAGGGTCACCGAGGAGCCCTGAGGGGCAAAAGCTCTGCCTGAGCCTGCCAAACCCTGCTGGGGTGAGGATGCAGCAGAGCTCAGCGAGGATGGGCTGCTGGGGGAGCCAGGTGGGTCTGGGGGGAACTGAGGGGGAGCAGGTACACAGAGACCTGCCCAGAGCATCCTCAGCACTGGTGCTGGGGTGGGGATACATCTCCTGCTTGGGATAAATCCAGTCTGGGATGAGCCTCCCATTGGGGACAAATTCAGTTTGGGATGAATCTGCCATTTGGGATAAATCCAGTTTGGGATGAACCTCCTGTTGGGGATAAATGCATTTTGGGATGAACATCCATTTGGGATAAATCCAGTTTGGGATGAACCTCCCATTGGGGATAAATCCACTTGGGGATGAATCTCTCATTTGGGGTAAATCCACTTTGGGATAAACTTCCCATTTAGGATGAATGTCCTGTCTGGGATAAATCCAGTTTGGGGTGATTCTCTCATTTGGGATAAATCCACTTTGGGATGAACATCCCACTGGGGATAAATCCAGACTGGGATGAATCTCCCATTTGGGATAAATCCACTTTGGGATGAACTTCCCATTTGGGATAAATCTCCCATTTGGGATAAATTCAGTTTGGGATGAAACTCCTATGTGGAATAATTCCAGTATGGGGTAAATCTCCCATTTAGGATGACTCTCCCATCTGGGATAAATCCACTTTGGGATAACTCTCCCATTTGGGGTAAATTCACTTTGGGATGAATCTCCCATTTGGGAAAAATCCAGTTTGGGGTGAATCTCCCTTTTGGGAAAAATCTCCCGTTTGGGATAAATGCAGTTTGGGATAAATCTCCTGTTTGGGATAAATGCACTTTGGGATAAATCTCCCATTTGGGATAAATCCAGTTTGGGATGACTCTCCCAGTTTCCCAGTGCTGCCTGAGGAAGGGCTGGGAGCTCTCCCAGCAGGATGCAGCCCTGCAGCCTGGCTGGAGGGGCAGTTCCCAATCCCAATCCCAATCCCATTCCCAATCCCAATCCCAATTCCCCTGGAGCAGGAGCTCCCCTCACAGCCAGCCCAGCACACAGAACCTGCCCCATCAGTAACTGCATTAAAGCGCAAACTGCAGAACCCCTGATGGGCAGGAGGTGACAAAGGACACCGAGCACACACAAGCTGACACTGCAGACCTGTTTAGGAGCTGGAAGAAGCACAGAGAAGATTTTTCTCTCTCTCAACCCCAGGATTTTCAAGTGAAGGTCTTTGAACTTCTTTATCTGAGCACTTATATTTTTATTACAGGAAATTAAGAGGCTGAATGATGTGTGATTCGACTGTGGATCCCTGGACATGAAATGAAGCCATAATAAAACATTTTCATATGAAATCAAAACCAGAAACTTGAATCTGTATCTCAGTGTGGTAGGAGGATGAATAAATCTGTAAATAAACAGAGTGGGACTCGCAGCCTTGGGTTTGAATTCAGGCAGGCATAAAGGTGCTACAGGAGAACCCTGCCCTGTCCTGTCATGGCCAGGGATCCCTGGCAGGCCTTCAGGGGTCTGTTCTTAGAGATTCCTTGGTCAATAATATAATTTAAAGCAACACTTAACCCATCTAAAGACCTATTAATGCAACACTACAAGGAGCAGTTGTTGGCTCCTCCCATGGCCATAGAGAAGTGGAAGAGAAACAGAGACAAGGAAAGCAAAAATAAAACAAAAACCCCTGAGGGTTCTCTGTCTTCTGCTCAGCTCTGAAGTGAATCTGGTCGGGCTCTGTGTGGCCATCACAGTGTCTGCAGCACTCAGGTTTGCAGAAGGTGAGGGATGACAAGGACAGGGGGACACCTCCAGCAGGGTTTTGCTGGTTTGTGACCATGGATTCAAGCAGAACATTGGAGGAGCTGATGTTCCATCACCCTGCACTGCCGCAGGGCCAGCTCCTCACCTGCCATCCTCGGCTTCCCACCCACACTGAGAAGGATGTGAAATACTCAGGAACACAACAGCATCAGAGCAAGAGAGCCCAAGGAGGAAACCAAAAGAGGAAGTGAAAGAGTTGAAAAAATAAAAATAAGACACAGCACTGGTCTCTGCCAGTGTTTGCTGAGACCCTCAAATGGAGATGGTGCAGTTTCAGTGGAGGCCATCCCCGTCTCCACAGGGATGAGACAGCAGGACCCAGGAATTCCTGGGAGCAGCACTTGGAAAGGGCTGGGGCATCACCAGCACACCTGGCCTGTGCTCAGCAATCACAGAATCACTGAATTCTTAGGTTGGAAGAGACCTTTAAGATCATCGAGTCCCATGTTCTAGCACTTCAATAGATCATGGCACCACGTGCCACATCCACCTTCCCTCACAGCTTCACCCATGACAGCCCCGAGGAGCCCTGAACGTGGCTGAACACAGCCTAAAACATCCCAAATCTTTCGCAAAAAGGACTTGCAGAGAAAATTCAGACACCAAATGTTTAGGGGAATTCTCAGTTCATCAGCAAAGCATCTCCTCAGCCCAGCTGGGTTATTTGGGTTACCAGGGCCCTGATCTTTTCTGAGCCCTCCAAATCAAACCTCAAGAGCTAAACAATGAGGGTTATGACAGTGGAAATAAACAAGTTATTTTTCCTGAATTTTCATGGATACATGCAAAATACACGGACTTTTTATCAAAAAGATACATTCGTATAAATATTTGTATTTATACCAGGGGGTCCTCTAATTTTAGTTACGAATGCAACTCCCAAACACAAACACTGATAGACTCAGCCCTAGTGAAATAACAGAGTCACAATAACCAAACATTGAAATCATGAAGGGATTTTCCCCTAAGCAACAAACAACAAATTGTGCTTTTTTTGTTAAACATTAAAAAAAAATACATCATCGACTTACATGTTAATGGTGGGACATTCTGGCACCGTCCAAACTTTCCTCCCTCTTCGAGTGATGCAAGAAATTACAGGAAAAGCTTTCACACTTCTTCAGAGAGGATAAAATTCCTGTTGCTGTTCAAAAGAAAATCAAAACAAAAACACAAAAGAGGAACAATTAAAGGCAAAATGCTTTTTAGAAGTGCCTGTTTCTCAAAAGAGACACAAACTAAAGCTCAACAACCCTCCTTTTGCCACTTTTAAAAAATGATTCTAATTATAAAATTGCAGTCTTTGCTGCTCTTTTCAGGGTATTTTCAGTTACACTGCATAAATCTCCTGCATTACCCAACATCTTTACTTAGGAAGCATTTCTGAGGTTATTTCTAGGAAAAAGAAACTAGGAAATTACAATATTTGCTGTTGTTTCGGTGCTGGTTTGGTTTTTATTTTGTTTCCTCCTTCTCCTCATGTGGTCATCCTGAGATGACTGGAATGTACAGGAACACCCCAATACCCAGAAGAATAAAGTTCAAAAACAATTTTATTACAGAACTTCAGGGGGGAAACAAAAAAAGTGCAAGGCTGGTAATTTTTCCTAATTCCTCCTGCCACGAAATAGAAAATGCTTTCTGGTTCATTGAGCAAATTGGTGGGTCTGAATTCCAGAAATTCAGATATCCTCACAAAGGCAGCATTATGGCCAAACAGGTTCTGCGCTGGCAATCCTGGCCGGGTGCCACTTTGTTAATAAATACAAGTGTTGAATTCAGCTGGATTTAAAGATTGTGCTCCCTGCTTGAGCAGGTCTGAAAGTGCCGGAGTTGTGAAATTATCGTTGGGCTGGAGCTCTGAAACCCAGGGAGAGCAGAGCAGATAAAAGTGCCTGGTCCTGCAGGGAGAGGGAGATGGGCAGGGCCAGCAGGTACCAAACTCCGCAAAGTGAGAGTTTATATATGTATAATATACTGAGACTGAACAAATGAATCGCTCAGATCACCTACAAAACACATTTAATTTGGCTTTTCATCATTTTAGTTTGAATTTTAGTGATAAAAGACAAAGCAAAGAGCAGGATTAGAGATCAGAGCTGAAATTGTTCCTTTTTGGGTCTTCTGTGCTCTTCTTCATTAAAAAGAATTTGCTTTCTTTCAATAAAATGGGTAATATTCCATTATCAACAACAGCCACCAACTAGAATCACAACAAAAATGGCCCAAAATTTGTGGGGTTTGGGGTTTGTTTTGCTGTTATGTGTTTTAGTTACAGTCGATTGATTGCTTAAAATAAATTATATCTTAATCACAGCGGATAATATTTATATTTTATAGATACAATAGCAATTATCAGAACTGGACAATTTCAGGCACATGGTTTATCTTCCTACCTGCTCCAGTTCATCACAAAAAAATCAGAATTACTCAAAATATCTTTGTTATTCCCAATTAACCAGTAAGCGCCAATTTCAAGCAGTGGCTCATTACTAGAAAGTTGTGTTTTTTCCTGTTTACAGATTAAAACCTGGGGCACAGGGAGGCATCTAAGGCAGCCCAGACCCAGCAGCACTTCCCACCTGCCTGGGCAGCCCAGGTGAGGATGGGCAGGGCCCCTGAGCATGGGCACATCTGGATTTTATGCTCCTGTATTCACCAGCGCTCAGGCTTTATCAAATTGTCCATGTGCAAAACTGCTCACAGCTCAATTTTGGGTTCATTTCTTGTTTTCCTACAAGTGAGACCCCAGGACCTGCCTGCACTTGAGCAATTCCCCTTCAGGGTACAGGTGAGTTGGGCCAGCTGCTTTATTCTCCTTTTCCTGAGCGTTTCAGACTGAGCTGGTGTTGGCAAGAAAGAGAAACTCTGCCCCTTCTCCCCAGTTCTGCTTTTAGATTTAAAAGTTTGACATTTAGACCCGAGTGAAAGCCTTGTTTCATGGGAAAAACAATGATTTGATTGGAAATTACTCAGCTAACGAGTCACTTCTGAGTGACTTCAGGGACAATCCTTCATAAAATCTTCTTGTTATTAGCAAGGAGAGTTTATAATTAAAAAAAAAACTCCAATAAGAAACGTCTGGACTCTCACTGTGGGCCAGAGGTGGAGTGGGATATTTAGAAACTCCCTATTTTTCCATACTCTTGAAATGCTTAAATATGACAAGGAGAGATGCTGAGCATCTCCTAGAAGGATAAAGTGAAACCTCCAGTGTGGAATGGGCCCAGAAATAAGGATCCTGCTTTAATTTATATATATATATATATATATATATTTATACACACACACACATACATATATATATATATATATATATAAAATTGATTACATATAGAAATAAAATCTATACATATTTTCATATAAATATATACAATTGATTTTATAGACATAAAAATGTATGTATTTTCATATTTATATTATTTTAATATTTCTTTATATCTATATAATTTCACATTTGTATTTATATACACACATACATTTATATCATTTCATATATGTATTTATATACATATACACATTTAAACATGTATACATATGTATATATACATGTATATGCATATATATACATATATGTATATGCATATATACACATACATATAGATATATATATATATATATATATACACACACACATATACTAGTTTTAAATTTTATTTTTTTTTTCTTCTCTAAAAGCATTGCCAGGGTGTAATTGCAGCAGCCTGATGAAGCTGTGCCATGCCCCCTTGCTTCCTCCCCTGGCTGGGACACACAGGGCCAGGGGAGGAGGAGGAGGGAACAGCAGGAAAACAACACTTGGCCAGGTGCTTTTCGTGAGACTGTGCGAGCTAATCTAGTCAAAATAATCCAAAACGTGCCGTGAAAGGGATGAGTGACTGCACGATGGAACCTCACAAGACACTGACTCCTTTCAGACACCACCCACGGCCCCGTCTGAAGATTTCCACTCTTTTCCCCCAACGCAGCACATTTACATCACAGCTCCTGCAGCTCCATGAGATCCACATAAATTCAATAAAAGTGCATCAAACACCCCTGTGCACATATTTCCTGAGCTGCAGTGTTTGCAGAAGTGCAGGCACGTGTTTCCCAAGCTGTTCTTTACTTCTGTATTTGTAGAGCTCAGAAATGAAGGAGCGGCGCAGCTCTAGGGGCTGGTGTTTATAATTTGGATTTAAATCCTCGGGAGACGTGTGTGTTACAACATCTCGTGGCACACAGCTTGTACTGGCATTTTTTGTCCATTAAACCCTCACTCTGCAGCGCTGCCTCACCAAACTGTCCTGCGCTCCTCGAGCGAGATCAGCCACAAATAATAACTGCTGTGATATTCAATCAATACAGAGACAGCCCTGCACGTTAGTGCCCGTCCACATCGGGGCTGTAATGGATCCATTCCCACATTAAAAATACATGGGGAAACTTCCTCGCTCTGAGCTACAACAAAAAGCTTTTAATCGCTTCACAGATGAGTTGACAGCGCACACCACATGTGTGGGCAGACAAAGCCCTGCTGCACCCACAGCCCCGCGCTGGTTTCTGTTCTCACAGACACCTGAAGCGCTCAGATCTTGTTTTTCACCCCCAAATTCGCCTTCTGCTGCTCGGGCCCTGCAGAACTGAGCAGGAATCAGATATTCCAGACAGGCTGGGCAGAAGAATTTTGCTATGTTGTGCCTTTAGATAGAGCTTTTATGGTTAACCTTGAAAACATCTCTCACTTTCTCCCCGGTTCTTATCCTAAATAACATTTTCAGTCAGAGCACTGCTGTATTTGATTGCTGTAGTCAAAACAGAACCACCAAGATCTTAACCCAGAGCCAAAAGAATGGCTGTTGTTCCTCCTCTTAGCATCTAAGCCATAAAATATCCTCAAACTAATCAAAGAGTGTTTATAGGGATGCAAAAATGTCCTGAGACAAAAAAACCTTTTGAATTTAGAAGGTTTGGATCAAATTATTTCAATTCACTGTGAAAAATAAAGAAGTTTTGCAATGATTACACAGACCTGCAGCTCTCCCCAAAGAACTTCTCACATCAGAGCAATCTCCAGCTCAAGCTGCTGCCTGACAATTTCTTTTATTCTTTTTTGCTCTTTCCCTCCACCTGCTGAAGTTTTGCCCACCAAAGCCACACAAAAGGAAGGAAATTATTTAAGTTTTGAGAGTTCTACCAAATAGAATGTGAGATTAAGCTGTCAGACATTCAACCCCTTGCCCAGCTGAGCCCCGAGCTCAATTTCTGCACATTTTCTTCAGGAAGTGCAGATTTTAAGCTCTGGCAGATAATAATACCCAGACCCGGGGTTGTTTTTTTACCCAGAGATACAAAGGAAGTGGTTTTGCTGCTAGCAGGCACCTTGCTTGGGATATTAAGATAATGAAAGTTCATCACTGCAGACAAATTGTAACTGCAGCCCATCCAACCTGACCTCAAGCCCGAGTGACTGAATGAGAGAAGTGCATTTGTAACAGCCCTAAACCTCCAATAAATCAACCTCACCTCCCCTGAGCTGTTAGAACTTCGACAGACACAGATTTAGAGCAGGAAACAAAACAAAAAAATCTGTAAAAAGGAGAGGTTTCAGTGGCGCTACCTGCATGCAAATCAAAGGCCAGTTCAAACTTTAATCTCATTTAGCTTTTCTTTCCTCCAGCGATTGCTCCCTGATTTTAACAATCACACTCTGGAAAAGAATGCAAGGGAGGGATATCAGGAGGCAAATTCACACCAAGAGCAAGGAGAGATCACACATTGACCCCTAATTGTGCAAGGCCAGCCTTTCACCATGGGAAATGCAGGTTTTAAACTGGTGTAGGGAAATGCAGAAATACGAGCATGTGTTTTAATCATAGCAACTGAATAGCTGGGCTGAATAAACACCAATAAAGGCACTCCTAGCTCTTGCAGGCACATCTATAAAAGCTCTTCTCCAGTGTTTTTGGAGTTATTTCCCAGCTCAGTGGGGTAAAACACCCACCCTGCAGCATAACCCAGTCACCCTGCTAAAGACACTTTCCCTCCAAGCTGAAATAGTCACTTTTCCTGATTAAAACGGGTACAAAAAAATAATTTATGTTGGTGGTTGGAGATTAAATAGTCTGCAATACTTCAAAAGCCTGTTTACCTGTGAAAAAAACCAGTATCTTCTGATCAAAGAGATAAGCTGTCTCCACGCTGTCTGCTGATCACTTTCCTAAGGCCTTTCCCCCCTTTAACTTTTATTTTCCTGAAGTTTGAAAGGATGCAAGTTTCAGATTTGTCCCTGTGCATTTGCAGACGGTTTTGCCCGGCTCCATCATCCTGCACGGCAGATAATGTTTCAGCAATTTAAGATTTAACAGCTGCTGCCAGGAGCTGCAATTGGATAATCTCGGGGCTGCTGCTGCCGCTTTGAAGTTGCCAAGTCCCAATAAACCCCCCAGCTCTGAGAGCTGCATTTGGGATTATTGCCACTTAATTGGGAGATCCTTTGAAAATGCTGAAAGCACCGAGATGCGCTGGGACAGATTTCTGCTAAAATCAGCTGGAAACAGCAAAGCAAAACTTTGTTCTTAATGGCAGCGCGGGGCAGAAAGGGAGAGGGGAGAGTTTGAGATGCTCTGGTGTTTGTTGGGGCAGAAAGGGGCTCAGAGAGGAGCTCAGGGCCTGGCAGGCACTTCCTGAGAGCAGAATAAATAACCCACACTTTCTGCAGGTTGGGCTGAGATGGGGCAGCTCTGATGTCCCCACTCCTTCAAGGGCCACAAAAGAGATGTGAGACAAATTCCAGCACAGGAGACCAGAAACCAGGGCTGGGGAGGACGGAGTGACAGATTTCCTCCTCCTTGAGAGAAATCCTCATCTCTGACGGCAGCAAAGAGTTTGTAAAATACAAAATGCTGAGGCTGAGCTACATCAACGCTGAGAAATATTTACTTGAAAATATTAGTCAGAGTAGAAAGTTAATTGAAATTGAAATGCTGCAGCTTTGTTTGCTTCCCCCTTCAGCACAGCTGAAACAACAAAACCAGTCAGGCAACTTTTCTTTTTTTTCTTTTTTTTTTTTTTTTTTTGGGTCAGGTATGTGCTGAATTACTGACAAAAAGCTTTGGGGTTCTCAGAGCACCCCAGGGATTTCTCCAGCTCCAGACAGAGTGACTGCATTAAATATGTCTAATATTAAATATGGATGCTCTTGGTGTGGTCAGACCCAGGATTCAGTGTGAAAACACTGCTGGGACACCCTTCCCAACACATTCAGAAATACAGAATAAATAGAAATATATATAATTAATATAGAATAAATGGAAATATATATACTTAATATAGAATAAATAGGAATATATATAATTAATATAGAATAAATAGAAATATATCTAATTATACAAATGAGAGTTTAAGGTTCTCATTTTTGAGGGTGAAGGGCCTGGCTCTGTTTTTGCTGCACACTTCCCCCTGCAGAAAAGAGGAGATAAAACTTGTGTGCTTTTTGCTCCACTCCCTCCTCTGTTTGTCTTCTGGAGAAAATGAAATTTCTGAAATTCCATGGTGGGTTGTAACATTCTGTAGAACGCTCATGTTTAGTAACCTCGGGTTTTTACATATTTAATTTTTTTTTTTTAATGCTTTTTTTACAGAGTAGCTGTAATTACAGAAGTGGAATTCCGTGAAGTGATTTCACACCTCTTCTGCATAAGGGTCAGTGCTAAATGAGTGCCACAGCCTTCATTTTACAGCAGGAAAACTCAGCACAGACCCTGCAGGGACATTTGTGTTCCCACTGCTCCCCAGGGTCAGCAAAGCCTCCCTGGCTCAGCCCACCCTGCTGGGCTCACCTGGCTCTCAGAACCGCAGGGACACAGGGGGAGGAAGAGGAGTGAAGGAGAAGGAGCAATGCCTCGGAACACCCTGAACGCTGAGGGTTTCCTTCCTGCCGACTCTTCTCATTGATATCATTTCACCTGCGTTACCTGAGCTCAGCCCAGCTGCAGCTGCCACATCCCATAATGGTATTCCCTCATTCTGGTGTAAATGCAGATTAATTTTATTTTAATTAAATTTAATAATTAAATTAATAATTAATTAAATTAATTATATAATAATTAATTTAATTTATTAATTAAATTAATTAATTTTATCGTTAAAATCCTAATTATCTGGGCCCGAAGTGATCCAGACAGGACAAAGCCCAGAGGTCAATGAAGACACCTGAAGAAATGAACTGTTCCCGTTTCCAGGGGGGTGTGGTGGCAGGGAAAGGGGGAACGGTCTCAGACCAAAAGAGGGAGTTTGAGGTGGGGTTTGGGAAGGAATTCCTGGCTGGGATGGATTCCCAGAGCAGCTGTGGCTGCCCCTGGATGCCTGGCAGTGCCCAAGCCAGGCTGGACATTGGGACAGTGCAAGGTGTCCCTGCCTTGGCAGGGGTGGCACTGGACGGGCCTTAAGGTCCCTCCAACCCAAACCATTCCATAATTCCCAATATTCCCAAACTCTTCCAGCTGAGGTGAGTGCAGAGAGCACCGGCCCTGCTGAGAAAGGCAGAGTTTAAAGCAGAATTTGATCTGAAAATCCCCCCACACTGAAAGGGCAGAGGAACGCCCCCAGTGCCACAGACAGCTCCTGTTCAGAGAAGTTTTGTGCAGGACTTTTCCAGGACGGGTCTCTCAGCCCTCCCTTTTCAGTGGAAATAAATGAAGCAAATAGAAATGATCGCCCTGTGTGTTCCTAATAATAATAAAGATTCTCTTGTGTTTCACACGCAGAACGTGGTGATGCATACCAGGATGTGGGTGACACAAAGGTTAGTGCTAACAGTCAGAAAATACCTGTGAGAGATGGGGAAATAAAATGGACTGGAAAGAGACATAAAAAATTCCTGGAACTTTCATTAGAAATCCTCACCCACACAAAACCAGACAAACATTCCTGGGGTTTGCCTATTTTTTCAATAAGCCTTTCTCTTTTTTTTTTTTGGTGTTTTTTTTTTTTGTTTGTTTGTTTGTTTGTTTTTGTTGGGTTTTTTTGTTTTTTTTTTTGTTTTTTTGTTTTTTTGTTTTGGTTTTTTTTTTTTTTTTTTTTTTTGTTTTCTCTGTAAAGAGCTGTTTAAATGGCTGAAATAAGAATAATCAACAGCAGCACCCAGGAGTGTCTCTTTTCTCTTTGACTGCTGTTCCATGAGGTCCCAGGTGAGGTTTCCCCAGGGCAGCACAAAGGGGCCATTCAGGGCCCCACACTCAGCACAGAGCCAGGCAGGAAACTTTGACCCCACAGCATGAAATCATAAATTGATATCATTTAGGGACAAATGCAGCATCTTATCCCACATTTATTGCCACCCGCTGCAATAAAATAGAGATAAATGGGAGGGATGAAAGGCTCCTGGTGGAGCTGATCATATCAACACCTGAGTGTTTATCAGATGGAGTCCAAGGAAAGCAGAGTCCAAAGGAAGCTCAGCCAGGGTGTGCAGGGACAGGGATGTGTCACTGCCTTCTAGACAAAGCTCTTAATATATTACAACCACTTAATATTAAAAAAAAAAAAAAAAAAAAAGAGAAGGCTTTAATTCTCCTTCTGAGGCTTCCTGTCAAGGCAGATCTACAACGCTGCAAAATGAAACTACAAGATTCGTGCTATTTTTGGGGCTGTTTTTCAAGAACTCACAGAGCAGACCTGCGGAGCCCTGAGAGTCTCGGGTTGTGCCCACTGGAGGCTGTGCTGCCTCCAGAAAGTGGAGCAGGTGCCTTGGCATTTTGGAGAGGGGCTGCAGAAACCTCCTGGCATTTGGGTTTGCATCAGCGTGTTTGTTCTCTGGCCCAGAGCGCTGCAGGATTTCTGAAGTGGTGGAAATGGCAGAGTTGTGATGCATTTTTGGGCAGAGCAAACCCCTTTTTTTCCATCCACCCAGTGTGTCTGGGAGGCTCTGGGTAATGGGTGGGTGGAAAAACTCAGCGTAAGCACTGAGCTGCAGACAGCCCATCTTGATTAGAAAAAAAAAATCAAAAATTCACCATTTCAGAGGGATAAACTGTGCAACAAAGGAAAAACTGTGCTGTAACAACTGTGATTCTAATGTCATGAAGACATCAAGAACAGAGGATGAGGAGGGCACCTAATGATTTATTTCCCTAATTTCAGAATGTCTCTTGTACCCTCTTTTCCCCTGGTGAGAATCCATTATTAATATTTACAAGCAATTCTCCTATAAGCAGGTAAAGGCTCATCATCAAATCAAATTACTGAGCTCCTGATGGCACTTCATGAGATGAGCACTTTATTAGGGAACAAAAGCTTCCAGAGAGATTATTTAATGAGAAGTACATCAGTTTCTTTAATACTTTAATGGTAATTGCTAGTGAGACAATTATTTTCCTTGCCCAATGATCCTTCCTCCCCTTGTGAGCACTGTTGTACTCAATGCTTAGAGCATGACATAATTATTCAGAGTTCATTAACAGACAATATTTCTTGTCCTTTCATTAAACCAGATCTGTGCATGTGTTTGAATAAGAATATAGAAACCAGCAGCCATGCAGATTTGCACAAAGTATACATTATTATTATTTGACTGGTGAGAAGGAACAACGTGAGCCTGGCACTGCTGAGTGAATTGAGGAAAGCTGACCCTGGTGCCTGAGCACATCTCTATCTCTGAGCACATCTGCTCCACTTCACTTTCCCACCAGCCAGGCAAGGACAATCATTCCCCAGCCTTGCAGGGAGCTCTGAGAGCTCAGAGTGAGCAATAATAAAATACCGATACTCTTTTTACTAAAGAGTAATAAATGACTCTTTTATATAATAAATTACTGATACTCTTTTTACTAAAGAGTAATAAATTACTCTTTTATGTAATAAATTACCAATACTCTTTTTACTAAAAAGTGATAAATTACTAATACTCTTTTATATAATAAATTACTAATACTCTCTGTAAACCCCTGCCAGGCAGCAGGAGCAGTGATAAGACACCATGATAAGGCCAGAGGGATGGGTGCCTCTGCAGTCCCAGAGGTTTTTGGTACCAGGAGGGGAAAAGCTGAGCCAGTGACCACATTTTGGGGTGTATTCTGCCCTTTCCATCACTCTTTGAGACTCTGAATCCTCCTGTTACTAAACATGAGCAAGGACTGCCCTGAGAAGCTGGGGAGCAGCAGCTGCTGCAGGGTTTGGGTGGATGGAGGCACCAGGGCAATGTCTCACCCCCCTGCAGCCACACTGCTGGGTGAGGCCAGCTCTGGACAAGGAGAACCATGCCCAGAAAAAGGGAAAGGGCAAATCAGGGAGGTGTTCCCATGGGAAACAGGCACAGCATCAGCCACAGAGGGAGCTCAGCTGCACCCCGAAATACCAAACCAGCCTGAGCTCTGCAGATCTGCAGGAACGTCATTCATCCTGTGATTAAACACTGCGTGCACCAACTTCTCTAAAACCTTATGTCCTGACACCTTATCATTCTATTTAATACAAATGTACAGCTCTGAAGCCCTTTGAGCCTGTCTGCCCCACAAAGCCCCAGTCCTTTTTCAATTCAAGCAACCAGAATGGTGGGAAGAGCAGAGCTGGTGCTGGGCAGGAAAACGGGAATTTCTGCTGAGCGTTCCCTGTGGGAGCAGGATTTGCTGCCAGGAAGGAGGAAAACAAGGTCCCACCTCCCTGAGCAGCTGCTCAGTGCCCAGAACACTCCGAGTTTCCCCTCTATGGTTCTGCATGCAGGGAATGATAAAGATCTTTTCCTCCAGTTTCATGTTTGCCTGCTGTTCTTGTGTAATGGCCAAACCTGTTTGGTTACAGATTCCTCTGTCTGGCCTGATTAATGTCCTCCTCTCTGGACCCCACGAGGGAATCTGGGAAGCTTTTGGTGCTTTTTAGGCCATTTGTTGCATTATCTGGGCTGTCATTCTCTATTTCAGCTCCGGATTGCTCAAAACCCAGTGGTGTGTGCATTGCTTAAGGTTTTGCTCAGCTTCTCTGTTCTCCAGAGCAGCTTTTCTTTGAATTGCCACTGAAACCAATTTCAGGAATAATCAGCTGTTACAGGAGTTTAATGGAGACATCCCAGCGTCCCTTCAGCCAAGGATTTCAATCCCTGTGTGTGCAGGGAACCAAGAAAAGCACAGCTGTTACAAACTCCAGATAATCTGGGCTTGTGAATTCCCTGTCAGCCTCGTAGCAGGGAACAGTACATCTCAAATGTTTGTTAGAGGAGGCAGCACCCAGTACAGAGCTCAGAAAAAGCACAATTCCAGAACTAGGGTGAGGCAGCAGAGTCTCTGCTGAGGGACAAAACCGCTCCCAGAGGGGTTGGACATTCATGAATTCCCCTGAAGCTGAAGAAAATGAGCTCAGCACAAGGTGAGTTACACCTGTCCTGTGGAGCCTGGAGAACCTGGGCACACAGGCATGGGAAGGTGATGAAATAAAGTCACTTTATGTGACATCCCCATAGAGACTGTTGCTGCAGCAACAAGACCTTTAGCTCCTCAAGTCACTTAAAGATAAATAATGCCAGGAAAAGGAGATTCTGCCCCCCAAGCCCTTGTGAAATGCTCAAAAAAAGCACATTTCCCCCATTTCACCTGAGAAGTTTGCACACATCCAGCAGGTGGGCTGCAATCCCCACCTTCCTCCTGATCCTTACTCTGAGGCAGCTCATCAAACTCTCCATCGCCAAAAAATACCAGAGCAAAAGCAACCAGTGCATTTGGCTACAAAGTCCTGCTTTGAATGGCTAATAGAGAAATGGGGGAGGAAAATGAAAAGTGTATTTATTGCTGATTCTCACTATGAGATTTGACAGATAGCATTTGCCTCCAACCTTTCAAGGCAGAAGTGGAACAGATGTTCATGAAAAGCCAGTTAATTTCCTGCCATTTGTGAACTGATTAGAAACTGAAACATTAGCACACTGACACTTCTTTATTTTTAATCTTGCTCGTGTTTTGAAAGGAAAAGAACCACCGGGAGCTAAGGTCTGGCTGTCAGATAGGAATAGCTGCACATTTTTATTTCCTCTTTTAACCCCAAACTAAGGAAATGGGGAAGGGCCAACCTGAAAGGCTGCACAACCCAGGGCTGCCAATGTGTCCTGGCACAGCTCTGCCAGGGAATGAGGAAGAGGAGGCTGAGCTTCCACACCCCCCCAGCTCTCGTTACAGCTGCTAACTCCAAGTACAAAGGCTCTACAACCGGTTTCCAACAGCTAGTAAACAGGCTGGCATTGTCAAAAAGGAGGAGTTGTGCCCTGCAGGGAGGAGCCAGGAATGAGGAACCCTCCTGGTTTGGGTTTCCAGCAGGGTCCTCACTGAGCCTCCCCAGAACAGAAATTCAGGCCCAAACACAAAAGTGGCAGAAGCAGGTTTGATTCTATTCAAAACTGAATGATCGTTTCAGATCTAATTCAGGGAAACATTTATGTTGACCCAGTGGGAGAACTTTGGGCGTGCATTATCAGTTATTCACGCACTCCCTGCCCCAGGAGAGAGGATTTTACTCTGCTGGGTCAGACGGAGCAGGTTGCTCAAAGTGAAGCTGGGCACAGGGTTTCTGACAAAGCCAGGGTTTGTTGGGCAGGCACAATTGGCCAAGGCTGGGATGGGTTATTTAAAACACGCTGGGTTTGACGAGGCTGGGCAGGCCCAGCCAGGGCTGGGGCAGCTGCTGGGCCACTGCAGGCCCTGCATTTCCCTGCTGTCCTTGTCAATATTCCTGCCGGGCTGTGGAGCTGCCCTGCAGCCAAATTAACAAACTGCATCTTCCCCAAGGCAAGCTGGAAGTGAGCAAGCAAACAGAAAAAGGAAAAGGAAACCTTGTGAATTACAAACCCTGCTTTCCAAGGCAGCTGCGCTCAGGAGTAATTACAACCAAATGAAACAAGAGCTCTGTGTTTAAAACAGGATTTAAGGGGAAAATCAGGAGAGATTCTGCCCCAGGTCAGCATGCTGGTCAATACAATATATATTTTTCTTAAGCTGCACTTACGTCCACAAGTGGAGCAGCACATGATTACAAGTGTGGGATGTAAACTTTGCTTATCAACAGCCCAAATGTGCCCAGAGAGAGGATGCAGGAGCACAATGAACACCCCAAAAATGCTCAGAGGATGCAGGAGCACAAATGAGCACCCCAAATGTGCTCAGAGGATGCAGAGCAGGCAAGGTTGTGCTCAGCCCAAGTGTGTGTGTGCTCATGTGTCCTCACACGTGTGTGCACCAAGGCAGGGCACAAAAATCACAGAGACACAGAGCTGGCACCTGGGGACAGCAATGGAAGAGTTTGAAAAAGCAAAGTTTTGCTCCCTGACAGAACCATTCCTCCATCCCTGCCCGGGGTGCCTCAGGAAAGGCTGGGGGTGTTTTGGTGCCGAGTTTCACGTTTTAGTGACAGGTGGTTGGGTTAATCCTCAGCACAGCACACAAAGGCAGGCCGGCTCTGCCCCTGCAATCAGCACACACCCAGCTTAAAGGTTATGAAACTCGGTGAAACTCTGTGTGTGTGAGCAGCAGGGATGTTACACAAACCATCCCTGCTCCATCCCAAACCCGGGGCCACACCTCGCTGGGAATGGATGCTGCTGTCAGCAGGACCACGCTCATTCAATTACAGTCAATTCCAATTAAAGTAACTGGCTCGCTGAAGGCAGAGCTGTCTGCCTCCTGGAATCCAGCCCTCTCGCTAAAACCGCACAGCTCCCCTTTAAATTCCTCTCCTTGCTCCGCTTTCAAGTTGTCTTTACTTTTTAAATTCCTTTCTTCTTCCTACTTCTGCCACCACCACCCCTCTGCTTCCTCCCTGTCCAGGGGGAGGGGAAGGATAAATAAATAAATAAATAGAAAAATATATATAAAAATAAATAGATAGATAGATAGATAGATAGATAGATAGATAGATAGATAGATAGATAGATAGATAGATAGATAGATGCTTTGTTGTTCTCCCTTCCCCCAGCCCACAAAGTTTGCCTCTGCATCCCCCTGGAAAACAGCATTTCCCTGAGCACTGGGAGAAACCTGCTGGCTGTAATGGACAATTGGATGATGGAAAAAGAATGGGAAGGAAGGCAGATTTTAAGGGGTTTTTGGGGTTTTTTTGGGGGCTTTTTGTGCTTTTTGTGTTGCTGGACAAGTGATGGGAGCAGAACTCGCATCCCTCCCAGGGACCCAAACCCTGCAGGGACAGGAGCCGCTCCATCTATCTCCTCCATCTCCATCTCCATCTCCCTCTCCTGGAGGCCTCCGAGGGCTTTGCCTCTCCCCGGGGCAGGAATTTCCTATTCCCGGCTATTTCTGGAGCCATCAGCTGCCGAACAATCCCCAGTGACAGGAATCCCCATCGCTGCCCCGGACGCACACTCGGCGCTTGTTCCACGGGGAGGAAATGCAGGGCAGCCTCCCTGCCCGCCCCAAAGCCATCCCAACATCGGGGAAAATCCCAGCAAATTTAGGAAAAAATCCCTAAATGTAACCTGAGGTCCTTGTGCTTACACCTGATGTGTTTTCACCTCTGGATTTCACCTCCAGCATCATCCACCCCCTCCTCTGCCAGCCCCAGCTCCTCTCCCAAAGCCAGGATATTGTTTGGAAGGGGCAATTTATTGTCTCACATTAATCATAGGTGTGCTCAAATTAAATCACCATCAGAGAGGGGAAAAATTTTAACACAAGGGAAAAATAAACGAGGGGAAAAAAGTTAGCACAAGGCACTGAGTAATTTTAGAACGGCTCAGGAGCTCTGAAGCGGCAGGGAGAGGATTGTTTGTTTTGTGGCTTTTTAACGCACATTTTAGACAGAATTTAAACCCTCACTCTTAACACTTTCAATTTAAAATACTTCTAATATTTCTATATGAACTCAATCTAATTTTTTAAATTCCCCCTTTCCTCCCCTTAATGCCCCTCTGTTTATAGAGCTCTATTGCTAAGTCAGGGAATAGAAAGTAAATGGAATAAATTAATCTACTAAAAAGCAAAAAGGAAGACAACAAGACACAGGTTGAATGAGTGCGATTTGACCAAATTATGACTAAGGGAGGATATGACACCAACCTAAAATATTTGATGTGTGTCAGCTTTAGAGACTGGCACACAATGAAATAAGGCTGGGTAAAAACACAGCTTCCAAAAGTTCCTAAATCCTCCAGGAGGGGATGAGGGAGATGCTGGCAGTTCCTTTGGCTATAAAAGTGCAACCAAAGAGGGAGGGAATAAAGAAACAGCACCCAGCACATCACAGGCAGAGATCTCACCCCAGCTTTGATCCCGAAATGCAGAAATCATCCAAAGCTCTGGGAAATCCTCTGCAGCTCTGCTCCTGCACACTCTGACCTCAGAGCAAAACCCCTCACCCCAAAAGAGGAGTTATTCCAGAATTATTAAATAAATCATTTCTAGGAGTCAATTTTTTACATATAAATAATGCCACAGGTTCAGAGCACAGAAGAATCAGGGGACCAAGCAGATCATATTCCTAACTTAGCTCGTTTAAAATTTAAAAACAAAATTTTAAAATTGTACCTACATTCTGTTTAAAAATGCTGCTTAAAATCAGGGTACTGAATGAACAGGAACTGAGGCATGTACTGATTGACACCAAGTCTGTGTTTATGTCACAAAATCAAAGTTTGCTGGCACTGCTTTGTTATATTTACGTTGCATAAATCCAGATATTCTATATCTAGTCACATTTATTTTAGGCACTGCAGTTTTAAGGGGTTGTATTTTGTTCTAACTGAAATACAAAGAAATTCAGTTTGTTTTCCCTCCCCTTCCCAGATACACCTAAACCACAAAAATAAAACTGCAGTTCTGCACAAAGTTTGACTTTGGATTAAGATATTGAATTGCTGGATCTATTCCAAAGGTTAAAGAAGTCTCACATGCCTAGACTTGAAAACTCTGTTTTTCTTTTTAGAATTGATAGCACTGTAGTCTAAACTACAATAAAAATTAGACAAAACCAAATAGCATTTAGAAATTTCAGAATTGTGAAAATTCTCTTTAATGTAACCTTGTCAAAGCCTTGTGGGTTTGAGCAGAACTCTGGTTACAGTGGTGCGATTTCACAAAGCATTAATAATAATAATAATAATAATAATAATAATAATAATAATAATAATAATAATAATAATAATAATAATAATAATAATAATAATAATAATAATAATAATAATTCACCTCCAGGAGCCCTGCAGAGATTGAGCTGCTGCTTTCCTGGGGTGAATGACCCAGCCTGGGGTCCCAGGGGCAGCCCCTGCCTGTCCTCATTCCCTGCTGAGGGGTTCAGAGCAGGACTGGGATGGGTGTTTGGGATTATTCTCATCACTGACATCTGCCCCCCATGGTGGGTTTTGCTTCCTGTCTCCCCCACCCCCTGAATTTCCAGAGTTTCCTCAACGTGGGCAATGATCCATGAGATGTCAGACCCTGCTTGAACATTGTTTTTTTGCTAACCATCCTTTATAAAAATGCCTTTTAGGAGCTGGCACCGAGTTAGTTTAGTGCCCTTCCTTTTTAGTGTGATCTCTGCCCTTTCACCTCAGTTTGAGGAGATGGGAAATGCTGTGGCTGAGCTCATCACAGCAGGGTCCTGTGAGCTCCAGGGGATGAATTTCTCCCTCAACCATCTCCCACTTGTGCTACTTTTGTCCCATTTTGGCTCAGTTACTGATGGCTGGCCACGGCAGGGCCCCAGTGAGTGAAAGGTGCCAGGCTGGGGTGAGATGTTCCTGGGGCTGGGCACCAACAGCTGGAGCTGCCCCAGCTGGAATCCTGCACCCAACCTCTGCCGGAATGGTGCGCAGGGCTGGGGTGGAATTCCCAGAGCAGCTGGGGCTGTTCTGGATCCCTGGCACTGCCCAAGGCCGGGCTGGGCAGGAACTGGAGCAGCCTGGATGGTGGGAGGTGTCCCTGAGAAGATCCTCAAGGTCCCTCCCAACCCAATCCATTCCATGGTTCCACTCTGGTGAGTGAAATCAGGGGCAAAACACCCCCAAATGTTCATGGAGCTACTGCCCATTGACTCCTCAAATTGCTTCTGCTCAGGGAGACAACTGGCCCATGGTACATGAAATAAAGGCTATAAATCAAATTAACCTCTGCTCTGATGGGGCTTCAAACCAAAGGTGTATAACTACAAATTTATATATATTTAAATTATATATTTAAATATATATAAATATATATTTATATACATAAATATATATTTATAAATATATATAGAATAAATATAGATATAAACATATATAAAATATATAAAAACATATATAATATATATATTTATATATGAATATATAAATATATATATTTATATATTTGCTTTTATTTTAATTTTAACTATTATAAATATGTATATTAAAATATAAATATAGATATAAACATATATAAATATATAAAAACATATATAAAATATATATTTATATATGAATATATAAATATATATTTATATATTTGTTTTTATTTTATTTTAATTTTAACTATTATAAATATATATATTAAAATATAAATATAGGTATATGAATACAAAAGACCAAAGGTATAGAAATACTTGCTATAAATACAAAAAAGGAGGATTTGTGCATTGCTGATCTCCAGCACACTGAGGAGAGGCAGCTCCAGCAGGAGCTCCTAAATCAAACTGGTTTTTTTGGGTGCAAGAGGGGCAGGGAAAGCGCTCCTGGGTCAGTTCTCAGCAGCTGGGGTTTATTTCCATAATAGATCAGATAATATGCAGGACCTGCAAATCTCTTATTTCTGTCATCAAACAGGAAGCAGAAATAACAGACTGTGACTTGTGGCCACTCATGTGACAAAACTGAACAATGTGAGGCTGCTCCTGGAGCATCTACGGAAAAATCACAGGACAGGCCTCGATTGCACCAATATCTGACAAACCATTGTAAGTAAATCAACTTGAATCAGGTGATTTTTGATGAAAAAAGGGTTAAATTAGATTATTCATTATGTCTGTGCTCAATTCCAAGTGCTTTATCTTGTCTTTCTCACAAAACACTATTTTTCATCTAAACTACCCAGTGCCTAAGTTAGACTCTTTAAAGTACTAAATAGTGAAGTGAGACACACTGAGTGAGATTTTCAGTGAAGAACAACAAAGTTTTGAGCCTCTTGCACTTCAGATTTGGGTCACTTATTTTACTCAGCCCACTCTGCTCATTGCAAACCCAAACACGACTCTCACTGACATTAATAATGTCACTTCCCTACTCCAAAACTGTGATGGTTTTTGTTTGTTTGTTTTCTCTTTTGTTTTGTTGGTTGGGTTTTGTGTGTTTTCTTTCGTTTTTTTATCTTTTGTTTTGGTTTTTTTGTTGTTTTTGGTTTGTTTTTTCCCTTTTTGGGCACAGCAATCTCCAAACATCCCCTGTGTGGAACCAAAATCAGCAATTTCTCTCTCTGTAACTCCCTCTGGCACAGACAACACCAGCAGCCTCTGGCCCAGAACTCACAGATGATCAATCCCTGCACACAGGCTGGGGAGAGATCCCAAATATTCTGGGTCAAATTCCAGAACTGAGGTTTGTGCCTCAATTCTGTTGTCTCCTGACAGGCTGTGGAGAAGGAGGTGCTGCTCTTGCTTCACAGAATAAATCACCCTGCACAGGATGGATTGTTTGGTTCCAACAAACCCCTGCAAACTGGGGCTGAAATTCTCCTTTTTTTTTCTCTGTGCCCCCAGAGTTTCATCTGCACCCTAAAAGAAGTGATTTCTCAGAGCTCTCTCCAAGAACAGGTATTTTGTAAGCAAAAAAAGAGTGTGGGTGCCCCACATTAATAACTCAACGCTCCCAGTTACCCATAATGAATAACTCAAGGCTCCAAGCTACCCCAGTGTACTCCAAATTAACAACTCAAGGTTACCCCTCATTAATGACTCAAGGATCCCAGTTTACCTCAGTGTACCCCACATTTATAGCTCAAGGCTCCCAGGTACCCCAAATTACCAACTCGAGGCTCCCAGTTTACCCCAGTTATCCTCACATTTATAAATCAAATACAGCTTCCTGAGCAGCTTCTGCTGAGAACCAGCTGCAGCTTTCCCTCAAAGCCTGTTCTGAGCTCTCAGGTGAGCTCAGCTTCCTCCCCAGCACGGGTTTGTCCCTCCCTCAGCAGCATTGTTTTAATTTCATTCTGACTCTGAAGGGGACACCAAGAGAAGAACAATGCCACATTCACAGCAGCACAAAGAGCGGCTTCCGTGTTATGGCACCACCAAATCTCTCCTGACCTTTTTGTTTCTTCTGCATTTGAAAGACAAAGGGAGAATGGAGCAGGGAATATGTATCTTCTCATATACATCAGGCACTTATTCTCATGTATCCTCTCTCTTTTTAATATAAATGCATTTCTGTAGTGCTAGTTTTGCATTCCCATCACACTGTGCAGTTACATTTTTAGTTTTAGTTGCATTATTTTTTTTTTTTCTGCCCTAAGCACACCAGTTTTTGCAAGTATCAGTCTCTCATTTGCCCTTTATCATCACCCCTTTCCCAGCACTCCTTGGCTTTTGTTTGCCCCACATCAGCTTTTAACCAACAGAGGCAGCAAAGGAACCCCAGTGAGGCCCCAGCAGGGCCAGGCAGGAATTGGGATTAAAGCAGGCAGGGACATTGCTTTATTCTGCTTTAAAGGAATTGGGATTAAACCATGCAGGGGCATTGCTTTATTCTGCTTTAAAGGAATTGGGATTAAACCATGCAGGGGCATTGCCTACTTTAAAGGAATTGGGATTAAAGCACATTGCTTTATTCTGCATGAGGAAGGGGAGGATACAGGAAACCTGAGCAGAGATCAGCAGACACAACCTCCAGCCTGAGCTGCAAATCCTGGAGAACATCAAACACCCCAAAAGGGCAAAGAGAGATGAGCAGGGAGTTCAGGGGTGCTGAGCCCGGCTGGGATCTGCCTGGTTCTGCTGAGGCTGCAGGAGTTCATTGACCCAGAGCTGGGCAGAAACTGCTCTGAAAGCATCTCAGGAGCTGCTCATGGTCCTCCCCCCGAGGGGAGAAACCCTCCTGAGGAGCAGAGCTGGGATCAGCACGGGGGGACCCCCAGTGCCACCCCAGCTCCTGCCTGGGCTCCAGATGGGATCTGGGATCCCAAACTGGGACTATGGGCTGGTCTGGGGTCCTAAACTGGGATTGTGGGCTGGTCTGGGATTTGGGATCCAGAATCCTAAACTGGGATTATGGGCTGGTTTGGGATTTGGGATCCAGGATCCTAAACCGGGATTATGGGCTGGTTTGGGGTTTGAGATCCTAAACTGGAATTATGGGCGGGTTTGGGGTCCTAAACTGGGATTATGGGCAGGTTTGGTGAGGAAAATGCTACTGCTGAACAGTTTTAGAGGCTGAACCACGCAAGAAATTAAATCCAAGTGCCCTCTACCGGCACTGGAGAGAGAGAGATGGGGCTGAGCAGGGGAGGGAGGAGGGAAGCGATGGGAGGCAGCGCCCAAAGGAAACTCGGGCAGGAACGAGGGGATGGGAAAACCCAGCGGGGCTGTGAGGGCTGGGCTGAGGCTGCCGGCTCGGGACACGGGAAAGAACATGGCAAAGAACATATTAGAGAACATGGGAAAGAACATATTAGAGAACATGGGAAAGAACATATTAGAGAACATGGCACAGAACATGGGAAAGAACATTTTTCTGTGTGAGAGCAGGGCCAGGCAGGGCGAGGAAATTGCTTCTGGTTCAGGGTTGGGGAAGGGAGATAACAAAACTCTTTTTGATGTAAAGTCTGTGTTATGACAGAATATCGCTATTTTTTTACATTAAAAAAAAAAATAAATCACATTTTCAGTTTCTCATTGGGAAAATTAGTGGCGAAGAAAGGAAGAAGAAAGCTTTTTGATCATTTAGCACCTCGTGTTGCTGTTTTAAAGCTGAGTTGTGTAACAATGCCATTAGCACACGAATCTGGCGCTGGAAGGAATTATTTCATCCATGCTTATGGGAACCCTGAGTCCCAGGAGCGCTGGGTGGTGAGCGTGCGCACGCACTGACCGAACACTTCATGGAAAATCTGCTTCAGGCAGATTTCTGCACGGAGCAGCTCATCCCTGCCCTGGCAGAACAGCAGCATCTATGGTTTTATTGCTGACGCTGAGTTTGCAGGATGGGGAAGTTCTGTGACAAACAGGACTGTGGGGCTCGGGGATTTCACTGAGCTCAGGAACCCACAGGACGCTCTCAGCTGCCTTCATAAAACTTGAACCAAACCAACATCACTATGGGTTAACTGCAGTGCCAACAGCAGGGGCAAGAAAAAAATTAAAAAATAATTTAAAAAGAATTAAAATTAAAAATAAAGAAAATAAAGCAGCAAACTTTGACAAACTGGTGGTTAAAAATAACTATAGTTCTGGGGGAATAATTTCCCAAGTGTGTAATAACAGCAGTGATGTTTTTGAGAGTTTGTGCCCAGAATTGTCATATCCCAGGTAATTCAGGGAGTAGCTGCAGTATTTATCAGCATCTGCAGCACTGTTCTGTTCTGCACTCTGGGATTATTCTGCCGAATCCAGCTCAGGAATTCTCAGGTACACCCATTTAAATGTAAATGCAAGGCACTTTTTGACATCTAAATAATCCTGCCACACATTGAAACCTGCCTGAAAGGGTGACAAGGCCCTGTGTGAGCCCAGGCTCATGCATCAGACTTTTTCATGAAAAAAAAAGAAAAAAAGACAACTGTATTTTGCATTTGTGAGACTGGAAATTGTGAGAATCACACAGAATTCCAGGTCAATATTTTGTATTTTTTAGATTGGGATTTGTGGGAATCACACAGAATTCCAGGTAAATCTTTTGCATTTGTTAGACTGAGATTTGTCAGAATCAGAGGGAATTCCAGGTAAATATTTTGTACTTTTTAGATTGGAATTTGTGAGAATCACACAGAATTTTAGGTAAATCTTTTACATTGATTAGATTGAGATTTGTGAGAATCACACAGAATTCAAGCTAAATCTTCTACATTTATTAGAGTGGGATTTGTGGGAGTCACACAGAATTCCAGGTAAATATTTTGCACACAGAATTCCAGGTAACCAGCACTGAAACAGCCCAAAAAAGCTTCAAATCTTGCCCACCTCTCTGATATAAAGATAAACGCAGGAGCTCCCCTGCTCAGATCGGGCTCCCTTTGTGCCTGGAGCACGTGCTGGTGTTTGATTTCTGCTTTAATAGTGTCCATCTGTGGCAGGGCTGCCCTGCCATGCACACACAGGACACAATAATCTGATTTTCAGCAGCCAGCACGGTTTGCTCTGCTCAGCCCTGGATGTTTCAGCAGGTCCCGCAGCAGTTTGTGCACCTCCCACCTGAGCCGAGCTTTTTGCAGGGCAGCACCTTCACCTTTCCATTGCTCCTCACCCGGGCCCAGCCTGAACCTCCCGTGGGCTGGAGTTTAAATCAGAAACAGCTCAGGGCTGCTCCTGGTGATGGAAGTTAGGTGTGCAGCAAGGAGAAATAGAGAAACGGCAAAAAAGAAAAGCCTGTCTTGCCTGAGTGTGGCCATCTCTGGTACCAAACCCCGTGCAGAAACAGCTCGGGTGCAATAAACCCTGGGAAAAGGGAAATGAAACAGTGGATGGAGCTCTCTTACTGTGGGTGCTCTGCATCTCTGCCTTGGACGTAAAAAACCCCAAAGACACCCAAGGAGTGCAAACAAAGGCAGGCAGAATAAAGCATTCTCCTCCTGGAGGTGCCTGATGTGAAGTCAGCACTGCATTAACTTGCAAAAACTGATGGTTAATTTTGATTTTTTTTTTCTACAGACAGTTAACAGCAAAATCTAAATTCAGGCTAACAGCTGGAATAAAAATCTCACTTTAAATATCTGAGATGGCTGTTGGTGATAACAACTAGGCTGCTACATTAGCTTTAACTATCTCAGATTGCAAATTGAGATCTTTCAGGAGTACTTTGTGTTCTCGTGCTGGCAGGGCAGAGATCAACTAAATGTGTTAAGAAGTCAGATATAAAGAAGTACTCAGATAAATGTGGTTGATATGTGGAGTCCAACAATACATTGAAAATAGACAATACTCCACAAAAACAGTGATTTGTCCCCAGACTTCCAAATCCACTTCCAAACTGACATCATATTTTTCACCTTTCATAGGAACTATCAGTACAACTTATGAAGAGTCAATTAGGAGTAGATTCAAGGTAAAGGAGAAGTTTCAAATGAGCACAAATGACAATGCCAATTGGGGGTGACCTCCACAACATCTCACTGCCAAGCAATCAGCATTGATAAAATCTTCAGTTCTTGGAGAAATTCCAAGCAGAACCCCCAAATTTAAGCCTGCATAATCAGCAGTTGCTTAGGGAATTCTTGGCAGCCGAGTGCCCGTGAGAACAAAGCTACATCTGTGAACAACGAGCCTGAGGAACACGTTCTGCAAAGCCCCAAATTCTATTTCCAGCCTCCAATGCAGACATTCACAAGCAATTCTGCCAGGAACCAGCAGCAATTTTAGTGCAATGTTTGTTTCCAAGCTCTTGAAAGCACCTACTCTGCGTAAAGGACTGGGAATAGCAACTCCCATCGTTACCCTGTCTGCAGCAATCACATTTTTGCTCCCCTTGAAGCTCAAAAAACGAGGCACAGACTGGATGGAAAGTGAGGAAATCTTTCTGAGTTCTTCCCCTTTCAGCATATGGTTTAGTTTCAGCTTTTTCCGAGCTAGAACAATGTGCTGTACAGGAGACAAGATGATGAATGCTTCATTTTGGGCTCAGTTAAAACAAACAACTTTCCCTAAAAGCACATGCTCTGTTTCAAAGTGACATTTGGTAAAAGCCTCGTGTCCATATTGTGTTACACCACCGCAGGTCAGCTCTGACTGACACACAGGACAGGGGAAAAGGAGATTTCCCTTAACCCTCCCCTTGCCACAGCCCCTGAGGGCTCTGAGGGCAGAATTCAGGTTCCTTTCACACAATTCCTCAATCTCCCTGCTCTAATCAAGGCAGTTACAAACTTAAGAGATGCTGAGAATTTATTTTGTTGAGAACGAATGCAACAGACACGATTTCCCACCAAGATTAACCCAAGGAAGAGCATTTCACAATTTCCTTCACCAAGAAAGCTTTTCTGATGAATTCAGGCTCCTTTTACACCATTTCTTAATTTCCCTGCACTAATCAAGTTACAAACTTAAGTGATGCAGAGAATTTTGATTGTTGAGAATTAATAAAACAGAAAAAAATCCCCCACCAAGATTAACTCAAGGAAGAGCATTTCACAATTTCCTTCACCTAAAAAGCTTTTCTGATGCACCAAAATCCATCATTTTTTCACATCAAACTCTCAATACCAGCCCTGTTTGGGTCTCTCAGAGGCTTTAGTGTCACATCTCCTCCTTCCCAGCACATTTTACAGGGTAAAGCAACTTTAAAAACTTGTTATTTCTGTGATAAATGCTCCCCTGTGCTTCCAGGCCCCACTAAATTCACATTTTAGCATTGCCATTCACCTTTAAATAGGTATTTAAGGAGATCAGAGTTATTTATGCTCTCAGGGTTGGACGAGGTGGCCAAGGCCACATTTTGGCTTCCAGCAGAAAGGTGGGAGAGCAGAGGGATGGGCTGGGCTGCAGGTGGGCAGCACCTCCCAAACAGTGGGGCTTGGTGGGGATGGAGCTGCACAGCATTGCCAGGGGAGACGCCCCACAAAATCCAGGGGAATCAGTCCAAACCACGGGGAAACAACCCCACAAACCACAGGGAATCAGTTCAGGGCAATCACCCCACAAACTCCAGGAGATTCAGCCCAAACCATGGGAGAACCACCCCACAAACCACAGGGAATCAGTCCAGGAGAGCCGTGCCACAAACCATGGGGGAAAACACCCCAAACTATGGGGGAAACACCCCACAGAATCCAGGGGAACCACCCCAAAACATCCAGGGGAATCAGTCCAGGGGAATCAGCCCACAAACTCCAGGAGAACCACCCCAAACCACGGAGGAACCACCCCAAACAATCCATGGGAATCACCCCAAGAACCATGGGGGAATCAGCCCAGGGGAATCACCCCAAAAACCATGAGGAAACCACCCCAAATCACAGGACAACAACCTCACAAACTCCAGGGGGAACCACTCCACAAACTCCAGGGGAATCAGCCCAAACCACAGGAGAAGCACCCCACAAAAAGCTGGAACCATAAAACTTTATCAAGCCTTGGGAAGCCACAAAAACACTGGAAAGGCACCAAAACCCACAAAGGCACCCCGGCCTGGCTGGGCACAGCCTTACCTGCTCTGGACCAGCCAGCCCTTCCTCCCGCAGCTCTTCCTCCCCTGCCCATCCCTTTCAGGGGATTAAAGCTCCTCATCACCTCCCAAATGGACCCAGCTGGGCTGACCCCAGTGCAGCCCTTAACCCTTTCTGTGCCCCGTGGCACCTGCAGATCCCCTCAGCAAAATCTGATTTTTACTCGGCAGTTTTACTGTGGTAGGACTGTGTGGAGGCAACAATGTGGGAGATGAGAGCAAAAATATTATTTTTGAGTGTAGTCGCAATGGCAATAAAAGCCTTTGCATGGATTTAGTCTCACTGGAATGAAATTTGTGTGGTTGTGTCTGGCAGGGCTGCTCCACACCAAAATCCTTCTGGTGTGGCCCAGTCCTGGGTTTCTGGGGTAAAGAGAATTTTTTCTATAATGTTTAAGACTGGTTCTGCTCTGTGGCTGGGGTTGTGAATGTTGATAGAGCATTTTGTGGCAATAAACAGGGAGCAATAAAGTTATCTAACCCTTGCATTTGATGAAGGGTTCCTGAACAGGGCATTTGATAATTATGTGGCTTTTCAGTATGTAAAGCAGTGGTTAAAAAAAAAAAAAAAGTAAAATTTTTAAAAACAGGGAAGAAAAGAATGCTTCAGCTCAATTTTACAAGCAAATTTTTCACAAGCAATTATTTTCCTTCTCTTACGGCAGCCACTGCCAGGGCTCAAAAGCTGCAGAGAGAAAATCCTCCTGTGATGGAGTCCCAACATTCTGGGCTACTTCAGATCCATTTACCAAAGCAATAAAACTTCAGCCTGTACCAGCTGAGAATCTGCTTCTGCAATGGACTCAAAACTGCTGACAGCAAAAAAAAGTGAAACCTCTGCAGCTTAATCCACACTTCCCTTCTGCTCTCCAAACTTCACTTCTCCAGTGAAGTCATCACAAACAGCCCTGGAACTGGGGCACAAAGATGAGGCTGCAAAATTCTGATTGTGGTTTAGATGCCATTGGTGAGGGTCTGTCCTTATCATCCCTGTGACCAGAATGAGGGACTGGGACCAGAATGAAGGATTGTGATCAGAATAAAGGACTGGAATCAGAATTTAGGTCTGTGATCAGAATAAAGGACTGGGATCAGAATAAAGGATTGTGATCAGAATGAAGGTCTGTGATCAGAATGAAGGTCTGTGATCAGAATAAAGGACTGGAATTAGAATGAAGGATTGTGATCAGAATAAGGGACTGTGATCAGAATAAAGGATTGTGATCAGAATTAAGATTGTGATCAGCATAAACAATTGTGATCAGAATGAAGTTCTGTGACCAGAATGAAGGACTATGACCAGAATGAAGGACTATGACCAGAATGAAGGTCTGTGACCAGAATAAAGGTTTGTGACCAGAATAAAGGCCCCTGCTGTGTCAAAGGCAGGTGAAGGGGCACTGCTGGCTCTGCATCACCTGCTCACTCACTCTGGCATGTGATAAAGGAGGATTTTGGACTCTGTCCCTTTCCGGTTTCAAGTCCAATCTCTGGTGCTTCCTGTGCAGGAGGTTCTTTCCTCTGCCCTTCAGCAGGTGACAGATTTAATAGGAAATTATGAAGTCAAAGCAAAGATTGCTGATAAGAGGTTTGTTCTTCTTCGAGGCTTTTGATAATTTGTTTCCAGAAAATGACACTTCTTTAAGGAATTCGTAAGCATCTTCAGCCTCGTCAGGGCTGCTGCAGAATTTCCTGTTTTTGTGTTCTCAGAACTGCTGAGCTGCTGAAATTGCCAGTAAAGCCCAGGGTGCGTTGTCCAGAAGAGGTGGAGTCTCTAACAAATCCAGATTTCTCACTGATATTCTCAGATTGTGTGACTGCACAGAATCCAGAGCCATTCCACCTGCAGCCTGCCATGGGCTCAGTGCCACAGCCAGACCCCTCTGTGTTTATCTCTGTCACCCATCCTTCATGCAGAAAACCATGGCTTTTGTTGCATCAGTGGCTTTAAAGCCAGCTGTGGACATTTCCATCCCTAAAGGTATCCAGGTGCTCTTACAGCATGTCGTGGGTGCAGAGCTGTGAAACACAAACCCTGAATCAGGGCCTGGCTCAGTGGGAACAGACTCAGCTTCTAAAGTGAAGGATCTTAAACTTCCAAAGGCAAAATCCTGGTGAGATTCCCTGCTCTGAGGGTGGATGGGTCTGGCATGGTCAGCAGGGAGGGAGTGGAGGAGTTGATGGCCCTGCAGCCCTCCCGGGATGGACACTGAGAACCCCACAGGGAACTGCTCCTGCTGAGGGGCAAATACACCCCTGTGTGCTGTAAGCCAGCATTTGTTGCACAAACCCCTGCAGTTTTGATCCATTCCCTTTTATATTTATCAGATGCTTAAAACCCTTCCAAAATGCCCCACGGAACACACCCTGAGACCCTTGATGAGTGTGATCTGCTCCAGTTGTGCCCCACAGCACCAAACCAGAGCCTGTTTGCTGACAACGGGCTCCAAGTGCAATGTACTGCCTTGGCTGCTCTTTCCCTTTGTCCCGGGCTGCAGCCCTTGCAAAGCTTTGATTTCCAAATGACTCCTTAAGCTTTCCTGGACATGAAAGCTGCATTTAATGTTCCTTATATCCGTGTGGAATGCGGAAACTCCCCGAGCTGGGGATGCTTCTCCTAAGACTTTTCTTCCTCTCCTTCCACGTGTGGCTGCGGTATGGGCAGGATGAGGGGTTCTGCAGAGCTGCTGCTGCTACAGCAGGGATCCAACAGAACCAGGGCAGGAATCCAACAGAACCAGGAGGAGAATCAAACAGAACCAGGGGAGGAATCAAATAGAACCAGGGGAGGAATGAAATAGAACCAGGGGAGGAATCAAATAGAACCAGGGGAGGAATCCAACAGAACCAGGGGAGGAATCCAACAGAACCAGGAGGAATCAAACAGAACCAGGGGAGGAATGAAATAGAACCAGGGGAGGAATCAAACAGAACCAGAGGAGGAATCCAACAGAACCAGGAGGAATCAAACAGAACCAGGGGAGGAATCCAACAGAACCACAGGAGTAATCCAACAGAACCAGAGCAGGAATCCAACAGAACCAGGGGAGGAATCCAACAGAACCAGAGCAGGAATCCAACAGAACCAGGGGAGGAATCCAACAGAACCAGAGCAGGAATCCAACAGAACCAGAGCAGGAATCCAACAGAACCAGAGGAGGAATCAATCAGAACCAGGGGAGGAATCAATCAGAACAAGAGGAGGAATCAAACAGAACCACAGGAGGAATCCAACAGAACCAGGGGAGAAATCCAACAGAACCAGAAAGGAATTAAAACCAGAGGAGGAATCCAACAGAACCAGAGCAGGAATCCAACAGAACCAGAGGAGGAATCAATCAGAACAAGAGGAGGAATCAAACAGAACCACGGGAGGAATCCAACAGAACCAGGGGAGAAATCAAACAGAACCAGAGAGGAATCAAAACCAGAGGAGGAATCCAACAGAACCAGAGGACTGATATCCCTTTGCATGGCATCAAAGTGCCAGGAGGGAGCAGAAAGTGCCTTTACAGCTACAGAACCCTTGGTCTGTGCTCTCTGTGCATGGAACCAGCTGCAAGCTCGGGCTGGGCACCCCAAACCTGCAGCTCTGCAGAACCCAGAGCCAAAATCCCACTGAGCTGCAGGGATCCCTCTGTCCTCTCTGATGAGTTAGGAACATAATTGTGCAGAATGTACAGAATTCCCCCCTGCTTTCCAGGTGTAATCTTCACTCAGATAAAGAGAGGATAACAACTGTTCCCTCCACAGACAAGGTTTGTCTGTGCTGGTTTATGCCTTAATGTCACATCAATCATCAGACCACGGGGATGTAAAGAACAAACTTGGTTTGGAAATTGAAACAGCAACTGGTTTTTTGTTTCAAATGATAAGTATTAGTTTATTTAAAGATAAGGATGTCAAAATATACAGTATTGCATCATTAAAATCAGTGTGGATTAAAATGTCAGGCCCCTGGTTCCCTGTACAGGCTAGGCTTGAACAAACAGAAATCTTTATTTTCTGTAAAATTTATTAACTACAGTTATTACAGGAGTCTCGTGAAGCAGAGAGCTGCCTGGGCAGCTTTGATTTTGGTTTTTATTAGGATTAATTACAAGTATGGACATAAACAAACATCAGGATGAACAGCTAAGTTTCCTATGATCTAAGGAACATTAATTCCGGGCTGGCAGGCATAGCCCGGCGTTAGGGGACGTGGCTGCCCTCTTGTGTCCTATTAGAACCTTAAATAGCTTTTAATTTGTTATCCCACCCCTCCCGGCCGAGACAGGAGCTGCCCCGATCCCGGCAGGCCTTTGCATTTTAGCGTTTTAATTTACATTAATAACCAGCAGCAAGCAGGACTCGGTCACCGCGGGCTCTGCCGGGCTGAAGGGCTCAGCTCCAATCCCAGCTCCATCCAAACCCCCCAGAAGTGACTGGGCCGTGGTTACACCAAAGCAGGACATTTCTGCAGGGATTTGTGCTTTCCTGGCTGCTCTCGAGCTCTCTGAAGCGAAGGATTCTCTGCCCGTGCCTCGCTGCCCTCCTCTGCCACCTGCTTGCTTTTCCTGCCGTTTACTGAATTCTCTGCCACCCTCCTGCCTGCCTTACCCACACCTCAGACCATCCACAGCACCTTACCTTACACACATTTCATGGGGATCTGTGGAGCTGCTTTCTACAGGTGAGGAACAAACAAACCCTGCCAGTGACAACCTGCGGTGGTGGCCGGCGTTTGCTTCAGCCCTGGGTGTTTGTGACGGCCGTGGGAGGGAAAAGGAGTCAGTCAGTCAGTCATTCCTGCTGCCAGAAAGGAAAGGAGTCGTTCCTGGGGCTCCCAGAGAGCTGCTGAGCCTCCCTGAGCAGCCAGGGCTGGGCACTACTTGGATTTGCCAGCAGGGAGGATGGACACGGGATCTGTCTGCACCTCTGCATCCGACATCCTTTTGGAGCCCTGTGGAACAAGGGAGACACCTTTAGAAACATTTCCAGGTATTTCTGAAAGGTCAAGTCTGGAATTGTGCCCTGGACTTTTGCTGCCACTGATTTAATCTCCCTGCTTTTCTTCATTTAATATGCACAAATATATGAGCACCATGTGCATCACGAGAACCACACAAAGTTCCTGCCTAAATGTGGGGATTATTGTAGTAGAATTGTCTCAATTGGCATGGAAACAATTGTTGTAAGGACCTGGACTCACACACCAGAGCCAGGCTGCTGTGTGTCTGTAGCATTGAAGTTTTGGCATAATTTCTGTAACATTTCCCTGCCCTGAACGCTTCAGTGCAGCCCTGCTAAGAGTCCTTCAGGCATGATGAATGGTGTATTATGGCCAGCCCTGCTCTGCTCTAGGTTAAAGGAACATTAAATACTTTTATGCATGACAGGTATTCGACAATGTTCGAGTGATAAAGCTTTTTTTACACTGCAAACATAATTCTGGCTTTGGAACCAGTCCAAGACACTAATCCAGCTTAGATGAAGGAAATGTATAGCTCTAACTATACCAACCACATTTTTCACTAACTGATAAAAACTTGGCTCTGCTTTAAGGTGCTTGACCTAATTTTGCTGGCCTTGAAGCTGCCAAAACCTGAGCGAAAAGGACCCACAAACATGTTTGAGGTCACTGTTACCACTGTGGGGTGTCAGTGCTGTCTGTAACCCAAATCATGCCTTGCTAAGCAGAAAATCCAGCGTGACAAAGCTGAAGGTGCCTCTGTGCTTTCCCTAGGATAGGAAACAGGCAGAATAATGTGGGAATTGTTCCTTCCTGGAAACCTGAGTCTCTGCTTCAGGAGGATTCTGTGTTACACATGGGCAGTGAAAGGCCTCGACTTCCTCATGCCCTTCAGGGAATTAAACCAGTAAGGTTTCACACTGATAAGGCTCCACCTCACTGATCTTCCTTTAATGTTTCACCTTGGAGGATCTCAGTATGAAAAAGAGCAGCCAAAAATCACAATGGACTGAAAAATGCCGTCTAAAGCTGATGGTAGCCTTGTGCAGCTGAGCTGGCTGCAGTGGCTTCACTTCTGCTTCCCCTGGTGTTGAGTTTGGAGGATGCTCTAGAGCAGAATGAAAGGGTTTGGCCACTTACAGGTAGCAGCAAATCCATCATTCAACCATAAACCAATACTAAGTAAGCGCTTCATTCCAAATTTAACCAAACACCCCTAAAACTCTCCCCACCAGGTGAAGATTTCCCACATCACAGGAGTAATGGGCCCTGCCAGTGCCAGCTCCTGTCTGAGCATGATGAAGTCACTTCTAAACTGATCAGGGAATGAGATGACACAATTTGCCTTTCTTCCTATAAAAGACTTGGAGGGAGGAGACAGAAGAGGAGAATTTTCCTTGGAGATAATCCCCATTTTGCCTCATTTAGCACCCATTCTGCAGAGGTCACTTATTTGCTCACTGCAGTCTCCTGCTGCACCCATTTTCAAGGTGGTTGCTGATTAAAGCAGGAAGATCAGACTGGCTGCTGATTCCTGCTGAACTGGAATTTCCAAGTCCTTCTTTCTCGTGAAAGAAAGAACTTTGTTCTGCCTTTTTTAAGGGACAAATTCCAGCTCTGCCCTGGCAGTGAGGAGCTCAGGTACCACCAGCCCATGGCTTTGTGACAGTGAGGATGTAACATTTGGGCAGAGCATTTTAGAGGGCACACACAGCAAAATCGTGGTGCTGGAGTATTTTTTTCCCCCAGATTTTGCTCGGGAGAAGCCTGAGTTAGTGCAACACACACTCTGATCAGAAAAAACCCGCATACTTTCCACGTGCTGGGAATGGCACAGAGCAGGAGGATATCACAGTGCAGGAATGCAGATTAAACACTGCAGCTCCAGCCTCTGCTCCCAGCTGGGCTAAAATTGCTGGAATTTTGGCTACAGATGCTGAAATTTTGGCTACAACTGGAGCCATTGATGCAAGCAAACAGCATCAGTCCCCGGCTGCAGGGTTTGAGCACAGATAAGGTTGTTCCTATGGTAAAAGAGATTAATTTACAAGCTGTAGCAAATGTATTTAGGGAGACTTCGAAAGATTAGATTAGAAAGGAAAAGAAAAGGGGAAAAAACGATTAATAACATAGTTTCCTGAGCTGGAATAACTCACAGTCCAGTTGTCAGGAGCTGGGAGCGCTCAGCACGCGGAAAGTATTCGGAAAACAGCAAAAAAGGGAAGAGAAATGAACGTACGAGGCCTTTGAAAAACCCTCCCAGGGACTGCCTCTTCTCTGCCTTCTTGTAGGAGGGCTCCTTGGCGTCGCCGCCGCCGTTGTGGATGGAGTCAGGCTCGGCTGCTGGCTGCTCCCGGGGCTCGGGCTGCTCCCTGCCCTTCTGCCTGCCCAGCTCCAGCGTGGCCTTCTTGTCTTTGGAGCCCTCTTTGCTCCTGGGGCCCCCAGGGTCGCTCTCGGGTGGGGCGAGAGGCTTCTCCGTGGCGTTCAACGTCTGCGGCCAACAGGGGTTATTTTAGTGGGGGACAGAAAGAGTTCAGAAGGAGATCCATAAATATGTCAGGGGAAAAATAAAATTGTTTAAAAAATGGAATGCCGCCCGGCAGGAGGAGTCCTGCTGCCCAGCAGGTTTGCATTGCCAGAGGTTGGGATGAGCTCCCGCAGTGTTGGCTCGGGGAAGGATCACAGGGAGCTGATGGAATTCCATGAGCAAGGACTGAGGGATTAAACCATCCCTGCCTGGAACAACTCCATGGATGTGTCTGCTGGGGCTGCTCGAGGAGGCAGGGGCATCACTGACAGTCACTGCCCACCGAAATACCCCCAAAAAGTGCAAGGAAAAGATCTGGGAAAGGACAAAAATCAAAGGACCCCATAAAGCAGGGGATGAAAAGAAATTCCCTGTGAATGAACAACACTTCACCCAAAAATTAACAACTCAGGGAAGCCAGAATGTCATAGAAAATTTCACGTACAAGTGCAAAAGAAGAGACAGGAAATCGTCCAAAAAACATAATCACCTGCCTAGAGTAAAGGGGAAGATTCTGGAACTCAGAGAAGTTCAGGATATATTTGAAGTTCACACAAGAAAAATCCTATCTGGCAAACAAAGGATCAGACCATGAAATCATCACTGTTTGGAAAGCAGTAAATGAGGGTGGTTTTGCCAGGAAATCTGTTTGCAAATAGGATTTTTTTTTTTTTTTTTATGTAAAAAGAACCCCAAACCCATATGGCTTTATTTATTGCCATCATTAAAACAGCACAAATTTGCCATGTTGAAAAGCTGGAAATCTCACATCTGCCCTCAGGCCATGGCCCAAGCTTAATGCTGTGTATTTTTCCAGCTTTGGGAATTTTACCATTACTCTTGAAATATTTGGTGTTCTTCTGAAGGCCTGGGGTTATGTGCTCACACGCCAGGCTTAGCTTTCATTCAAAACAAAAACATTTTTAGATATCATGATTTCAGAGAAAACCCTGAAAGCAGAAACTTTAGAGAAACAGAATGCAAATGCACCTCTTGCATTTAAAAATAAAAAATGTTCAAGCTTGTCTAATTTTGGGGAAACAAGGATGAGAGGGGACAACAATCCTGCTGCTTTGCCTTTTTCACTCAATTCAGCTTTTCTTGCTACATAATCTTAAAAAAGTTGCATGTTTAAATCCCAGAACCCATTTAATACAGTCAGGCTTGACCAGGAGACAACTCCTCTACTGAATATGAGCTTTTGGAATGATTTCTTTTTCCAGAGATTGATATATGTGGTAAATATTTCCTCACACCTGGATTGCTTCGCTCTTAGACTTTAAAAATCCATTCTTTGTGCAGGAGAAGGTGAAGATCAGCAGATTAATAAATGTTTAGAGCAGGCTCAGTGGGGTGAGAGGAGAGCAGAGCACACACCCCACCTGTGTCACCTCACCTGGGAAGGGACACTGCAGTGCCCAGGGCTGCAGGAGCTCCCCCAGCACAAGGATGGGCACGGAGCAAATTGAAAATGTCTCTGGCTCAGTTAAATCTGGGAGCTCTGAGCAGTTGCTTCCCAAGACCCTTCGCACTGGAAGTGAGAAAATGATTTTCTGGTGAAATTGCCAACGTTCACCTTCGCTGCAGCAACAACAGCTCTGGGCTGAGCCCAGACACAGAGGGGCCAGAGGAGCCTGGAAGCCTCAGAAACACTCTGTGCAGTCTGTGGTTTTGTCTGTGGGTGTAAAAGCAGAGTTTTCCTCCCCACACGCGCCTGAGACAGCGCTGCAGCCACAGCAGAACCCCATGGCTGAGAGCAGGTGGGGCCTTTGATGTCAGGCAGACTAAACACTTCTTAAAAAATATTCATAATACATTTTCCAGGCAAAAAAATACCCAACTCAAACCCTATCAGATAATCTCTTTGAGGTGTTTCATATTAACCTTGAAAGGCAGGAAATTGGCAGATTTGATATTGATGGGAGCAGCTCAGGAAATGTGGTGTGAGGCCAATGAATAATGAAAGATGTTAATGCTCCTTACTCCAAAGGGGAGCTGCTCCTGGCACTTTGCTTTGCCTCCCTCAACATTAGCAGTGCCACTGAAATAAAAAATGAAAAATGGACACATTTTCCCCGTTATCTTACAGGAGACCTTGGGCCAAGGCTGATTTTCAAGCCCAGGATTTCTGTGGTTTTGGAGCAGTGCTGAAATTTCTGCAGGGTGCAGAGTGGCAGGGATGGGAAGGGGAGAAGAATCACAGCATTCCAGAGACACTGCAGCATAATTTAAGGAAATCCTTTCAAAGAAATCCCCAAAAAAGGAAGAAGTCAGCAAGATCCAGTTTTCCTTGGGCTCCTCTGAGGAATAAAACTGTTCTACTTTACACCAGGGCAAGGGAGAGAAGGAGGAAGAACAATAAACTGATTTACAGAAATGGAAGGAAGCTGGCTGCTCATTCAAATAATAAAATAGATCCAGGGCTGAAACATTTGCTGTCTTACTCAGATCACTTCACAAAGCTCTTGTATCAAATAAGGATTAAGTGTCACAAGACAAGGCTCTTCTATATTTAGGATGCTTTTAGAGACATAATTCATGAAAATTAACCTTGGTGTCATCAGACATTGTGAAAATAGGAAGAGAGAGATATAATTTTACAGCTATTTAAAAAAGGAAATTCTGAAATGACAGTTTTGAATGCAACTTCAGTTTTCCTCTTAAAGGAAACTGTCTATAGACAGAACCTTGTTTTAGTTCTCATTACTGAGAGATGAATTCTTCTGAATATCTTCACTTGCAGCAGATGAGGGTTTGAAGCTCAATAGAATTTGTATTTCTAATGAAAATATTATTTTTATGAAGCATTTTGAAAGCCATGAAGAATAGAATGAAAATACCACACCCAAAGGTTTAGATTTTATGAACACATAACGAAAGAAACAAAAACAGAACAAGAAACAAATCTGTTTGCGGCTTTTGTTACATTGCAGTGAACAGTGTTCATTCTCATTTTCAGTTCTCTTTTGTAGAGTTTCCACCTAAATGATTCTTTCCTCAGCAGACAAGTAAATCAACAAAGTAAAAATAATTCTGTGTGTGTTTAGTTCCACTGCCTCAGCCAAGGTTCTTGCAGAAAGTCAAAAAGCAGCAAGAGAGAGGAAGAAGACTGAACACAAACCCACTGATTATTTTAAGAAAAGGAACACACCCGGAAAAAGCTTCTTTAAAAAAAAATGATGTTGACTGTTTAAAATCTTGTTTAATATTACAAACAGATAAAAGAAACAGAGAAGTGTAAATATACGAAGCTCAGTGAGGGCAGCACTTTCCTTTCAGTGACTTTTACCCTTCAAGAGGCAGAGCTGGGTGGGAGGAGGTGACAAGAGCCCATCACCAGGGGATGAGGCAGCCCAGGCCAGGAACACAAAGTCACTCACGTGGTGTGTGGGGCTGGGACCGTGTCCCTCCTCTGCACGGGGGGTCCCTCCATCACCCCTGCCTGACTGAAACAACAAAGGTCCTGCTTGAGCCTGCATCCAGCATGGAAACTCCCAGCAATCAAGGCTTGAAGGCACCTCAGCAGCTCCCCTTTGGAGGTGTCCCCATCTCCGGGGTGGCTTTTGCTGCTTCTGCTCTGTGGGATTGTCGCTTGCCAGTCAGGTTTGCCTCCAATCCCAATGAGCAGGGATCATTTCAGCCCAAAACAAGAACCTGCTGTCAGCCCTGGAATTTTCTGGGAAAGAGATTTTCTGGAATTTTCTAGGAAAGAGATTTTCTTTGCTTTCCAGACCAAAATCTGTCCTACAAGACCTAGTGGGACTTGCTCTCTATTTATCCACCCTACTAAGTGCATGTGCTGTGAATAATTAAAGCCCAGTCAGCTTTGGAGGGATGTTTCCATATTTTGTCATCATCATCCATTTAATCCTGATTTTTGCTTTGCAGTTTATTCCTGCAGTCCTTAAACCTCTAAATAATAATCCTCCTTGCTTCCCACACTTCCCAGCCAGGACAATCTGAGCAGAGCCTGAGGCTGCAGCACTGGAAGGTCACTCAGAGCAAACCTTGACTCTGAAGTATCTTTTTAAGGTAAAAACCCATTTCCATCTAGATATAAAAGTGAGAAACCTCCATTTGACCAGACTGAGTACCAGACTGAGTAAGTAGGACAAGCTTTGTGAGAATTAGGTTAAGCTTAAGTTACAATTAGTGCTACAAAAGGGAAAACAGGAATGAGCATTTGTGTTTAAAAATGTGTTGGAGGGTTCAGTGTGTTCTCCTGGGTGCCACAGAATGCACAGAGCTCAGCAGCAATGCATAAAACAAACTGCAGGATTTCAGAGTGCCCAAATTTAAATGTCATTTTTCATTGCAGAAGTTCAATGAAAACAATGAAAGGATGTGACTTTTGTTCTAAATTTATCTCGGGCGGAATTGTGGTTTGCTGCAGCTCTGTGTTTGTAACGTGGAGCACCCAGCACCAGCCCGGTCCCACAGATGGGCTCACTGCAACCTGCCTTTCCTACAAAACCACAGAAATCAATGCATGGCAGCAGCAGGAGGGAAAATGAAACCGCCCCATGACAATTCATGGCTTTTGTGGGAAAAGCCTGTCCCTGAAGGTGCCATGCTGGGCCTGGCATGGGTCTGTGCTCGGGAGCTTTATCTGTGCAGGGGAGGAAGCACAGTGTGGTCTGTGCTGGGGACAAACCCCTCCAGAGTGCATGAGGATGGGCTGTGATAAGATCTGCTCTGAATTTGTGTTTTAGCAAGTCCTCAAAAGCCTCCAGGAAAAAAACCAAACTGCTCTAACAGCAATCAGTGTTACCTTTCCCCTTATAAACACCCCAAACCCAGATAAAAACAGCCCTGCTTTAGCCAACCTCTCTAATCCACCTCGTGTTTTTACTGCTATGATTATTTTTAACCAAAACCAGAGCAAAGGCCTTGAGGTCTAGACAAAGCTCCCTCTTGCTGCCAGTGAGATGAGGACGAAACAATGCCAAGGATTTCTCTGCAGAGCACTGCTGACCTCTCATCCTTGCCTCTGGTCACTTGGGCTTGCTGCTGCCCAAGGCTGCCCACAAACTTTGCTGCAGGGAGCAGGGTGGGCTGGGATGTTTTTACATGGAGGAGGGTGGGGACAGCCAATACCCTGCTACACTTTCATCAATAGCTGTGACAACAGAGTTATTCTCAATTCTAAATGCTATTTACTGCCTAAGTTTGGTTAGATGGGGAAGCAGGGCAGCACAGGGACTGCAGATGATTTGGGAGCACTTTTCCTCTGGGAAGCAGGACCAGATTCTACTTTCTGCCTTTCCTTTTTCCCACCTGATGGACTTTGCAGGAATGATCGCCTCCTTTCCTTTCACGTGCCAGTTCACCTAACCTACATAAACTGCCAAAAACAGTCGTGCCACTAAAAATACAGCTCCCCAAAGCCAGTGCAGAACAGGACACGGCACAGGGGGACTGACAGCGCCCTGGCCAGCGGGAGATGGGGTTGGAGGCGGGGTTGGAGGTGGGCTCCTCCAGGAGGATGCTGCGCTTTGTGAAGCGGAGCATCCTCGGTGTCGCAACCCATGGAGCTCCCTGGGCCACCTTGGTGGGGAAAGGGCCATCTGAGCCCTTGGGATGTTCCGGGAGGAGCCGCGAGAGGGAGATGCAGGACGGGGAATGCGGGGAGAAGTCCCAGCCTGCGTCCCTGAGCATCCCTCAGCATCCCTGAGCATCCCTGATCCCTGAGCATCCCTCATCCCTGAGCATCCCTCATCCCTGAGCACTCCTCATCCCTGAGCATCCCTGAGCACTCCTCATCCCTGAGCATCCCTGAGCATCCCTCATCCCTGAGCACCCCTGTGCCCTCCCAGACAAAGTCAAAGTGTTTTCCCAGCCTCTACCCAGCCCTCTGAGCTCCCGAAGGACAAAGCTGCTCTTACCAGCTTGAAGAACTTCCTCAGGTTTGCCTTGGGCGTTTTGCTCTCCGCCCCTCGCGGTTTCACCTCGGTGCTCTCTGTGCCCTTGCTCTCGTCCCTGTCGGGGGCCACGGCCTCCAGAGCCACCTCTGCCTTCTCATTGCTCACGGCCTCTGCTTCTTCCGAGGAGTTCTGGGGTTGGGAACAAAGTGGAAGAAACATTCTGACTCAATCTGTGAGGAGTTGGTTGATTTCTTAAAATTTTACAATCAAACAGGGCATAAAAACATCCTGAGTTTCACTGTTCTCTTTGTGCTGTTTCAGGAATTTGATCAATCCCAAATGAAAGAAGTAAATAAGTGTTAAAATCCCAGCAGTTTATATAAACGAAAGAAATAACCTTCCTTGAGTTGCTGGTTCCCAATCACGAGAACCTAGCTTTGATTGCAATGTAAGAAGAATGAAAATGAAATCACACACAGCAATGCATGTCCTGAGGAGATGGGAGTCAAGTGAATCCAGTAAATACGAGAAAATTCATGCTCAGGAATTTGCACTCAAAAGCAGAATTAAGATTGTTCGAAACACACTATGGACACTATTAACTGCTGAAACCTGGCCTTGGACAATCCCAGGGATGGGGCAGCCACAGCTCCTCTGGGAATCCGTGTCAGGACCTCTCCTCCCTCCCAGGGAACAATTCCTTCCCAATATCCCATCTAAACCTCCTCTGTGCCAGTTTAGAGCCATTCCCCCTGTCCTGTCACTTGTTTATTCTTATTTGTCACCACATTCTTTTATTTGGACTCTGCCACTTTTACTGTGAACAATTATATTCCCTGTCCCCCTTTCCAGCAGTTTTCCATCTCCCTTTCCGAGCAAATAAAATCCCAGTTTATTTAGTCCTTCTTACAGAAGCCATCCAATATATTTACTCACTATATCGCACCTTTTAGTTCTGTCATATTTTTAAGTTGCAGGGAATTCCACATTCAAGAAGGGGATTCACCATGGATTTCTACCACAGCAGGAAAGATTTTGCTTTGTTCCTGACTCCTCTTTTGTGGAAGAAATAACATTTTGGGGGTGGGGCAACAGGGAGAAGAATGATGAAAGAATAAATATTCCTTATCCCCTGCTGCCTGAGATGGCTGCAGCACATCCCACTTCCCTGTGGAATTGTACATTTAATTTATATTTATGAACAGCTTGGAGATAATCGATCTATAATAATTTTACTCTGGATCTCTGCCTATTCACACATCCATATCATCAATTCCCCATCTATTTGCTGGGAGCAGAGTGGAAGCAGTGGCTCAGCAAGGCAGAGCTCAGCTCCTGGGATCTCTCCTCTCCAAGGGGGCAGGTTGGGATCCCTCTGCTGCACCCCAAAGCAGTTTTGTCTCTGAGCTCTGGCTCTGCACTGGAATTGGTGGCACAACCAACAAAAGCACCCTGGCACCAAATGCCAAGCTCCAAAAGGCAGTGCCCAGTTAAATTAGGGTTAGGCAGCTACTCAGGGATTGAGCTGTTTCCAGTATCAGGGATTTTTGCACATGTCTTCAGGAAATTCTTTTGCAGGACAAGGGGGAACGGCTTCACTGAAAGAAGGGAAATTTAGCTTGGATGTACAGAGGAAATTCCTCCCTGTGAGGGTGCTGAGCCCTGGCACAGGTGCCCAGAGCAGCTGTGGCTGCCCCTGGATCCCTGGCAGTGCCCCAGGCCAGGCTGGGCAGGGCTGGGAGCAGCTGGGACAGTGGAAGGTGTCCCTGCCATGGCAGGGGTGGCCCTGCATGGGTCACTTTAAGGTCCCTCCAACCCAAACCATCCTGGGATTCCATGTTCTGCTTCACCCAGTAATTAACCAGTTTGCTGTTTGCACGTCAGCAAAACAAGCATGATTTTCCTGCAGTTGCATGGCAAGAGTCGCTTAAAATTAAAGTTTTTTAAAGCAAACACATCTGCTTTTAAAGACAGGTCCCAGAGCAGTGTAAATAATGCTGCCTTGATCACCTTCCACCCTGGCCTGGCCTGCTTTGATCAGATAAATGTGAAGCATCATGTTTCTCTGCCCTGATCAGATATCTACGAGGCCTTGGAAGCAGCTTTCCAACACAAATATTGGAAATTGCCCACTGTAATTCCCTATTAGTATTCCCTCTGAAAAAAGAAAAAAAAACGGAGAAATGCTGGCACAGCAAATATTTGAGTAACAGTTCTGAAAATTCTTGTGAAGACTGATCAGGAAATGGGGCAAATACAAAGTGGCTCCCAGCTGAGAAGCTGAATAAGGAATTTTTCATTTTCCCTTTCCATATTTATTCATCTGCAGGCAGAGCAGCAGCATTAACTGCCACGTGTTGACAGGCACTTCATTAGCTGCACTTTGAAGTGAAAGCTCATCAGAAGATGGATATTTAAGAGAGTGCCTGGAAAGAGAAGCTGGAGCTGAATCCTGCATCTATTGAGTGTTGTGGTTGCTGTTTGTGACTTCAAAAGCAAAGCGACTCCTGACTCTGAATTCTCCACCTATCTGAGCTTGGATTCTCTGTCCTAGCAAAAGGACAGTGAATTAAATGTGCCAGAAAAAGATAAATTCACTGCAGAACCCCACAGAGTCTTCAAACCAAGCTGAGTTTGAGGCCAACCTGTTTTCTTTTGGTTTATTGTACATCTCTCCTCTTTCTTTTTTTTTTTTTTTTTTTTTTTAATACTTGATACTTCATTAACAAATGACTGAACTCAGACTGGATTTATTGCTGTTTTACACAGCAGCCTGCCAGAAGGTCTCTTCTTTCCCTTATTTCATCCTGATGTTCAGCACACATCCTGCTTCCCAGCTCTGCTTTCAAATAAGCCGGATTACACAGAGGAGGAGGTTTCTGTAGCAATAACAACCACAGAAAAACCTCCCTCTCCCTCTTCTTCCCAGCTTTCCTCTCATTCCAAGCACCTGATCCCCTCAGTTCCCCTGGAAATTCAGTCCCAAGTGGCAAATGTTTGAAGCTTTGATTATTTTCAAGCATGTTTACTCTGTAAATACCTGGGATTTTTTTTAACATAAACAAAATATCCAAACTGCATCTCCAGTGGGAAAACTCAGCTAAAGAAGCTGCAGGAGCAGCAGCCACTCAGGGGCATCTGGGTGTTTGGAAGCAGCACATTTCTGGGATTTGAGCTTGAGCAGAAGGCCAGAAAAACAGTTATTTAACATCCTGTGACTCAGTAAAGTTTCAGACAGCCCATCTAGGAAATGAAATTAAGAATGAATAAACTTCAGCTTATAAACCATAAGGATTGTGGAAACAGGAACTGTGTTTTTAGAGTTACCCCTAAATTTAGTTAAAATCATTATTTAACCGGAGGAACAATGTGTCTTCCCAAGCAATTGAGACCCCAAATTAAAGCCTGGTCTGCTCTGTCACAGAACATTTTCTGCTGAGTAGGAATAGGCTCCCCTGATCCCAGCTTTTCAGACATTTATAGCAAAGAAATGAAACCAGGTTTGAGAGCTTTATCTCTATTAATAATGAATTTTAGTAAAGAACTTTGTGATCTCTGGGAGATATTTAACAGAAGCATTGAATTGAGAGGGGATAACATTCCTGATTCCATAAAACAAGAGAACTGTCGCAGCCATCTTTAATGAAAATCCTTTCCTTAGGATTTTTCCTCCTGAGAAGCTGAGAGGCCTCAGGAACAAAATATGAACATTGATTATCTGCTGCTGTGGAATGCAACAGGTGCATCTGTGATTGGTCTCATGTTGGATGTTTCTAATTAATGGCCAATCACAGTCAGCGGGCTTGGACAGACAGCCGAGCCACAAACCTTTGTTATCATTCTTTGCTATTCTATTCTTAGCCAGCCTTCTGATGAAACTTTTTCTTCTATTATTTTAGTATGGTTTTGATGGAATATATATCATAAAATAATAAATCAGCCTTCTGAAACATGGAGTCAGATCCTTGTCTCTTCCCTCCCCCTGGGATCCCTGTGAACACGGTCACAGAGAACCAGAGAACCTCCACAGATAAATTCACGTCCCTGCTGTGGAGCAGGCGGGAGTGCTGCCTGTGGTGGGTTTGGCAGCAATGACTGCAGCCCCAGCCCCAGTACCTTTTTCCAGAAGAGCTTGCTGAGGGGCAGAGGGGTGGCTGAGCCCTTGTCCTTGGTGCCCTCCCGGGGTGGTTCTGTGCTCACGCTCTGCGGAGGTGCCGCGGCCTCCGGAGCTTTTGGGTTCTGCTTGGGCAGCGGCTCTGGGCAGGTAGGGACATTTCTGTCTGCTTTCACACAGCTCACAGGAGGCTGCTCAGGGCTCTGGGAATGAAAGGAAATGAAGATTGTGAGCAACAAATCCAGCACGCTCAGCCATCACCTGGGCAGGTGAGCACCGCCTCTCCCCGTTCTCCCCTGCCCTTGCATCCCTGCGTGACACAGCTGTCGCAGACATCTTTTCATTAAAATCCTTTCATTAGGATTTTTTCCTGCTGAGAAGCTGAGAGGCTTCAGCAACAAAATGTGAACATTGATTATCTGCTGCTGTGGAATGCAACAGGTGCATCTGGGATTGGCCCATCTTGGATGTTTGTAATTAATGGCCAACCACAGCCCAGTTAGCTTGGACTCTGTCCGAGACACACACCTTGATTGTTCATTCCTTTCTATTCTTATCTTAGCCAGCCTTCTGAGATGAAACTTTTCCTTCTATTCTTTTTAGTATAGTTTTGATGTAATATATATCATAAAATAATAATTCAAGCCTTCTGAACATGGAGTCAACATTCCCATCTCTTCCCTCATCTGAAAACCCCTGTGAACACCATCACACACAGCAAAGCCAGAACACAGATAAAGAAATTAAAATAAATTAAAACCCTTAAAGACCAAACATGCCAGTGAGAATTCCCCTTTTCCTGCATTGCACAGATAATTCAACCCCTCCTACTCACTTTGGTGTTGGTTGTCTGCTGGGTTTCTTTCGCAGCCTGCAGGGAAACAAAACACAAAGATGAGTCTGTCTGAGGCAACGGCAGCACTGCAGTTCCACAGGCCAGCAATTGTCTGTGGCACCAATTATTTTATTTTTAGTGAATGTGTGTGCAAGTCCTGGCTCCTGCAGCCATGGAAACTGATCCCTGGAAGAGTGGAGGCTGGAGGGAATGCCAGGTCCCATCTTTGTACCTGCACCAGCTTGGTGCTATTTTCTTTGTGCTTGTAGTTCTCAACTTGCTCTTTAAAAATATGTATATTTATATATGTATTCCCATATTCACATTCCCATTCAGGTCAGGTAAGTCACTACAGAGAATTTAAAGTATTAACAGATTTTTCCGTGTCTGCAGCTTCCAGTGCTCAGGAACACAGAGCTGGGTGTTTTCCATGGGAATCCCACGCCACCATCAGGGGTGTGCTCCCGTCACCTTCCAGCAGGAGGCTCGGATGCCTGGGATCCAAAACAGGCAGCACACGACATGCTGGAAAAAACGCAGGGCATGGAACAGCCCTGCACTGGAACTCGGGCAGGAGCTCTCCAAAGAGCAGCTCTGCAGGGGCTGGAGGCTGGTCCCACCCCGCCTCTCATGTTTTTGGGCATGAGGTGGGATTTCCTTTAGCACAGCCATTCAGTGATGGGGATCCTGATCCCATCAGGATACACAAATTTCATCAGGAGCCAGTTAAATCCCTCCTTGGCCGGGGATTTTGGCTGCATCTCCTACCCCTCACACTGAACGATGACCTGAGCTGTACAAAAACCCACCCAACCATCTGGCCGGGCTCCAGCAGCCTGGGCAGACTTTGGGAAGCTCTCCACAGAACAGGTGAGACATTCTGCAGGGCAGGTGAGATATTTTCTGGGCAGTTATTTTGCAGGAGCCAAGAACTTCTTTTTTATGGTCAGCTCTGACAAACAACATGCGGAACGGGAGGTGAGAACAAGGGTGAGGACGGCACAGGCTGGCTTCAGCATTAGTGCTGCAAGTGAGGGATTCACCCTTCTCTTCCAAGGGAAAATTCCATAAATCAGCTCAGTTATATGCAAAATTAGCATGGAATGAAGGACAAACGTGCATGGATAGGAAGAGCACCACAAGCTGCCTTAGAGTTAGGATTTTGTAACACAGGAGCCTGAAAAACAATGTTTCTGTTAAATCACAAACTCTTTCAACTTCCATTAAATATTCCAGGCACTCTTCTCACTAAAATTTATTGCAAGCTTAATTATTGGAATGGAATCTTAAAAAAATGCCAGTCAGGTTTGGTTTTTACCAGAAAACCTTAATTCATTATGAACAAGTAATTAATATTTTAATTTTATTAAGAAAAGAAGCTGAGATATCAAATTTAAGGTTTTGGGAAGAACTGCACACTTGAATTCACTTGGAATACTATTATTCCTTCAGTAATATGCAGATGACTTTTTTTTTCCTCAAAAATGAGATAGTGGAAAGAACATTTTTGGTTTTAAAATGTATTAAAGAATGCCCTATGCCCTTGGTTATAAAGCCCCCTACTCACCAGAAATTCCACGTGGGTGTCTGGAGGGAGAATTAAATATTAATTATGTTCCTCCCCCACTGAAGGGTCCCTGCTTCTGCATTCTCTGGGCTAAAAAGCTGCAATTCTCTGCTTGCCTGCCGTGATTATCTTCAGAGAGTGCAGAAATCTTTAAATACAGAGGTTGAGACCAAAACTTTTGGTGATTTCTGGGTTTTAATACAAAAGCTTGTGTCCTCTGAAACAGCCATTTGCTTGACTGTGCATTTTAAGTTCTTTAAAGTAGCCATCAAACCCAGAATTTTTTTCTACTCCAAGCTAAATCAGAACTATAATAAATTAATTTTCTTGCTTGCAAGGAGAAACCCCTATTTCTGCAGGAAATTCCATGTTCCAGCCTGCTCTCTGCTGTATCAGATGCCCCAAAATGCCAATTTCAGGCGTACATTAATGACATAAAACCTGACCTGGGGCTGGGCTGAGCTCCCAAACCTCTCTGCTCTCAGGCTTTGGTCACCTCTACACAACTCATTGTTTGTCAGCACCTCTGATTTGGTTTTTAGTGGCCAGGGGGTTTAGTCAGTGTTAGTAACTGGCAGCAATTATTGCTCCAGGGATTGCTCCAGAACCCCGAGCTCACAGAGAGCCCAATGAAAGGAAGGTGCAGCTCAGGATGTCCCCATTCCCCCAGCACAGAAAGGCTCCCCCAGGGACCTCCAGAGCTCTGCACATCTGCCCAGATGTTGGCAAGAACTCCTCTGTGTGTGTGTGCCAGGAGCCAGCTGTGACTCTCAGGGTTCTGCTGCTCCTGGAGCTCCATACCAACCTTGTGCCTAAAGAGTTTGCTAAAGGTGCCGTGGCCCAGCTTGGGGCTCTCTGCCTTCTTTTTCTTGGCTCCTTTGGAGGGGGATCCTGGTGCTGCCTTCAGGCCAGGCTGGCCCCCCGGGCCCTTCTCCGCCTTGGAGCCCTTGTGCACAACAGCAGGTGCAGGTGAGTGTTTGCTGCAGATATTTGCTTTAGCAAAGACGTTATTCCACCATCACACACGTGGGATTAAAGGAAAATATTCCCTCTTAGCTCTGGATAAATTGTGGGGTTTTCCCTGAGTGACTTCTCAGCTCTCCTCAGAGTTCCTTTCTCATGAGCAGCAAAATAAAAGCCAAGGCAATCCACCTGATTCCAAATTACACCACAACCTTCCCTCTAAAACCTCCACTAAACCGAAACCTAAATTCCACAAACATCTGCCTTTCCAAGTCATGAAGAAGCAATTTAGGATTTATAATTTTTAAACAGGCAAATATATAAATCTTTGGAGGAACATTCAGTCTTTTTATTGCAGCATAATAGGGACTTTAAAAGTTTTATATAATGCATTATTTAGGAAAAGGGCAGTGTGAATATTCATGATATACACTGCCTAAAATATTTCAAGCTTGCATTAATATCCTTGAAATTAATTAATTAATTCTTCAAGGTCTCAGGCTTTAAAGCAGGAAGATGCCTTTGGTTACCTAGCCTGGAGGAGGAGGAAGGATTATTCCTTACTAATTCTCACAGCAAAAATGACCCTTATTCCTGCAAGATTCTTACAATTGCTGAACACAGAGTGACACAGGATCAGCTCAGAGCCTGTCACAGGAGGGTGAGGTCAGCGATTGGGGCAGACCTTGTCCAAACATCCTCCTGGTTTGTAGGAACTGCCCGAGCAGGTGTGACCGGGCTCTGAACCGGTGTGGGCACAGAGGAAGGGACGGGCACTGAGGGACAGGAACTGAGGGATGGCCACCCAGGTGATGCCTCAGGTCTGAGCTTTTCTATTTTCACATTCTGTGCTGCTTTAGTGAGCAGTTCTGAGCTTCACATCAGGGGATGGTGAGCCCTGTGCACAGAGCAGGGAGACAAAACAATTCCTGCTCCAGCTGGGCACCAAGGACAAATGACCCAAATCTCAGCCCAGGAGCACAAACACCGTGGGCTGGAGAGAGAAAAACAAGGATGGGACTGGATGGGCTAAAGCTGCAATGGGACAATGAACTGCAAGGTGCAAATGGAGCAGAACTGATCCCAGGGACAGAGCCCGTGCCCGGCCGTGCATTTTGGGGCCATTTTGCTTCATCTTGGGTGCAGCCCTGGCTGGGCTCTGGTGCTGCCCAAGGTGCATCCATGGAGGGGATCCTTTGAATAAGTCCCTGCTTTATTCATAGGTCTGTCCAGTCCCTGTTCTAGCTCAGCCTGCACAAGGCATGAGAGGGACAGACACCACCGAGGGTGTGCCTGGCAGCACACGTGGCCCACAGCTGATTACAGTTGATCAGCACTGATAAGAGCCTGACCCTACAGAAACAGAAAGTTCTTCCCCCCCCCACCAGAGGGTGCTGGGGCACTGCCCAGGCTCTCCAGAGCTTGTTCCCTGCTCCAAACCTTCCAGAGCTCCAGGAGGGCTTGGACAAGGCTCTGGGTGGGATTGTTGGGGGTCTGTGCAGGGCCAGGGCTGGATGAACCTTTGGATCCCTTCCAGCTCCAGGATATTCCATGATTCTATCATTTGAAGGCACAGCAGCCACCCAACACCCCCATGGCACTCAGGAAAACTTCACTTAGCAAAGCTTTACCTTTAACACCCTTCAGTTGGTTTTTTGGGGGGAAAAACCCACAACATTATTTCCTATCAGCCAAAAAATCTGCAGCTTTTCTACCTGGGAGCTGATAAATGAACGTCCTCAACGTATTTCCCCTTTATTGAAGTCCAAATGCCATATCAGATAAAGGAATTCCCAATAAAAGAGAACTCCCACTTAATCTCCTGCAAGGAGTTTGCACATCCTGCAAGTCAGCCGGCTTTGTTTGCCCTGCCAGGTGTGCCAGCAAACCAAACCCACCCAGAATATCCCTGTCCAAATGACAGCGGCACCAGCAGTCACCTGGCACAGGGGACACACTCAGGGAAGGAAATGGGGTTTTACTGGATTGTTTCCATCCAAACTGGATTGTTTCTATCCAAACCAGATTGTTCACCACCTCTGGGAAGAGCTGCAAATCTCCCTGAGTCTCTCCTTTTCTGCATTGCTTGGAAAAGCTTCACCCTATCTGATGATTTTCAGAGTTACTCAAAATTATTGAGAATAATTTTCAGAGCTATTCAGAATTAAACCCCCTACGTACTAACCAAGCTTGCTGCAAAGACTGAATAGGACAAAAGAATTTAAAAAAATAGGAGAAAACCCAAAAATGTTGTGATTTTGGCTAATATCTGCATGGAAAAAAACAGTTCAATTTTTAAGGTTTTATTCCTGGTTTCTTAATGAAGTTTTCTCAAGTCACAAGGAAAACTGTTCTATGAGCAAACAGAATTTTTTGTGGACTCAAAGTTTTCACTGAAATTTTAGATCAAAGACAAGTCAGAGAAGCAACCAAAAGCATCACCAATCATAACCAAGCTTGCAGAAAACACAACAGATTTTGATTGTAACAGATGACATTAAGAATGGCACTGTTCAGTCTCTTCCCTTTCAATTTATCCAGGGGAAAAATATTTGAAATTACTTCAAATGATGCTATCAGTTAGGGAAAAAGCCCAACAAAATGAAGAGGAAATCCCTGTGTGAAAAACACCTAATGAGCAGTGAAAAAGGAACTGCCTACCTTGTCTTCAGAATCACTTTTGGCTTCAGCTTTGCTTGGGGAGACCTTAAAAGAATTTGAGAAAAAACAGTCACTCAACCCAGCCTTCCAAAGGGTCAAAAAGATAAGTTTGAAATCAGCAGGTTTTATTTGCACAAAGGGAAAATACAAATATTGCTTGCCTCAAGTGGGAAAATTGATAATGCAAATATTCCTTGAGAACACATAATGGCTATGATGAAAAATGCCTGGATTGAATATTTACTCTTCAAGCTCCTAATCAATTAATAAAAATGAACTTTTAGAGGTGGCACAAAACGAATATCAAGCAGAAAGTCTCTGAGACAGTTCCAGATCTGTGTAATCTGTGTAGAAGTGGAAGTTTGTAGAGCAGGTGGCACTCACTTGATCATTTCACTGTCCCCCTCCTCATCCCCCAAGGACAGAGAACATTTCACATTTATTTATACATTTTTACATTATTTATATAAACTTTTCCAGTCCCACAGGGTTTTTTTGGAAGCAATTGAAGCCCAAAGAGATGGAAAGGAAAGGCAGAACTTACCAGAGTTTTGAGGAAGCTCATGACTGAGCCCTGTCCTGCAGCTGCCTGGGGACTGTGCTGCTCTGCCTGTGCCCTGCCAGGGGCAGCCAGGTCTTGTTCACCTGCAGAGTCCTGCCCAGGCTCCTTCTGGCTGCACTCATCTATCTCCTGAAACATAAAAGGGGGCACAGATTGCTCAGTGCCAGCTTGCCCGCTTCCCCGTGGAATGCAGAAGTGCCTTTTGTGACTCGCTGGGAGTCACAGCAGCAATTCCAACCATTCCTGCCCAGCCCACGGGCAGAACAATCCAGCATTTATCCTCTCCTTGCCCTCTCTGCTCAGACACTCAGCGCTGCTGCTGCTGCTGGGGGGACGCTGGTCTCAGCCACAGCAGAGCCCCAAACTCCACTTTTGGCTTTTCTGGGCTGAACTTGTGAAAAATGGCAGCAAATGCTGAGATTTTGGCCCTGCCAGCTCCATGTCTGAGTGCGCCTTACAGAGACGGCTTCTGATTCTCTATTTTGCCATGCCAGGAATCATTTTTATCTATCAAACACCAACGTGTCAAACATTAAAAGAAGGGAAAAGGTAACAAATCAAAGTAATTCCTCTTAGCCAGATGGAGCTGCCTCTTCTCTTCATGGAATTACACTTCCCAGAGCCCCAAAACATTTTCCAGTGCTCAATCATTCACAAGTAGGTAATATTAAGGAAATTGTTTTCTGTTTAGACACCTGGACAAGGGTCTGCTTCTAAAAAAACACTCTTGAACCAGTTTTGGAGAGTTTGGCACCTCTCACGCTGAATTTACCTTCCATTTTGGCCACCTTTACCTTGAGCCTGCACAGGAAAACTCAACAAAAGTGTTGTGCAGGAGAGAGTGACATCAAAGAATGCCTAAGTGACATCAAAGGTATTTTTCCCTAACCAGCCCATTATACTCAGTGCTTTTTTAGTGGGAAAAATTAGAATTAAAGTGTTCTAAAGAATGCTGGGTGATTAAAATAGCACAATAATTGCATAATATGGATTTCTTTATGTCACCAGTGGAAGGAACGGACTTTAAATGCTTTAAGACTTCAGAGGGATCAGGACAGCTGGGTGTGGGGTGGCAGTGCCAGCAGAACACAGGGGGTTAAGGCATCCATTGAAATGCCAGAGGGGACTTCAGTGCCATTCCCCACCCACCCAGCTCTGCAGGCTGGCCCAGGAGCAGCAGAGCAGGGCCGGAATGCTCCCAGGCACTGCAGGGTCTCACACAGCACTCTGTGCAGCTGCCAGCCCCAGAACAATCTGTCCCATGCAGGACACGCGTGCCCAGGGTGGCACACACAGCTCTGGGGCCATGGAAGATGCTGGCTCTGCTCCAGGGGCTCAGGGGACACTGAGGCAGGAGGAGGCTGATGTGCTGCTGAACAAAACCAGCTTCACAGCACAAGTGCTTGGTGCCATCACACTCTTTACAGCTGGATGCTATCAAGGAAAAGAAACAGATTTAATAAGTTTTTGGAATTACAGAAAGCCCAATGCATCCCTTGGGGCGCATTTCAGGAGGGAGCTGCACACAGGGGTGTTTCCAGCACCCTTGGCTGATCCAGGACTGAAGCCACTGCAGATCCTGAGGATTGGGGCCATCCCAAAAATCCCTGAACTCCACTCACAGATCAGATGTGCCCCGTTTGATGTGCCCATTTCAGCTCCCTGTGTTCTGCTGGCACTGCCCACCCCACACCCAGCTGTCCTGATCCCTCTGAGGTTTTAAAGCATTTAAAGTTTATTCCTTCCAATGGTGACATAAAGAAATCCATACTATACAATTATTGTGCTATTTTAACCACCCAGCACAGGGAAAGGTTCTTTAGAACAATTTTATTCTAATTTTGCCCGCTAAAAATGTCCCTGCCTAAGCTGAGGCTGCCCCTGGCCAGAGAGGATCCCTCCAGCCTGGCCTTGGCGAGGGGCTGTGCTCCATCCTGTGCTCCCATGGGAATGCCCCTGCAGGAAGAGCCCGGGCTGGGGCCATCAGCGCAGAAATCAGGCACGGAGAACACACAGCCCTGCAGGATCACAAAATCACCACAAAAGCCTCCGTGGCAGCTCCCCGCTCAAAGCCCTGGGGGTAAATCATGAAAGAAACCCCAGGAATGACAGAAGATCAGTATTAGGAGTTAATAGATGCTATGTAAATGTTCAATTCATGTCTTTGAGAAGCTAAATTTGGGGGTAATAAACACCTTATATATAAAATATACTGTAGTTTCAGTTCAGTCATCAGGAAAAAAAAACCCCAAACATATCAAAAGAATGTATTCCTGCCAGCACTTTTGTTTGCATGAATCATGGCTCAGTGAAACATTTCAGGCATATAATTTATCTTTTCTTTGGCTTACATAGTAAATGCTTCATGAATTCATGAATTCTGCCCTTGTTTTAATTATGCTGCGCTCTGAATGTAGTTTTGTAGACCACAAAAATAAAGAGTGGCTCAGCAAACACAGAATGTTTGTGCAGCTCTTAAGCTACAACTGTGGAGCCTCTCTCTTACTCACCAGCAATGCTGTTTGTTTTGTCTTGGCACTCAGTGCAGGGAAACTTTGCTTTTAGCATTTACAGATACTACAAGTCATAATCCACAAAGAAAAAAAAAAGAGAGAGAGAAAAGAGGAGCTGTTGGCAGCGATATCTTGATTTTTAGTATGATTATTTGGTAACAGTTTGTAGTTTCTACAGTAACAGTAATTAAATTAGGCTTGGTCATTCTCCCATCCAGCAGGAGAACTGGAACTTCAGAGGGAACAGAAGGCAACTGTGCTGCAAGGCAGAGCCACAGCCTTTGTTTTAGGGATTGAGTTGAATTTGGAAACACATTGCAGTGTTTAGCTGATGTATTTTCCCCAAAAAAGGGGCTTAACTCCTCTCTACCCCCACCATATATTCCTTTTCATATCTGAAAGAACCAAAGGCAAAGTTATAGCCTAAAAATTCAAGCATAAGTTTAAAAATCCTCTCCCTGTGATCCAGATCTGTCATTTACTTACACAGTGAACCCCAGTTTGGTGATTCCTCAAAGATATCTATGGTGCAGCTTTTTGCACACACCTGGGAGGTGTAGTGCCATTTTTGATAACCACAGCTGTCCTTAGGAATGTTCCAGAAAGCTGCAGGGATCCTGCAGGCACTCCCAGCCAGCCCCAGCACCAAACAGGGCTCAGCTGTGCCTGGGATTTCCAGGTTATTCCCACCAGGCACCTCCAGGATGGGGATGGGCACAAGGGGACTGGGGCAGAACTGCAGGAATTAATAAGAAGTCCAGGTGTTTTGATATAATAAAGCTCAATCTGGATGAGCAGTGCTTCCCTGCTTGAGCTGGGAGAATGATTTCGATTCCCTTCTGTCCCTGAGCATGCACTGCCTCACCTGAGCTTTCAACAGGAATGTCTGTTCCCAGCAGCGTTTAACTCTGAATTTTAGTTAAAACTGCTCCAAAGTGTTCTTTCCTTGGGCTTTCACAGCATTCCTTCAGCAGCACAGCTGTGACCCTCCCCACTCTGTAAATGACAGCAGTGGCACTGCAGTGACAGCAAAGTAGGAAACGAGAATTTGGCATTTGGTGGGAAGAGAGACAATTCCTGCAAGCCACGGGGAGGACTTGTTGTGTGTGGCAGTCAAAAGTATCTGCAGGAATCTGGGGTGTTGAAAAGCTCCATTCTAAGAGGCTGAACACAGAAGTGCCAGTGTGCCCTGAACAGAGGATTCATTGCAAATCATCCACCCTGTCCTGCTTAGGTGCTGAATGCCTTTATGGGCTCTTTAATTGTGCATCCCGAGCTGTGATGGGAGCACTCCTGAGGGGCAGGGATGGAAAATGCAACTGTTCCTTCTTCAAAATGAACCCTCAGGAAAATATTACAATGTGTACATTTATACAAGAAATGTGCTCTTCAAACCTGAGAAAGTCTAATGTAGAGAAAACAAAGATTAAAAACAAAAGAATTTTGTGGCAACTTGCAATGCTGGCAGCGTAAGCAGTGAGTATCTCCTGAGTTAAGTTCAACACTACCCAGAGCATCAGTGATCACCATCTTATTTGTAAGCCTGAATTAGCCAATAAAAGCAATTATTAAAGTGGTATTTACACATTGGTTTTCCCTCCTGTTCCTGACATTAGACAGAGTTTCAGTTTGATCACCAATTCCTGTATTCCCTTTCAGAGGATGGGCCTTTTCTGTGGTTAATTCCCAGAAAATTATACCTTTTGTATATACTATACATCAGATCTGGCAGGAAGTGCAAAATCTAAACTCATATTAACTTCCAGCTCCTTTGACCAGAGTGCTCTTTCAGTTAAGATCCATAGTTTCTTATATCACATTCTCACCCTGTAAAATCATTTCTAATGAACCACTTTTCCTTGACTAAAACACCACAATGAGCTGGAATATAAAAATCATTGCTGCGTAATATTCCTTATTTTGCTGAATAGGGTATCCTAGCTAGAGAAGTAGGGCTATTTTAAATACGGCACTAAACACACCAAAGAACTTTTAGAAACCCATCCAGAGTCAAACTCCAAGAAACTGGTTTAATTTCAGGTATTTTTGCTTTCATTTGCAGCTGGCAGCTGCTCCTCCTGGCAGCTGGAGCCGTGCTGCCAAAACCTTTTGGGGAATTATAAATTGAATTAAACTGGAGGTCAGGATTTAGTCACAAGACAGAGCTTCACGCCTTGGCCACAGGTTCATCCTCCACACTTCTGTCCTGGGGCGTTACCTGTGGCCATTTTCAGGGCAACACCGACTCGTTCCCACCCCACATGGAGTTATCCCACCCTGGCGGTGGGGACAATGAAGTTGTCAGTGACAATGGAATTAAAGGTTATTATTTTATGAAGCACTTGCCTTGCGCAGCGGTTCCCCGTGGGCCGCGATGCTCCCGTTGGGGACGTCCAGGCGCTGCCTGCCCTGCTCAGTGTCCCCTGCTGTCCTCGCCGTGCCCTTCTCCAGCCTGAAGATCCTGTCCAGGAGCGTCACTGCTCTGCCCTTGGGGGCAGCCCCATCGCGCCCCTCGGGTGTCCCCGCGAGCTCCACGTCCTGCAGCGGGGCCTGCCCGGGGTTTTTATGGCTTCCCTGCTGGGGGGCTGCCCCGGGCCCCTCTGTGCCCTCGCCCGGGCCTTTGCTGGCACTCAGGGTGGGCTCAGCGGGGGCTGGAGCTGCCGCCGGCTGCTGGGCAGGCGCTGGCACGGCCCAGGGGAAGGGCAGCAGGGAGCGGGGCCTGGCAGCTGGCAGGGCCCTGCTGGCAGCGCTCCCGCCGCTCTGCCCGCCCGCCCGGGCACCTCCGGGACCCGGCTCCGCTGGCTCCGACGGAGAAACGGCGGCGTTATCCCGGGCTGCTGCTGCCCTGGCATCTGCTGTAACACAGGAGAGAGAGGGAATTACCCACAGGCACTGTGGGCACCGTGGGCACAGGCACCCGCGGTGGGGTGAGCTGGGTCTGAGGGCACACGGGGGACCCTAGTGCTGCTGCTCAGCCCCAGAGCTGATTTCTGCCAGCCCTCACTGAAATCAGTGTGAATTTAACCTTTTGCTCATCCCCAGAGTTGATTTTTGCCACCCCTGACATCAGTGTGAATTTTATCCTCTGCTCATCGCCAGAGTTGATTTTTGCCACCCTGACATCAGTGTGAATTTTATTCCTCTGCTCATCCCCAGAGCTGATATTTGCTCCTCTGCCACTCACTGACATCAGTGCACATTTTACCCTCTGCTCTCAGCCCCCAGAGCTGATTTCTGCTCCCCTGCCACCCCTGCACCCTGACATCAGTGCACATTTTACCCTCTGCTCATCCCCAGAGTTGATTTTTGCCACCCCTGACATCAGTGCGAATTTACCCCCTGCACAACCCCCCTGCAGTGCCAAAGTCAGATCCCAGCCCTGTTTGGCACTACTCAGCCCAGTGGACAGCAAATTAAAATCAGTGATATTCAAAAAAACCCCCAAAACTGGTAAAACTTGAGACAGTTATATATCAATGTATCCCCTGCTCCTCTGTCAAAGCTAAAGAAACAAAAATAAGGGAAAGCACCAGGACTGATCCCATGTCCTGGCTGGCCAATCTCCCAGCAGGGAGTTCTGTGCACTCACAACTGATTTCATTCATTTTTCCTCACCCTGCTGCCTGCTCTCCTCAGTGCAGCTCCTGCCTGCACCTCTCCTTGGCCTGTGGGTTATTTTGAGCCTGATATGAGCACTGATAAATCACATCCCAGCCAGGTTTCTTAGCCTTATATTTCTCTTTACATTTTACATTTCTCCTCTCACAAACTGCGGCTCAGAATCACGTTTCCTCTCCCAAAACTCACGCAAATCATTCCATGTGGCCATCACACCTTAGATGCAAAACCCCTTTTGATTTGAAAGTGTATTTTATGATTTTATAAAACAATGGAGCTTTGATAACACAGCTGAGGTGAAAATCCCTGGTATGGGATTCACAGGCAGGAAAAGGCAGCTCCTGCTTTGTACAAGACAAAAGAAACAAGAGACAAAAGAAAAATAATCTTGCTTGGATCTATTTTGTGGCTGGAAGCGCAGATGATGTGATGTGATAAAATAAAAATAAAATAAAATAAAAAAGGGTCTTGTTGAGAGGTAAATCTTACAGCTCCCCTGAGCTCCAGCTTCTCTTCCCTGCTTGGGCTGGAATATGGATCTGATTTCCCTGTCACTCATCCCCACATTTCAAGGATGAATTTAGATGTATTTAATTATACCCGTGGAAAACTGACAGGCTCAAACCGACTTGCTGAATTAGAATAGGGAAATTGTCAGTTTCAATGTAAAATTGAAATTATTTCAAATTATAATTGCAATAGTCTAGTCAATATTATGCCTTTCACATTTTCCTTAAGAGAAAGAAAACCCCAGATACCAAAAAATAACTGACTGAAACACATCTTCAGATCTTCAGTGTGAAATTCTTTGGGATTAGGAAAAACAGAACAATTTTAGATCCCAGCTTTCAAAGCTACCCCTTGGCTTTTCACAGCAAAATTCCCCCAAGCTTCCCACCTTGCCAGGGATTCTGGACAATCCCACAAAGCATCAGCAGGTCCTGGGCTGGTGCTCATGAAATATCACAGGAGGACATTGCTGCCAGTGGAGCTGCTTCCTTACAGGAACAGCAGAAGAAGAATGCAGGGAAAAATAAATTCCTGTATGCCCAGAAAGTGGAGATCTGTGTCTGTCCTGCCTGGCAGCACCCAGGGACCCCGGGCACATCCCAGGAGCAGAGCAGAGCCCAGGGCCCAGCCTGGAGGCTCCTTTGCCCACAGCCTTGATCCCAAGGCTGGGTGTCCCCACGGGACCCTGCCCCACAGCCCAGGCTGCTCCTGGCCAGCAGAAATGGGGTTTTCCATGAGCCCCAGGATCATGGAATGCTTTGGGTTAGAAGGGGCCTCGGGGACCATCTCACCCCACCCTGCCATGGCAGGGACACCTCCCATTGTCCCAGGTGCTCCAAGCCCAACGTCCAACCTGGTCATGGGCACTGCCAGGGATCCAGGGCCTTTCCTACTCTCCCAGGGAAGGATTTTTCCCTAATATCCCACCTAAACCTATTCTCTGTCAGTTTGAAGCCATTCCCTGTGTGCTGTCCCTCCATCCCTTGCAAATCCTCTCTACACCTTTGCTCTTAGCTCGTCCAGGCCACCCTGAGCTCACCCCAGAGCTTCTCCTGTGCAGGTGAGCAATCCCAGCTCTGCTCCATCCCTCTGCCCATCCTGGAGCCTCCTCTGGGCCCTCTCCAGCAGCTCCTGCCCGAGCTGGGGTGCAGTGGGACAGTGCTGGAACGTGCCAGCATCACCCCAAGGGACTTCACCCAGACCCCTGCCAGCAGCAGGGGCACAGGTGGCACCCTCAGGGCTGTGGTGACAGCAGCCACAGCTGCCCTTGGATCATTCTCAATGAGCCTTTTGCTCCCTCTTTTTTGGATGTTTTGGGCCAAGTGCTCCCCAGCACAGCCCATTCTGGCAGGCAAAGAGATCTCCACTTTCTGGGCACACATGAATTTATTTTTTTCCCTGCATTCTTCTTCTGCTCTTCCTCTAAGGAAGCAGCTCCATGGCAGAAGTCCTTGGGCAGCAATGTCCTCCTGTGATATTTCATGAGCACCAGTTTCAGCTTCAATGCCCTGACAGGCACAGCAAAAGTGCAAATTGCAGCTATTCCAGCACCTATTGAAATACTCAGCTGGGGCCACCAAGTACCAGCTGTAGTTTCCTGAGCCTCCTGTAGTAAAGTTTGAAAAAGAACTTCTAATTATAGTTGGAAACTTGGGAAGGAAGCAAAAATCAAAAACCCTTCCCCAGCTACAGAAAGGAGAAACAATATCCATAGGAAAATAATTGTGAGATGCTGAACTTCTGCTTTATGTAACAGATAAATTAACCACAGGAAAACTGGCTTGGGCTCAAAATTAGGGGTAGAAGCTCAGCACTAAGAAAACCAGCTAAGCAAGCAGCAGCTCAGGAACCCATGGAGCTCCTTTTATCTCAAATTATCATGGAAGGAATGGGAGCCCTGGAAAATGTCACTGCCATGGGCTGTGTGTGTGTGTGCTGTGTCAGGAGAGCTCCAGCTGCTCCAAGGAAATTCTGCTCAGAGCAGATCCCAGAGCTGGGCCGGGCTGCACTGAACAGGCACAGCAAACTGAGGGACAAAAGCCTTGAAATTCCAGCATTTGGGTGAAAAATATGTGTTATTTTTGTTTTCAAAGACACACAAGTGCCATTTTCCCCCCAGATTTATTCCTCAATCCAGAGGCAGAATTGCAAAGATAAGCAAAAAACCCCCAAATTCTAGGCCAGGTCTTTGAGCAGATCAAAGCTGCTCGTTGTGACTGAGATTAAAAGCTGCTCTGAGATGAAAATCAATACACAATTTACAGACTGCATTTCAGACTACTCCTGCTCCAGCATTTGCCTTTCAACTCCTTAACAAAAGGCAGCCACACTCCAGGAGATTTGTCTCTCTGTCCCCTTCCCTTCATCAGGGTGTGTCAAAAAGGAAATTTTGTGGCTACACAAAGTCCCTCTTCTGTAAAAACTCATTTTCCCCTGGAATTTGGCAAATTAGACCAACATATTTTCCATGATTTAGTAAAAAATAGAGAAGCTCAATGGTTAATGCAATATCACAGAATCATGGAATGGTTTGGGTTGGAAGGGACCCTAAAGCTCATCTCATTCCTCTCTTCTGACTACAAGCCAGCCACAAACAAATATTTTGCTTAGCCATGGAATTAGAGCCACACAGCACATTTTTTTCTCTCCTGGTGTTCAGATAATCATGGAGAAAATATTTTAATGGCCATGAAGAAACCATTAATGGCTACAAGGGAACATTTGGCACAGGGATTCCAGCAGGGCAGGGCAGCACAGGGTACAATGCCCTGAATGAATTTCTGCAGCAAATACAAATCCAAAATAAAAAAAATAAAACTCTCCTCCTTCCTTAAAAAAGAAGGAGCACACTAATATCCTTTTGCCATCTTACTCCACCATTCCATGCAAAGAAATTTTTGCTCCGGGAATCATCTTTTTTCACTAATTTAACTTGCATTGTTATTTACCTGCAGATTTCCAGAAATTAATGGAAATAGGGGCAGAGGAGTCAGCAGCAAGAATAGGAACGATCATTCTCTAAAAGCATCCCTGAAATGTTTCACATTTCAGGATTTCTGCTGGGTTCTGGCTGCTAGCAGCATCTGCTGAATGGGATTTATCCTCCGGGACAAAGGAGCTGCATCTCCACTCAACCTTTCTCCTTTGCAATCTTTTTAACTCCTTTGTAATTCTTTCTAGGAGCAGGTAGATGTTTCAATCTGCATGGAATTACCAGCCAAGCCCACAGGAATTCTTGCTGTTTTGTCCTCCTGCTGCATTTCTGCTCTGTGTAATGCAAATCAGAGACAGAAACCTCCAGTTCCAACCTTGCCCCTCCACCTGTTGCTCACCAAGTGCTTTTGTTACTGAAAATACAACAAAGTTCCTTTATTTTTTCCTAAAATCCTCACTCTGTGCCCCAAAAATGCTATTTATTGCAGTATTTCATTTTAGAAATACTATGAAAACATAGTTGGAAGTAACTTCTATCACTTGTATTTCTCCAAAATCTTGATTACATTTCACAAACATGGAGATTTCAATGGTATCTCAATGATTTTAAACTGCTTTTCAAACAGGAAAAAAGTTAAAATACAAGAAATATCAACACAGGAACGTCTAATTTTTCAACTTGCTACTTAAACTGATTAATTAGGTAATCCATTTAAGCAAAGCAGTCCCATATGCTTCATTTTACACATGAGGAATAAAATGTACATGTATTTTCTGGGTCTTCAGGCAGTGAAAATCATCTGGCTTTTATTTCCTCCTCAGAACTCTGCTGGTTTACACCCGAAAAAACCACACAGAGAGGCTTTGCTGGTAGGCAATGCTTAAAGTGGCTTGTGGTGGGATGGCACTGGGAAATTCGGGCCGTGGAGCAGAGATCCTGGGCTGTTATCAGATCCATCTGCATCTCCCCACACCAGCCTTTGATTGTTTTTACCGAAATTTAGATTTTTTCAAGTGCCTGTGACAGACTGAGAGGGTTAACAATAAATCATAAAGTATTTTTCTCAGCACGGAAATTTCAAGTATTCCTTAATTTTGGAAAGAAGTCCTTAATGGTTTTTTATTTTTTTTTTCTGTATTTAAACTTTGCAGCTTCTGCAGAGCCACATTTCCAAGTCAGAGCTGGAGCACGGGTCCATCCCCAATTCAAAGCCTCTCATGAATATTCATCATTCCTTCAATCCCAACCCTTTCCCAGTCCGTACCTGCCCCGTTCACTGCCGGGGGAGGGCTCTGAGCAAACACGGCGGATCCATTCGTGACGCCATCGGGAGACTCGGGGAGAGGCTGAAATAACAAAGAACGGAGTTTTTAGGGCATCCAAGGGGTGAAAACTGCGCTGGCAGCAGCCGGGGGTGTGGGATGGGGTTGCCCACCTGGTAACTCTTCACCGTGCAGGTGTTGTCATCCTCAGCTTCCTCTGGCACGCTCAGGTTATTCCCCATGGCTGCTGCGAGGTGGGGGAGAGACAAACCCCAAATAACCCTTTCTGTGTCATTAATGTGAATTCACAATTCTAGTTAAGAGGCAGCCAATGGGGGCAGGTGTTAAAATCCCTAAAACCGCACCCAGGGCACCTGCCCCATCCTCAGCCTGCCCCATCCAAGCCCATCGTGCTCAGGGCTCACAGCTGCTCCCAAAAATGCCACCAGCCAACAAACTTTTCTTGTTTGAAAAAGGTTTCAAACAATATTTCTGATTCTCAGCCCCCGCGGCTCCCTGCCGATGCAGAGCTCCTCACTCCAGGTGAGTTGTCAGGAGCTGATGCAGAGCAGGGGCCACAGGCTCTGAGCTCTGGCAGACTTTGCTCCAGGGAAGCTCAACCATTTCCTAAAACCCAGTTTATTATTCTCAGTGAAATAAAACACACACATGTGGAATTTCAAAACATGGAGCAGCCATGTGGAATTTCAAAACGTTTTCCCTCACAGGAACTCTCTCAAGGAAAGATGGAGACGAACAGGAGGGGCTTTTTGCTAAAAATGGGAAAACTTGCTGCACAATGCCAAATGTGATCCCAAAGCACCGAGCTCTGTTCTCTGCTGTGCTCATGGAGAGGATGGAGCTGTGGCTGCCCCTGGATCCCTGGCAGTGCCCAAGGCCAGGCTGGAGCAGTGGAAGGGATGGGACAGGATGAGCTTTAAGGTCCCTTCCACCCCAAACCCCTGTGTGATTTAGAAAACATCCATGTGTGCTATTCTGCCTTATTTTAAAGAAAAATGACGGGTCACTGCCACCTATAGACAGCTGTGAGCAGCACAGGGATGATCCAAACGCAGAATGGCTCAGAGTGGCAGCTGATGTCGCAGCTGTGCCCTGTGCCAGCTCCTGCAGCTGACTGTCCCCGTGCGGCTCCGGAGCTGACAAACAGCAGCCCCAGCCCTGGCATTCCCATGGAATGGGTTTTTGTTTTTCCCAGAGTGCTCAGGCCTCTGGTGATGTGCTCAGATCCATTTTTCCTCTCATTTGATACACCGTGGCTTAAAGCTGGAGTTATCCAATGTGAAAGCAAATAAAGGAGCTCTCATGATGTGGTTTTGGAGTGGATGATCAGGGAATTGCAGCAGAGTTTGGCTGGAAGGGCCCTTGGAGATCACCCAGCCCCTGCCCAGGCAGGTGACACAGAACTCAGCCAGGTGAGTTTGGGTGTCTGCAGAGAGGGAGATCCACCTTACACCTTTATGTACAGGGATGTGAAGAGATCCTCCTCCCTGGAGCTGTGCCAGGGCTTTGCAGAAAGGACCTCCTCACTTTGTGAGAGAAAATGTGACAAATTTATGGGAGAAGATGAATTTTGAGGGCTGAGAGGGGAGAAGAGATGATCCTGATACAAGAACATTCTTCAAAATGAGAGGAAAGCCCCCAAAAGTCATCAGTAATTCCTGTCCTGAGGCTCCTTTCTAGGTGCAGGTTTTTCACCCAGCTCCAAGGGTATTCTCCCTGTGGGCTTCCCTCAGGCCAGCTGGAATCCAGCCTGACTGGTTCCAAAAGGAACATGAACTACCAGCTTCTACAGCTCTGAAACAATCCCTTTCCCCAATTATGCCTCGCTGCTTCCATTGTAATGCAGAAAATAATTCCAAAGGAAAATAAATGCATTTTTAATTGGCTTTAATGTTGCGTGCACCATAGCGTGCCAAGTTCAAGGCTTGGGAAAATCCTCCTTTTTCACTCTCTCTCTCTCAAAAATCATTAGTTTGGTGCTGGCAGAATGGTAAAAACTCTGAAAATATGACATATAGCAAAATCTATGATCTGCTGTGTGCTGCTAAAGGCAGCCAAGCCTCCCCTCCCTGATGTATTGACCAGCCTGGAATATTGCAATGGGAATATAGACATGGGAATATCACCCATGTCTGTAAATGCCAAAAGCCCACAACTAACTCCTCCCTAAAACCCACCATATGTTGCATTTAAGCATCACAGAAAACAATCAATTTCCCTGCCCTTGGAACCCAGCTGAGCCTAAGGACACGGCCACGTCCAGGTGGAAAAGCAGAATTTTCAGCTCTATTGACATGGAGAGAAGAAAGGGCTGATAACAGTGCAGAGTTCAGAAATTGTGCTTACCTTGAGAGCAGCTCTGCAGGGAGAGGCACCTGGGATGGGGATAGGGAACAGAGCAGGTGGCTCTGAGCCCTGGCAGCAGCAGTGGGCACACAGGGACAGCAGGGCTGGGACAGCAGGAGGGACAGCAGGGCTGGGATGAGTCACCTACAGCAAACAAGGAACACCCAGCAGCACCTAGGAGCCAGCCTGGCAGGGGCTGGGCACGCAGGACACGCTGCCTCACAGCCCTTCAGGCTCCCGGGACACTTTTGTACAATTCCTTCAGCCACTCCAAGTGGGAAAAGCAAAATAGCTCAAACATCCACGCCCTGGGCTCTCGGGGAGGGGACAATGCCACCAGGTGAGCAAGCAGTCACAGAGTGGATGAGGAAAGATCTGCCACAAAGCTGGGCTCCCTTTGTGCAGGAAAAGCCAGGGCACTGCTTTTGGGGAAAGGCAGAGCTGGTGCTTTAAAACACAAACACAGAAAATGAGACTGGCAGGATCCTTGGGCAGGAGAGCACAGGCAGGACTGCTGGAGCACAGCAGCAAAAAGCAAATGCAAAAGGAAAAGCCAAACCATCAGAGCAGAGCTGCACGGAGGAAGGAAGGAAGGAGATGAAGGATAGGAAGGATCTGAAGGAGTTACCTGGGGCAGAGGGGCTGGGACAGCCTCTGGGAGCTGGAGCTGGTCCAGGTGATGGGTGTGCCGCTCACCCAGCCCCGAGTGCTGTGCCACTGCCCCTGTCCCTGCTGCGCCCCAGAGGCACACAGGGAGTGCTCACAAACACTGGGTGCAAACACAGCCGGGGTGGAGCAGCCCCGTGCCCCTCCCAGCCCTCCCCAGGTGTTTTCTCAGCTCTCTGGCCACCCACACCTGCTCCAAGGCCCTTGGGGATCCCTGACCCCGGGGCAGCCCTCACCGCCTGCTCTGGGCACGGTGACACCCACAAACCCCTCCCCAACGCGGGCTTTCCCCAAAATGCAGAGAAATCCCAAAGTTCTTTCAGTGGCAGGACTGTGTGCTGCTGTCAGTGTGGTTCCTGACGCAGAGTGTGCAGGCTGGGTGGTTCCCAATGCCCCTGCACAGTGTGCACACTGACCAAGTGCTGCTGTTTAAAGCCATTGTCACCATTTGCTGCTCCCTCAGGTGAGCCACAGAGCCCACATCACACTGGGGTGGCTGCAGCAGGGAGAGCTTTTTGCTCTCAGTCTTCACAGCACCTCAGCCAACAACACCTGGCTTTGCAAGGGTTTCCACAGGCAAGCAAAATAGCAAGAAAGAATTTCCAATTGTATGGTTTGAAGGGAACACCACTGAGTTGCTTGCATCATCCAGCTGGCACTTTGATTTCAGAGTTCTTTATGGGTTTGGGTATAATTCTGTTACTAATCATGACAAAAAGAGGAAAATGGGTTTGTCAGGAGGGCTGTGCTGGGTGGGGAGGGTTCAGGTGTTTCAGGGGTGATGAGGAACCTGCAGGGATGGAACCAGAGCAGGAATCTGCCCCCAGCACCTCAGCAGGGCGTGGGAAGGGAGGGGCTACCCTGATTCCCTCTTTCCCTCCAGCACTGGGTCAGGCATCTTTCTCATTTATATCTTGGTGCAAATCCCTGTCTGCTACAAGCTCAGGTGACATCCCACCAGTCCCGTCTCAAAGTTCCATCCACAGACAGATCTGATTTAGGAATGGTCCCTGGAGCAGAGCTTATCCCTGGGCTGAGGCACAGAACCCCAGCCTGGCTGTGAAACCACTCCCCCGTGCAATAATGCTGGAATAATTGTCTTTTTATTTTTATTTTTTGGGTTTTCTCCCTTGGTTAAAATATTATTGTGAAGTGGTTTTGAAATGCAAGATGTAAATATTTAATTCTGGAAATGCTTCATGTCTGTAAGAGAAGCTCATTACATTCACTACAAATTTGCACCATATTTTGCCTTCCATGGATCTATTTGCTCCTAAAATGCCTTCAAATTCAGCCTTAAAACCTTAATATTCATCATGAAGGAAATAATTCGGATTATCATGTGCTTCACCTGTGAATGTGAGAATTGCAGTGCTCCTTTTCCTCCAAAAAAGGCTTTTCCTTGAACTGAGCCATCCCGGTGAGCTTTATCCTGAGTAGTTTTCCCCAGTTGTCTGGACAATGAACCATCCATTCTTTGAGGTGTCTTTCAGCTCTTTAATATTCTTTCTGAGTAATTTCAAAGCCATCCCATGTTTTCATCAAGGACGGACCAGAGGGGCACAGAGTGAGTTTTATTTTGCCAAATTGGGAATTATTTAGCTGGGTGACAGCCACATAAAATCTTCTGCAAAGCGCAGGAAGCTGTGCTGCTTTCCTGATTTTCCATCCCTCAAAATGCTATTTTTTTCTTTCTAAAAATCTCCAATGAAGCTGTCACCAAATAAATCTTCCTCCCCTGCAGGAAACGCTCAGCTCGTGCATCTGACAGCTGCATAAAACTTCCTGCTCATCAATGGCACAGAGCTCCAGCAATTATCAATGGTTACCCAGCTCCTTTATGGCTGCCCAGAGCCAGGAGCACTCAAATATTGACAGTGCAGGAGCAGATGAGTCCTGGTGTGTGCCTGCCCGTGCCACACGTGCTCTGGGGGTGCTGGCGCTGGGTTGGAGCTGAGGGTTTCCATCTGCCAGGGTTTATCCAGCAGCAAAACCCCCCTGGCAGGGAGGGCAGAGGGAACCTGCAGCAGAGCAGCTGAGCAAAAAGCAAAATTGGGAATGATTCCAGTGGGATTTCTGACATTTGGAACGAAATATAAATGGGGTGTTGACTCAGCTTTGATGTTTCTCTCAGAAGAGGATGGATGGAGTGAATCATGGATTCTTTCAGATGGCAGAGCCCAGCATTTGCATGGATTGATGGATCCTGGATCCTAGCAGGGAGAGCTGCCTGAATTCCAGCCCAGTCCAGCCCCTCTGAGATCCACAGGGCTTGGTTCTTCACCTGCAGCCTGCATTCCTGCATTCTGTGACCCTCTGAGCTCACACTGTCAGTTCAGCCTTCTTAGAGGAGGTTTCCAAAAACCTGAGGCAGGGCAGTGACTGATGTCACCCAGCTGGGGCCTCCACACCTGACAGACCCCAAAATAGGGTGCTGGCACTCCAAAATTCCTATTACCCATTACAAAATCCATAATCCTGGGGACAGACATGAGGTGGAATGTCATCACCCAGACATCCCATGCCCATCACCACACACATCCTCCTCTCTGGGGGAGCAGAGATTTGAACTGCAAAAGGAAAGCACACCTGAACTGGTGTTCCTGCAAAGCCTGGCTCAGAGCTCCGGGGAAAACTGCTTCTGCTGGAGTTCTGCTGGAGTTCCAGGCTGGGTTGGACCTGGTTCCTGTACAGCTGGTGGTTCCAGTGATATTTTCAGCCCGTTGTGTTTCCCTGCTGTCTCTCACAGGGTTCCATCAATGCTCAGGTCTGTCTGTGTTTCCCCACTGTGCTCTGAGTGGGCAGTGAAAAGGAGAGGATGGTTTCTCCAGTGCAGGAGCCCTGGGAAGCAGCACCATCCCCAATTATTGCCCTGCTCCCTGTTCCTCTCAGCATGCCCTGGGTGGGGCTGCAGCCCCTCCTGTGCCCTGGCTCTGCAGCAGCTGCCCCAAGCCCAGAGGAGCCCCTGCAGATCCCCACTCCAGCTGGGAAATGGGAAACATTCCTCATCCTGCTCCCAGAGATGCCTGAGCAGTGTTTTCAATGATGTTTCAGCCTGGAGTTCCTGCAGACTGTGAGTCACAGGCTGGTGTAGGAAGGGAGCTGCTGATCTGATTGTCTCTGCTTCCCCCATGACAGAAATCCCCCAGGTTCCTGCTGCCGCTGTTCTGGTTTTAAAGAAGGAGGATTACAGACTCTACTCCAGCTATTTCTCCACGTGGGAGCTTCGAGAGCAGATAAATGTTCCTGTGTCAGGGCTGAGACAGAGAGTTATTGTAGCTGTGGTGCCTCAGTGGGTGGAACAGGCATTTGAGCCACAATTACCCTCCTGTGGGAGCACTTGAGGTCTCTATCAAACATGCAGTGATGATAACAATACTATGTCAAATATTCACTTCCTTCTGCACAGCCTGGGCCTCCACAGCAGGCTCTGCTTTGAACCCCAGCTCTGCTTTCCTGTCAGTGCTTCCCCTTGCCAAGCCTGAAATATGGACAATTTGAGGAGTTGAAGCTACTAAAAAAGAAAAAGAAGTAAAAAAACTCTTCTTGTAAACCCTGTATTTAATTTTTTCCTTTAATGAGGAAAGCAGCAGGGGCAGAGAAGTGATGGATTTTGGGGGAGTTTGGCCCACGTGGGTCAGGTCTGGGATGTTCTCCTGTGCTGGCACATCTGGTGGGATGTGCAGAGCTGGCAATGGCAGAGTGCCCACAGCCAGCTGTGTCCTGGCCAGTTCCTGCTGCAGCTGGACACGGGTGAGGCCATGGCCACACTCCTGCCCCTCTGTCAGGTGCTGATGGGAAACCTTTGTTTCCCCACCCTGGTGGGTTCGGCTGAGGGAAAAGTCCAAATTTCTTCTGTTTTCTTTGAACTTCTCTCAAGAAAAGGCATCAATGGCCTCGGGCACCTTGTCCTGGTGCTTCCTGCTCACCAGCATCACCTGGGAGATCTCTCCCTGCAATCTCAGCTGTGGATTCTGCAGCTGCCTTGGAGCTCGAGGTTAAAGCTCCTCTTCAGCTCAGGAGGGTCCCCTCAGGTCACTGCAGGATTAGGGCAGCTCCAGCCAATTTTTCTCCCTGGAAAAATATGATTTGTTAAACTTCTGCTGAGTGGAAATGCAAGGATGGATATCCCTGATGCAGTCCACTGAAAGGACAAAATCTTTAAAGTTATGGGAGGAAACACTAACCTTAGTGAGGGAGAAGAATTTGACATTATTTTATTGCTGCTGCTGGGGTATCAGGCAGGAGCTGTGCCAGCCCCGGGGCTCTCCCTTTCCCCTTTCCCCTTTCCCCCTTTCTGAGCCCGTGTGAGCTCCATGACCCACGGGATCACTCAGCACTGCAGAGAGCCAGAGCTTCGTTCCACAATTCCCAGAGCATAGCCGTGCTCCAGCACAGCTCCCTGGCGAGCAGTGACACTGCAGCAGTGACACTCCTGAGCAGGACCTGGCCTGGCCCCACGGCCAAGGCTTGGCAGTCACACTTCCCCACATAACGTTTCATTTCCCCTTTAATTTACCCACTTGTAAAAATCAATTGGAGCTTGAAATCAGACCACATTCTCAGCATCGGCTGGCAGAGATGGCCAGGAGGGAGATTCAGGGATGCTCAGGGAAGTTTTGGGATGCTCAGGGAAGCACAGGGATGTTCCATGAAGCTCAGGGATGCTCAGGAAGTTTCGGTATGCTCACAGAAGTTCCGGGAAGCTCAGGGATACCCAAGGCAGTTCCAGGATGCCCGGCAGCCCGTCAGCAGGTGGCAGCGTTAAACCGCAGGAGATGCTCAGCTGAGCCCAGCATTTCACCCCAAAACCCCTTTCCTTTCCTTTCCTCTTTCCTTTTTCCTTTCCTTTCCTTTCCTTTCCTCTTTCCTCTTTCCTTTCCTTTTTCCTTTCCTTTCCTTTCCTTTTTCCTTTCCTTTCCTTTTTCCTTTCCTTTTTCCTTTCCTTTCCTTTCCTTTCCTTTCCTTTTTCCTTTCCTTTTTCCTTTCCTTTCCTTTCCTTTCCTTTCCTTTCCTTTCCTTTCCTTTCCTTTCCTTTCCTTTCCTTTCCTTTCCTTTCCTTTCCTTTCCTTTCCTTTCCTTTCCTTTCCTTTCCTTTCCTTTCCTTTCCTTTCCTTTTCCCTTTCCTTTCCCCTGGCTCAGAGCTGTCCCTGTGTTTATCTTTGTGCAATTGCTCTGTGTTCTGTTTATTAATTTGGGATTAGAGGGAGCTCCAGGGAAGTCTGGTTAAATCCAGCAGATTTCTCTGGAAGTGGGATTTGCATCATTTCCCCAGCAGAAACCCCCATGTGCTGTCCCACACCAAAGGCCAACTGCAACATCACATTTGGGATTATTGGAAATACAGCTTTGGCCTGTCCAAAATCCCTCTGGGGCTCCATTCCTTGCCTTAGGATCCCGAGTCTCTTGGCAGCTGCTACAGGGGAGTCTGAAGCTGATTTTGCCTCACCTGTCCTCAAATCCCAGGCTCAGCAGGGGCTGAGGATCTGGGCATTATTTACACAACTCCTGGCATTATTTACGCAACTGCTGGCATCTGTGTCCTGCAACTTCAGGGCTGGAAAACTCTCCCTGCCTTGCCTTTTCCTCCCTGGGAGAGGGTGCCACCAGATAATCAACCTCAGTTCTGAATTTCTGACCCTTTTCCTCACTGGTAGAGGATGCCACCAGATAATCAACCTCAGTTCTGAGTTCCTGACACTTTTCCTCACTGGTAGAGGATGCCACCAGATAATCAACCTCAGTTGTAAGTCTCTGAGCATTTGGGACTCAAAATGAGGTGCTCTCAAGCAGCCTTGTGCCTTCCAACCTTTCCCAGGTACTTCCAGCCATTTCCCCCTCCAGCAAAGGAATTTTCTGTCTGTTCTCTGCTGCCTTCAGCCAAGGACAATCCTGGCTGATGAACTGCACCTGTCTGTGCTCGTTTGTGCAGCTCAAACTGGAAGTGAGGTTTCTACTCTTCAATTGCTTACTCTGGAAAAAAATAATCTTTCCAAGCCCTCTGGGTTTCCTCCATGCTGCTACAACACCAACTGCTGTCCTGTGCTGTTAAAATGGACAAATAAAATAGACTGTGGTGACTGAGGGGAGAGTTTGGCTGCACAAGAGCTGCTCTGGTCATGACAGACTCATGGGCAGGTTTGTTTTTAGCATCTTGAGTAAAATCCCAAGTCCCAGCTGTGAAAATAACATGTGGGTGTCAACAGGCCAAGGGCATACTCATACATCCTTAAAAAAACTAGGTTATTGTGGTGATTGTCTTTTAAATAAAAAAATACAACCAAGAGAAGTTGGTTTGAACATTGATATTTGGGTGATTCAGAGTAACTTAAACATTCCTTTAACGATCAAGTTTCTTTCACTGGCATTAATGAATCAGCTGTTATGATTGACTCCTCCTCCAGCTTCATCCCTTTGTTCCCATTCTGAACAAAACCCCCAATTTAGGCATGAGAAACCTTCCGGAGATGCCTCTGGTGCAGGCAGAGGTGGAGGGGGTAAATGCCAGCACATGACTCAAACCACACAGCTGCCACTGTTTGCTCTGAGCCAGGCTCATTCTAAAGTTATCTTTATTTTTTTTTTGTCTCAGATCAAGTTTTTGTGTTGTTAAATTTGTTCCCTGGGGTCAGGGAGTCCGTGCTGGTGTGTTCAGGTGTGGTTAATGATTTAAGGTGACTCATATGTCAGGGCTCACTCACTGAGGCCTCACAACAAACCCTGCAGTGACTCAGGAAGGTTTTTATCACTGTGCTGGAATGATGTGTGCTCACGGAATACTAAAAGAAAGAGGAATAACAGATATTTCAGCAGGGTTTTTTTGGTGTTCCCACTATCTGTGTGTAGCTCTGTGAGGAGATTGATAGCCCTTATCAGGGACAGCCCACAGTCCCAGAGAGCAGCAGGTGCTGCAGGACTGGGTTTACAGAGGACACCGCGGTTAATGTTCTTGCACTGGCATGTGAGTGCAGAGGGGACACCTGAGGGACAGGACAGGACAGCTCTGCACGTGTGGCACTGCTGGGGTGCCTGAGTGCAGGAGCAGAACCATTGCAGGTCCCACCTGAGCACATCCAAACCCTGGGGAAGGAACCCACCCATCCAGTCAGCTCTGGGAACCACCTGTAATGTGCTCAGAGATTCATGAGAGTGCTGTGCAAAGTCACAGAGCTGGCAGGGACATTGGAGCTCATCCATCCATCCATCATCCATCCATCCATCATCCATCCATCCATCCACCCATCCATCCATCCATCCATCCATCCATCCATCCATCCATCATCCATCCATCATCCATCCATCCATCCATCCATCCATTCATCCATCCATCATCCATCCATCCATCCATCCATCCATCCATCCATCCATCCATCCATCCATCCATCATCCATCCATCCATCCATCCATCCATCCATCCATCCATCATCCATCCATCATCCATCCATCCATCCATCCATCCATCCATCATCCATCCATCCATCCATCCATCCATCCATCCATCATCCATCCATCATCCATCCATCCATCATCCACCCATCATCCATCCATCCATCATCCATCCATCATCCATCCATCCATCCATCCATCCATCCATCATCCATCCATCATCCATCCATCCATCCATCCATCCATCCATCCATCATCCATCCATCCATCCATCATCCATCCATCATCCATCCATCATCCATCCATCCATCATCCATCCATCCATCCATCCATCCATCCATCCATCCCTCCATCCATCCATCATCCATCCATCCATCCATCCATCCATCCATCCATCCATCCATCATCCATCATGCATGCATCCATCCATCCATCCATCCATCCATCATCCATCCATCCATCCATCCATCCATCCATCCATCCATCATCCATCATGCATCCATCCATCCATCCATCCATCCATCCATCCATCCATCCATCCATCCATCATCCATCCATCATCCATCCATCCATCCATCCATCATCCATCATCCATCCATCCATCCATCCATCCATCCATCCATCCATCCATCCATCCATCATCCATCCATCCATCCATCCATCCATCATCCATCCATCCATCCATCCATCCATCCATCCATCCATCCATCATCCATCCATCCATCCATCCATCCATCATCCATCCATCCATCCATCCATCCATCCATCCATCCATCCATCATCCATCCATCCATCCATCCATCCATCCATCCATCCATCCATCCATCCATCCATCATCCCTCCATCCATCATCCATCCATCATCCATCCATCCATCCATCCATCCATCCATCCATCCATCCATCCATCCATCCATCCATCCATCCATCCATCCATCCATCCATCCCTGCAGCCATGGCAGGGACACTTGCACTGCCCATGCTGCTCTGGGAATGCCATCCCAGCTCCTCTCCATCCTCACAGAGTGCAATTCCTTCCCCATGTATGAATAGAAATCACAGAGGGAACGATTTCCTTGTGTCACTGCCCCCTGCTAGAGGCAGACCCAGCACGAACAGAAACTGAGTTTTTTAAGGTCAGAAATAAAGAATGAGCTTGAAGTGTTGAGTCAGAGCAGAAATCCCATAGGGAAATTGTGGGTGCATTCCATAAAATGAGACTTCTTCACAAGGATTAGTAACAGCTGAAATATTCTGTTACATAAATGTCACTTCTTGCAATGCTGCTGAGACATAGGGACTGTTATTTTTCCCCCAGGAAAAAACTGGCTGGGAATTCTCAGAGCATCCTCATTGTATTTGTGAATCCTGCAAATTCCACGTGCAAACACTTCCGAGGGGCAGCCCTGGCACCTCCCTGCCCCGGATCTGAGGAGTTATAAATAACTGCAGGAAGCACTGCCCGTCCCTCTGCTCTGGGCAATCTTTAATGGGGGTCAGTGTGCAATGAACTCCTCAGGTAACGGAGTCCAGTGGACAATCATTGCCTGACACTCCGGTTTTCTATTTGGATAATTTGACCTTTTAATTGAGCACTTAACCTGAAAGTTTACACAGTTTGAGGCCACTCTCAGAGGAGAAAAAACACCACTATTTATTATATATATTCTTCTCCAAATTTCCAATTAAAGAAAACCATGGGAAATGGAGTTTTCCTGTGCTGCTGGCTGTGCTGGAGCCCACAGGAGGAGGGCAGGGGTGTTTGCAGCCCAGGGATTCTCCGGCAGGGCAGAGTGGGTCAGGTGCTGGCAGGGCTGGGCTGGGCTGCCCTCGTTGGCCTCTCCCTTATCACAGAGGGATTCCTGGCCAGGTCTGCTCTGCTGCTCGGGGTCAGCTGGGTTTGCTGGGCACACACAGCTTGGCTGTAAACTCTGTTTGCCCCAGATATGGAGGGTTTTGGAAGGGCAATTCATTCACTCAGCAAATCCTTCAGGAGTGGGAGGAGGCTGGAGGAGGCGCAGGCAGGACTGGGCTGCTCCTGCTGCTGCTGCAGGTCCAGCCTGGCTCACTGGGCATCCCAACCTGCTCCATTCCCATTCCCAAAGCTGCTCCTGCTGCTCCCTGAGGGCATTCCTGGGGCTGGGCCTGCTCCCAAAGATGCCTCAGGTTTGGCTTTTCTATTTTTCACATTCTGTGCTGCTTTGGGGTGTAATTCTGAACTTCACATTCAGCGTTGCTGAACTGTGTGCACAGAGCAGGGAGACAAAACAATTCCTGCTCCAGCTGGGCACCAAGGACAAATGACCCAAATCTCAGCCCAGGAGCACAAACACCGTGGGCTGGAGAGAGAAAAACAAGGATGGGACTTCATGGGCTGGAGCTGTAATTCGATAATAAACTCCAATATGGAGCAGAACTGATCCCAGGGACAGAGCCCGTGCCCGGCCGTGCATTTTGGGGCCATTTTGGTTCATCTTGGGTGCAGCCCTGGCTGGGCTCTGGTGCTCCCCAAGGTGCACCTTTGAATAAATCCCTGCTTTATTCTGTAGCTCCATCCAGTCCTGCTCTAGCTCAGCCTTCACAAGGCAATTCTGCTGAAAACGGTGTTTAGAGAAGCCACGCCATGCTAAAATATCTATTTATACTGCCTTGTGAACTTTCTGCAGCTCTGGTGGATCACCCAGCTGCTAAAATATCTATAACTCTACCAAGGAAGTAGCTCAGAGATTCAGAGAGCTCACATTCCAGTGGGGGTTTTTTTCCCACATTTAATAGTGTCCAATAAAAGATAAAAGGTGGGAAGTGTTTTCCTGCAGATCAGCAGTTGCTGAAAGCCAGGGCAGTGCTCTTACTCATGGGCAAGCCTGATAATCCCACAAACTCACTCATCCATCCTCCAAGAGGAATTTATTCCAGCCCAGATCACTCAGTTCATTGCTGCAAGAAGGAGGAACAGCCTTTTGCAATATGTTCCTCCCAGCCAATCCTCCTTTGCTACTGGCTTTTTCCTGCCAGGTTGCCCAAGAATATTGAAGAAAATTCAGGGAGACTTTTTCACAGCACTGACTCCCCAGTGTTTTTGCTGGCAGCAACAAACCCGGGCTTGAAAGTTTGTGCAATGTGGAGGTGGGATGGGTGGGTGGGGGAATAACTGAAAATGCAAAAGCAAACTCGGGGTTTAGGGTGTGGGATTTGGGTGATTCTGCTTTGGGTGAGCCAGGGAGGGAGAGTAAAAGAGAAAGAAACTCAACACAGAAGCAGTTCCAGCTGAAAATTCCCAGTGAAATTGTAGAAAAATGGGTTTGGGAGGTAATTTCTCTAAATATGTTCATGGCAAAGGAAAAACAGTGGCTACAAAGATTTTTACATCTCTGAATATTTTCAGTGCAAACAAAGTGGTCTTGACTTAAACCCTGCTGGACAAAATGTCCACAATTTTCCTTATTGACAGTTCTGGCTGAAAAAACAGCAAATAACACACAGCATTAATTAATTAATTCTAGCTTCTCTGCTAGAACAAACTCCTTGAGGTAAAGGCTTTAATGGAGCTTTAATGATCTCTCTGGAAAATGGAAATGGTCCTTTCCAGCACAGCCAGCCATTGTGCTACCTTTTTTACCATCACTGCCAAACCAGGAAATATTATGCTCTGGAAATCTTGCTCTGAGTGTGCCTGTGACAAAGAATATTGAACTTGTGAGAGCAGGAAAGAGCAACCAGTCATTCTGTTTTATTATTTGTCTCAATCCTGTCCAGTCTGGTAAATGGGAAAACAAAGAACACTTTATTTCTCAAGTTATCATAAATATGGATTAGCCCTTCCCACCTTCCAGGAAAGCTGAGGGTGCTGCGGGATCAAAAAGAGGGGAAATCCACATGAGCTTAGAGAAAAGCTGGCATTTCTCACCAGTAAACACGATGTGGAATGGGATGATCAAAGCTGCTGCATTAGTTCAAATATTATCCTTGGCACAGAGCCATGACCATTCCATTCTGTTTGTGACTTAACCTCTCAAGGAAAGGCCCCATTGCTCATGGGCTGTCTCACCCTGCTCTGCTGCTCCTGCTCTGCTTTTCCTGCTCTTTTCCTGCTCCATCCTGAGGTCCCACAGCTGCAATGTGCTGCTTGCCCCCACTCTGATTCCCTCTTGCTGCATTTTGGGGTCACATCCTGACCCTCATTATCTTTACAAAGTATCTTAAAATTACCTGCATCCTTTATTTCTCCTGGCACCATCATTCTGCCCTGCTTTTCAGACTCAGAGCAGTTCCTAGCACGGTAATATGTGGGAATTCTGGGGAAATTATTGGGAATTCTGCATCCCAGCTGAGCCTGCATCCCTATCCTGGGGGCTGCCCTTCCCTCCATCCCTGGAGCCTGCAGGGAGCAATCTGGGGCAGTTTGGCCACAGTTCGGCCCGGAATGGTTTGGGTTGAAGGAGCCTTAAAGCTGATTCCATCCCACCCCACCCCACCCCATCCCATCCCATCCCATCCCATCCCATCCCATCCCATCCCATCCCATCCCATCCCATCCCATCCCATCCCATCCCATCCCATCCCATCCCATCCCATCCCATCCCATCCCATCCCACCCCATCCCATCCCATCCCATCCCACCCCATCCCATCCCTGCCATGGCAGGGACTCCTTCCACTGTCCCAGGGTGCTCCAAGCCCTGTCCAACCTGGAATTGGGAACTTCCAGGGATCCAGGGGCAGCCCCAGCTGTGCCAGGACATCCCCACCCTCCCAATATCCCAATATCCCACCTAACCCTCCTCTCTGCCATTTGAAGCCATTCCCTGCATTCTGTCCCTGCATATACATATATAAATATATGTCAATATAAATTCTCTATAAATTCTCTCTCCATCTTTCCTGCAGCTCCTCCAGGCCGCACTGAGGTCACCCCAAAGCTTCTCCAGGCTGAACAGCCCCAGTGTTCCCCACCTCCCCTCAGAGCTGGGGGTTCCCAGTTGTGGCACCCAGGCTGGGACATTCCCCTTGCAGGAGGAACCTTTCCCTCCCGCCCCATCCTGGGCTGGATTTTGGGGTGTCTGGTGGGAAACGTCTCTGGCTGAAGGTTTCCCCCTCAGCCCCTGGCCTGGCACTGGTTGCTCATTAAACCCCTGCTATTAATAGCAGAGCGCAGGGAGGGAGTGCAGGTTCAGCCGGTGCATTCTGCCACCCAGGCACGCCAAAAATAGACTCACAAAAGTCCAACCCTGATGAAACTTTAACTGTCCTCAGTGAAAAACCCCACATACTATACTAACCAACTGATCCCTGACACTCACCTCCGGATTCCTCACAAGCTGCGGGATAAATGTGTTTAAAACCTATCATCTGTTTATATTTATTAATTTTAATATTTACAATATATTTTTTATATTTGCAATACCTCTTTTTGGCTGTATTTCTGAATTAATGCATGTATTTTCTTTTCCTGCTTTTCAGCTAATAAAGTGACATGAAGCTTCCTCACAAGCTGTGGAATAAATGTATTAAAAACCCATAATCTGTTTATATGTATTCATTTTTAATATTTACATTATATTTACAATATATATTTTTATATTTACAATACCTCTTTTGGCTGTTGTTCTAAATTAATACATTTCTTTTCCTGCTTTTCAGCTAATAAAGTGAAATGAGGCTTCCTCACAAGCTGTGGAATAAATCTGTTTAAAACGCCATCATTTGTTTATATTTATTATTTAATATTTACATTATATTTACAATATATATTTATATTTACATTATATTTACAATATATCTTTTTATATTTACATTATATTTACTATATTTTTAAATATTTACAACAAGAGCAGCAAGGTAGAAATGGCTGCATATCTCCGAAAATTTCAGCGCTATCCTTGCACCAAAAGGGTTCAGCTTTTGGCAGAAGTGAAGTTTTCCTGCTCATTTATTGTCCAAGGTTTTCACACCATTTAGAGGCGCTGGCTTGGGGCTGCTGTGCTGCGCCTGGAGGTGTTTGGGAGGAGCTGCTTTCTAAAAATCAAAACATGCCATGGGACTGAGGTGGTTTCATGAAATGCCCTTTCAAAATGAAAATGAAGAGTTGTTGGCATAATGATGTTGAGAGCTGCGGGTTGGGAGCTTGACTGGAATAAAAAACTTTGTCCTGGAGGAAATTTTATAGCAGTGCTGCTAATCCTAATATCAACTCCAAGTTCTCCAGAAGATTCCTTCCATAGGATTTGCATCCAGCTGTTGTGTTTTCTCTCTCCAAAACTTTTGCTAAATACCACCTTCACTTCACTCTGGTTTTCAAGCACAGAAGAACTTTAAATTTCAGGATCATTTAGGAAAATAGCAAAAATAGCAAACCCATTGTCCTTCAGCAGGGCCAGTGTGGGCACGCGGCTCCACAGCACAGCCCTGACACCGAGTGACCCCCACAACGTTATTTCCACATCTCTCTTTGCCCAGGGGCTCTGATTTCCCCAGAAATTCCAGGGTTTTCCCCTGGGTGCCACTGACTTCTATAAATAACACACTCCTCTTTCCATGCCACAAGTCCTTTTTGACAAAAAATAAATATTTTCCAGGCTGGCAGCACTCTGAGTGCGAGAGAGGCTCGGGGGAAGCAGCAGCCTCCCCAGGGGATGTTGGATACGCAGGAATCCTCCGTGCTCTGTGTCTGAGGGCACCTGCTGCTGGATCAGAGCACAGATCAAACACCTGGCACCACAATGTGCTATTTTTAAACCTTTCTCCCGTTCACCTGGCTCCACACACAAATAAAACTTCCCCCAGTGCCGTGGGTATCTGTTGCCTCACAGCTGACAGGGGTTCTTTGGGCAACGAGTTTCCCTTTCAGTTCTGCCTTTGGGCGAGAGGAGTTTGCAGGGTTATGAATCACCTGCGTTTGGAGCTCCTGTCCTGTCTGGAACGTGTCTTGGGGCACACCTTCCCTTGTGCTCCCTGCCAGCTTCCCTCAGAGCCTGGCCCTGTGCTGGGAAGTTGTTTTGCCACTGTTCGGCAACAAAAACACCTTTTGCAATTTGTTCCTTTCTCCTTCCAGCCAGAAGGGAAGTTCCTGAGAAGTTCTCATGTATCCAAAGTGAAATTTTAGCATTTAGAACAAAAAAAACTAAAGTCCTGCTGGTTTTGGTTTAAAGTGAAACATTGATTTCGCTTTAATATTTAAGAACCGGAGGGATTGCATCCCAAAATAAATGATTCAGCACCTGAAGTTCTCTTAAGAGAGACCTTTGGGATCTTGCTTGTTTCTTTGGCTGCACATGGGGTTGGTGTTGCCCTTCCCATCCCCAGACACAAATTGGTGCCACCTTGCTGCTGTTGACTGCAGCAGTTCTACAGCCAAGAGCTGAGTCAGAGCAGCCCTGTGACCCTGCTAAAACCGAGTCTGCACAAAAAGGTTTTGGTCAGGGTCAAAGTCCCAGGATCCCTGTCACGAAAGGGGGTGAAGGACAAGGGCACATAATCAGCCTGTGAACCACAAAGTTCCTTTTGTGGAGGAGCACCTTCCCTGGGGAGCTGCAATCTGCACAGGGCTTTTATTGCAGGTGAGCAAACCACACCTGAAAAATTCCCCCAGCTCCCTTCTCCTTTGGGGTGGGTGTGAGCAGCTCCCAGCAGGGACCAGCTCTCTGCATTTCAGGAGAATTTCACTCCCAGTGACTCCCATTAACTGGTGTCTAAATGAAAACATCATCCAGAAATAGATCCATAAATAAGTCATCCTTACAACCATGGGTTTGAATTCTTCTTGTAACTCTATGGCTCTTTCTGTCCCCAAAAATCCTTTTTTGATCTGCACACAAATAGGTGTTTAACAGACAGGTGGGATGCACCACTCATTCTGGAGCTAATAAATCTGATAAAATGGTATTTCACTGCCCTGCAAATGTTTCCCTCAGCCCGCACTTCTTATCACCCCTTCCAGGAACACTTTGGGGTGAACTTTGAAATATTGAATTTTTGTAGGAAAACCTAATGCCTGATCTCTTATGGAGTCAGCTTCCCTTCGTGTGTCTTGAAGCACAGAATCACAGGTTAATTTAGATTGGAAAAGATCTCCAAGGATCGAACCTCTGCCCAGTCTCCTCCTTGTCACCTAAACCAGAGCACTGAGTGCCTCCCCCAGTGGCAGTGGAAGCTTTCAATAAGAATGTCCAGGGTGTTCAGCTGCTTGAGAACTTTATATCATTGCCTATATGATATAAAATATCTCCTGGTTCTTCTCTGTGTTTATTTTATTTTACTGGAGTGTGCCTTGAAGCTTTTCACTTGTGTTGAAATCCTGAATGTTACAAGGAGCATTAAAGCTTTTTTTTCTGTTCTTTCAACACAGCCAGAGGGAAGACAGAGCACCAAAAGCTGAGCAGAGCAGGTGGGGATAATCCCAGTTATCCTGTTTTTCTGCCCAGAATCTTGCTCCCAAACTCCTCCTTGCTCTCCTCCTTCTCCCACTGACAATGACCAAGGTCTGGGTTTCTCCTGTGCCCCGTGGTGGCACAGACGCCCAGCCCTGCAGTGTGAGGAGGGGGTCTGGAGTGTGCAGCTGGGCTGGGGTGTCCCTGCCAGGCCACCCAGGCAGGGCTGGCCTTTGCCCGTGGCTGAGCTGGCTCCTGGCTGACCCCTGAGCAGATATCTGGGACCTTTGTCCTGCAGGAAAATGGGACAGAGCCTGGCCCGGGCATTGCCCTCACCTGCAGGGCAAGAGGGGATTTTGGAGGCAGCTTGGAAGGCTGGATAAGTGAACCCATTCTGCCTCAGGCTTCTCAAACATTTCCTTTCCATTATTTCCATTAAATCTGGAGAGCCTTTTTCCCTTCTTCTCCTCGAGCCAGCCCCATGCTGCTGGAGTTCCACCTGCGAGCACACCTGGAGCATTCCCTGCTCCTCTATCTCCTGTTTGTCTGTGGAGCACAGTTCACCTCACAATGAATCAGATGAGACTCTGATTTCCATTCCGGAGCTGATAGTGGAGGGTAAAGTGCCACGGACGTGCGGGTTCCAATTTGGGGTAATTTTTGCACTCCTGGCTCCCCTTTATTGCCCTGCTGGGTGCCTTCCCTTCCCTTCCCTTCCCTTCCCTTCCCTTCCCTTCCCTTCCCTTCCCTTCCCTTCCCTTCCCTTCCCTTCCCTTCCCTTCCCTTCCCTTCCCTTCCCTTCCCTTCCCTTCCCTTCCCTCCCCTTCCCTTCCCTTCCCTTCCCTTCCCTTCCCTTCCCTTCCCTTCCCTTCCCTTCCCTTCCCTTCCCTTCCCTTCTCCCTTCCCACTGCCTGGAGTTCACCCAGCCCTTGGAGAATTAGAGGCAAACAGTTTGAACTTGTTGAGAGGAACATGCCCAGGAAAGCAGAGGATCATTTTCCCTGGTTATTAAATGCATTCCATTCCACACTTGTTTTGACATTGTCTCTCGGAGAAGAATATTTTGTTTTATGGAGAGGCCTCGTTGTTGCTTTTCCTGTCAGGGATTATTGCTCCAGAAGTGTTCAGCTCCATCCAAAGCCTACAATGTAAAGTTCTTTAAAATTCCTTCTGGACCCGAGTCCTACAGCTGAGGCTTGGCTTGTTGGGTTGTTGCAAAGCCTCAAATATCACACAACTGAGATAAAAACTGTGGACAGGAGTTGAAATTCGATGTAGCCTGTTCTCTGACATTCCCATAGCAAAGAGTGTGGGAATATAGGAGATAAAATCCATACAGGGCTTGGATGAAGCATTATTGAAGTTCGGGGTGAACAGACAATAAAAGCTCTGGTTTTCACTTTCTTCAACTCTGATACTCAAAAATACCCCAGAATAAATATAAATGAATAAGCACAATGCTCAGTTTCATAATATAATATTCACACTTTTCTCCAAGCCTTGCCTGAAAGGAGACATTAAAACAAAATTTGAATGCAGCCACCCACGCCTTGAGCTGTCAATGCCCAGGTTCTCAGGGGAATTCACTCATTCACACAAGGGATCAATGAGCTGCTTCAATCCCAACAAACCTCTTGTTTCAACTATCTGAAGCCAAAACCAGCTTTTTCTGCTAAAGCTACAACTCTTCCATGAATTTTCAAGAGATGTGCCCCAAAGGACTGAAAATTGTCCAACTTTCTCCTTTTCTGAGAGGCGATAATGCATTAAAAACCCACCCACCCACGGGCAGTGCCATCGAAGTAAAAATGAAGTTTCACATCTGTAAAATGAGGCATGGGATGAATTTGTCCTGAAATGAACTTCAGCTGGGAGCAACTCACAGAATTAATTTTTTAGGTTTTGGGTTATTTTGCACCATTTATTGAAGTATTGTAGAGATGTGAATTCTGCCCCTGGTTGTTGAGCACAAAGGTCCTTCCCAGGCTGGAGGGGACAAACCTGAGCAAAACTGACAAAATGGGAGCAGGGAAAGGTCCCTAAATCCCTCTGCAGGGACTGACTCAGAGCTGTGGCACATCAGCTTGGCAGGAACAGAAATTCCAGATTGCCAGGCCTGAACACTGACACTCTTATCCATCAAAAAGCATGGATTACTGGCTCCAGCTTTGCCTTTTCAACTCCAACACGCCCAAAGCCTGAACAGAATTAATTTCCAAAGCCTGAACAGAATTCACTTCCTTTTGGACAGGTAAACCTCACTCCCTTCCCTGTAGGGACAGGGAATGTGGAGGTGAATTAATCCCATTAAAGTTGTGATCCTGCTGCCTTCCTCTGAGGAGGAAACGATCCCAGGGAGGTGGTGTTGAAATGGAAATTCTGAATGAGGGCCTTGTTCCAAAGCAGCACGGGGCTGCTCTGCTTTATCCTGCTGGGCTAAAGGGTTCCAGATATTTCTATTTCTATTTCTATTTCTATTTCTATTTCTATTTCTATTTCTATTTCTATTTCTATTTCTATTTCTATTTCTATTTCTATTTCGTTATAGCTATAGCTATAGTTAGTTATAGTTATAGTTATATAGTTATAGTTAGTTATAGTTATAGTTAATTATACTTATATGTATAGTTATAGTTATATTTATAGATAGTTATAGTTATAGTTATAGTTATAGTTATAGTTATAGTTATAGTTATAGTTATAGTTATAGTTATAGTTATAGTTATAGTTAGTTATAGTTATAGTTAATTATAGTTATATGTATGGTTATAGTTATATGTATAGTTATAGTTATATTTATTGCTAGTTATAGTTATAGTTAGTTATAGTTATAGTTAGTTATAGTTATAGTTATATTTGTAGTTACATTTCTAGCTATATTTATAGTTATATTTATCCGGAAACAGAGGGACAGGAAAGCTCTGAGCTGGTGCCTGAAGTGCCCTGGTCACTCATTGTCTGTGCAGTTTGATAATTACCTATTTCCTGAGTCAATGGCTTTGGACATTCACTCGGAGGTAGGAGATTAATGAAGTTCTCTGAAAACTTCAGGAACCTGAGAAACTCCAAAGATTCCGGATCTGCCTTTTCCAGGTCACTGGTGGCTGGTGACCCAGCAGAGAGCGCAGATTTGTGCCTGAGCTGGTGCAGAACCCACCCAAACTCCCTGACAGCAGCACCCCTGGGTCCGCTGCACTGAAATGGCAAAAACCCCGAGCGGTTCGGTAAATATCCACCTGGCATTTCCTGCCCAGGGGCAATCAGGGTTTCGAAACAGCCGCTAACGAGGCTGTCAAGGTCAGTTCAGCGAGATATCAGCACTTCTCTCTGAGGTTAAACCATCAGAACGTTTGGGAGCAGCAAGAGATGCCTGGAATCCAACAAACTGTTTCCCTTAGCATTTCTGCCATACTGGCACAACTCCATCGGCTCTAATATTAAATTAATATTGCTACCAATAAATTATGATGCTGTAAGAAGAGGCTTTGTGGGGTTTTTGTCCCGGGTTTTGGGTAGATCTCCACATGGACCTGCACCCCAGCCTGAGCTCCCTGGGGATGGATTTCCCATCCTCTGCTCCCAGTGAAACCCTCATCCTGCCAGGAATGCTGCTGAGGGATGGCATTTTTAAAATATACATAATTTCTACTGATTCTGCAAAAATTCCAGCTGTTTTCACCTTTCCTCAGAACTTTCCATGGATTTTATCTTGTCCCATTCCCCTCCCTGGACCATTCCATGCCAGGCAGAAATGAGTTCAGACTGTCCCAAGGGGGCAGAAGCCTCTTCTGCAAAGCTGCAAAGACTTTTAAAATAAATAATGAAAGAGTCATTCTAGAGAAAAAATAGAACTCTTTATTTTCTTACAAAACTGCCTAGAAATATTCAGATAATGCACAAAAATTGTTTTATACATTGTTTTGGGGGTACATTTACATGTCTGAGCATGTCAGAGGAGAACAAATGAAAACAAGAGACAGACCAACAAGTAGTAAGAACTTGCAGCATTTCAACATGTAAAAAAATAAATTCAGGATTATATATAGAGATAAAGCTGTAGTGGAAACTGCAAAAGTGTAAAACCAGTAACCATAACAGCCAGGATCCAGTATTGCTTGGAGGGCAGTGACAATTTGAACTTTTAGATATTGCAGTTTCCACGAGAAATAGACCCCCTGGAAATGTTTGGGGTCCTCATTTCCTGCAGAATTGTCCTTGGAAGCACAATTTTCTGTTCTTCATCTCACGCACCTATCCTGCCAGGATCATCATCATCAATCTGCAGAGGCAGAACCCATAGGATTCCAGTGGCTCCATTTCCATCCATGCAATGAAAGACCACAAAGCTTTTACAATAAGGGTGGGATAAAATGGGTGGTGCAGGAGCTGGAGGGATGGAAATCCATGGGAAGAGCAGAGGGTGCGTCAGGCACGAGCCCAAAGCAAAGCAATAAATCCTGCCAGGTGCATTTCTCCCTATTTCTCTCCAACCCAGGACGCCAAGGAAATGTCTTTCTTTCATTATCCCAATTTCCCAGCCCCGTTTTAGCCTTTTCCAGGCTCCCAGCTCCCTTCTCTGGCGATTTGAGCAGGACTGGGGCAGTTTCCTCTCCCACTCTGCGCTCCCAGGGCCACCGCAGCCCTGCCTGGTCCCAAACTGGAGGAACTCTCCCCAAACTGGGCAGCTCAGCACCCCCAGGCCCCTGGTCCTGCACTAAACCCCTGGATCCCCACAGCCCAATGACAGCACCCGGCATTTCCCTCTCCTTTTAGGCACATTTTCCCCAATAAAACAGTCTGAGAGCTTTTCCTGGGGCCGTTCCTGGCCCAGCAGTGGCTCAGGGGATGTGGTGCAGCTCTTCCCTGCAGCCTCCAGAGCTCTGGCTCCCACAGCTCATGTCTCTCTCTCAGGAGAAGGCAGCAGCAGAGCTGTCCTTTATTTCTTGCCACCTGTATTGAGCAAAAAAAGAAATATTATATTAATTATATATTATCTGTTATACATTAATTATATATTATATATTATATAGTAATTATATTTTATATATTATATAGTAATTATATTTTATATATTAATTCTATTATATAATTATTCTATTATATATTAATTCTATTATATATTAATTCTATATTAATTATATTACATTACATCACATTATATTATATTTATCAAAGCAAACAGCACTGAACAGACTTCAGTTAAAGGAGTGAATATTCAGATTATACTGGGATGTATTTTTTTTCCTGTGATGTTGGCTGGTAAAAAATATCTTCCCCAGCATTGAAATGTCCTGGATTTCTATTGGAGGATTTCATTCTGGATCAGAGACTTGTTTTCTCAATTTAGGTTGTTGCACAAATAAGTTATTTTGTTAGCTCATTTGTATAAACTTGTGAGAAAGAAAATCTTACGTTCAAATATTTAAGTTGCAACACTGCACAACTATTTACAAATAGATTTTTCTCTGTCCTTCTGCCTCAAATGAAGCTTTGTTATCTAAACTCTGCAGTGAGCAGTTCCTTCACTAAGGCATCTTCTTTTTAATCTGCAAACTGATGCCCAAGATCAAATGCTCTTTTCCAGGAAATATCTTAGGGACTGCAGTGAAGTTCTAACAACCCCTGGCTGTTATTTTCTGCAGCACTGGGTATATGCTGATTCCCCCCTTTTTGGGCTGCATCAGGCACAGAAATGTGGATATAAAATTGAGTCCAGAGCCATGAGCTATGAGAAATACAGGACAGTTCGTAATAAAACACCGAACTGGGACAGCATTCATTTGTTAAAATAAAGACCCAGGATGGCTCAGGCCCTCTGAGGATGAAGAGCAGACAGATATCAGCTGTTTGCCCTCCCATTGGCACGGAAATCCCAGCGCAGGTACAGCAGAGCCCGCAGTGTGCAGGAACACAGAGCTCCGGTGTGTGGTTGTGCACAAGCAGGACACAGGTGTGTGTTTGTGTGCCCACAGAGAACACAGGTGTGTGTTTTTATGCCCAAGCAGCATCCAGGTGTGTGTTTGTGTCCAAGCGGAGCACCCAGGTGTGTGTTTGTGTGCCCACAGAGAACACAGGTGTGTGTTTGTGTGCCCAAGCAGAGCACAGGTGTGTGTTTGTGCCCAAGCAGAACACAGGTGTGTGTCTGTGTGCCCACAGAGAACACAGGTGTGTGTTTGTGTGCCCACAGAGAACACAGGTGTGTGTTTTATGCCCAAGCAGAGCACAGGTGTGTGTCTATGTGCCCACAGAGAACACAGGTGTGTGTTTGTGCCCAAGCAGAGCACAGGTGTGTGTCTGTGTGCCCAAGCAGCACCCAGGTGTGTGTTTGTGTGCCCACAGAGAACACAGGTGTGTGTTTTGTGCCCAAGCAGCACCCAGGTGTGTGTTTTGTGCCCAAGCAGCACCCGGGTGTGTTTGCCCGTACCTGCTCGTGGCTGCAGGGCGATGGGCAGGGCCCTGCTGGGGATGAGGATCCCCGAGTGCAGCGTCTCCAGCGGCTCCCGGTCCGTGGCCAGCACGCGGTACCTGCGGATCAGCTGCAGGGACACAGCACCCACCAGCTGTCAGGGCAGCATCCCCGGCTGGGGAATAACCTGCTCCGACCGCATCATCAGCAGCCTGAGCCATTGCCTCATTCAGCTATGTTACAATATACCCAAACTATACTGTATCACACCAAAGAAAAACCTGTGACCCTTTCAGACAGTCACAACACAGCTTTGACCCAACTGGCCAATCAATCCAACCATCAGCAGTGCCCAATGAAGAAATCACTCTCATAAACTGTTGAGAGATTTTGCAGGTTGAGGAGCTTTTGCAGGACAATGGCCATAGTCAGCCGATGCACAATCCAGCCTGCTTGGGACAATGGACATGTGCACAAACAATGGATAATGGACATATTCAGAAATGGGGCCGGTATATCCTTGAAAGAGATACGAGAAGAAGAGTCATCAGGACTCGGCAGGTTTGTCAGTGAGCTTGGGAAAGTAAGGAAAAAGAGAAGTCATGGCCAGCCAACCACAGCAAGATGCATGAAAAATTAGATTATCCAATCAGCATTCTATTTTAGAGGCATGAACAGCTAGGATTAACCAATCATGTATTAGCTAGAGACACGTTGACAGTAGAGATTTATAATAAATATAGTCTTTTTAGGGAGATAATAAACTTGGCTTCACTGGATCATACTGGTCATGGTGTGATGTCCCTGAACCTCCGCACCCCACGATAAACAATCTCCATAACACATTCCCCATGTGCCAAACAACAGGAACAGCAAATACTCCATAACACATTCCCCATGTGCCAAAAAACAGGAACAGTAAATACCCCATAACACGCTCCACATGTGCCAAACAGGAGCACAAATAGAGATAAGAATCGTTTTCTCTTCTCTGAGCTTTCTCACTGCTTCCCCAGGAAAATCCCTTGGCAAGGCTGTGCCTGCTGTGCCCACAATGAACGTGCTGGGCTGTGCCCGTGCTCGCTGGAGCACAAACCCCCCCAGTTCCCTTTTTGGGGCGCTTACCCAGCAGAGGGCCAGGTGCAGCTGCAGCTCGGCCAGGCGGCGCCCCACGCACATCCTCCTGCCGATGCCGAAGGGCACGTGGGAGAAGGGGTGGATGGAGCCCCTGAGCAGCCAGCGCTCGGGCCTGAACTCTGCCCAGCCCCTGAAATAGTCCTCGCTGCAGCCCAGGGCGTGGCTGTTGATCATCAGCACCGTCTGCAGCGAGGCAGGACAGGGAACAGGTCACAGAGCCACCCCCGGACCCCGAGGATGGAGAATCATGGCATGTGTCAGATACATATCATGGTATTGGCTTTTGGCAAATGTTAAAGTAGTTCTATATGTGTGAGGCTAAAGTGACTTTGTTATAAAAATATAGTTTTTATTTCTGCTGTTAATTAAGGTTAGAATAGTAGTGAAATAGCTATGCTTGGTTAAAATACCTACTTAAATAAGATAACATCCAATGAACATATGAAGAAGACCCTGCTACACTTATACCAACTACCAACTCCCACTATCTGAAAGCAGTGTAGACCAAAGGTCAAAAATTAAAAGTAATAAAATAAAAATAATAAAAATAGGCTAAAACCCACAAGCAAAGAATACTCATGCTCTGAAAAAGTAAAACCAAACAAAAGCTGTACCAAACAGTTCTTATAATATGTAAATTAGTTTAAAGAAAAAGTTTACTATGCATGATTGTTTATGAATATGTAACAAACTAATATAATAGAAATAGTACATAAAAAGTGTTTCTAAAGCAAGTGTACTCTTAGCTAAGTACCAAGATACACCCAACCATAATAACCTTCATTTTATAGTCCTTGTCTCCTATCGTCCTTTAATAAACTTTTTAAATTTTCACAAGAAAGTGGATGCGTTTTTCACAGCACAGCAACGTCCTCAGGAGAGGTCAAGGAATTCCCAAAAAATCAATTGGAATAGCTCATCAAAATTACTTCAGGCAAATATTTCTGTCTAAGTCCAGCTGCAGTGCAGGCAGGTGTGGGTTTGTGTTTATGGGAATCCTTGGGGTGAATCCCTCGTTCCTTGTCCTGGGGCTGGTACTTTGCCAGAGCCAGTTTGAAACTGATACATGAGCAACTTCTGTGGTTTAAAGGGCAATTAATAAATTATCCAAATAAACAGAATTAATCGCCTTACCCCTTTGGGCAGCATGTAATTTCCCAGAACCATTTCTGTGTCGATGGTGCGGGTGGTGAAAGGCACTGATGGGGTTAATCTGCAGGGAAAGAGAACCATGGGTTAAATTCCCAGAAATTTCCCTTCTTCCATCTCTCATATTTTCCCTCAAACAGCAAGATGAACAAAATTCTGTGTGCTGAAAATTAATTTCTCCCTTGTGCAAAGAAGCTGGTGAAACACTTGGGGACGGTTTTGAAGGATTTGGGGATTTTACCTCATGGACTCTTTCAGACAGGCTTTCAGGTAGGGCATGTTCCTCAGGCTCTCAGCACTCGGGCTCTGCTGGGCACCCAAAACTCTCTGGATTTCCTGGAAAAGCTTCTGCTGGACGTGGGGATTGCGGGAGAGGTTGTACAGAGCCCACAGCAAACTGTTGGCTGTCTGGAACGGAGCAGAAGGAAAGGTGAAGCTCTCCTTTTGTAGGCACAGAAGGAAGAATTTGCCCAAAATTCAAAGCAACGTTTCTGGCTGGGCACAGCTTTATGGAGTTAGGACAGCCTGAGGGGTTATGAGCAGTCCCAGCTGTCGTGCAGAATTAAAAAATCTGGGGATTTCAGGTCAAAATCCAGGGATTTAATGTAAAAATCCATCTGCACTTGGACCACCGAGGCAGCTTCAGGATGAGCTCACTCCCAGGTGTGCTGGTGCTCAGGCTGGGGAAGGAAGGGGGGAACAGGGATGATTTGAACCCTTGGAAAATCAGCTTTACCATCTCCACCCCAGTGATCTGCGGGTAAGGAGGGAACTGGGGGGAATTTGAACCTTTGGAAAATCAGCTTTACCATCTCCATGCTGGAGACCTGCACCTAAGGAGGGAATTGGAGGAATTTAAAGCCTAAGGAGGGAACTGGGGGGAATTTAAACCCTGGGCACATCCCTGGTACCATTTCCATGCCAGCAATCTGCAGCTAAAGAGGGAATTGGGGTAATCTGAGCCCTAAGGAGGGAACAGGGGGAGATTTGGACCCCAGGGAGGGAACTGGGGGGGATTTGAACCCTAAGGAGGGAATTGGGAGAATTTGAACCCTAAGGAGGGAATTTGAGCCCTAAGGAGGGAACTGGGGGGATTTAAATCCCAAGGAGGGAATTTAAACCCTAAGGAGGGAAACTGGGAGGATTTAAACCCTGGGCACATCCCGGGCACTGTCTCCATGCTTGGGATCTGCAGCTAAGGAGGGAACTGGAGGGAATTTAAACCCCAAGGAGGGAACTGGGGGGAATTTGGACTCTAAGGAGGGAAGCAGAAGGATTTGGACCCCAGGGAGAAAACTGGGAGGATTTGAGCCCCAAGGAGAGAATTGGAGGGAATTTAAACCCTGGGCACATCATGGGTACCATCTCCATGCTGGGGATCTGCAGCTAAGGAGGGAGTTGGGGAAATTTGAGCCCTAAGGAGGGAACTGGGAGGATTTAAACTCCAAGAAGGGAACTGGGGGGGATTTAAACCCTTGGCACATCCCAGGTACCATCACCGTGCTGGGGGTCTGCAGCTAAGGAGGCAATTGGGGTGAATTGGACCCCAAGGAGGGAACTGGGAGGATATAAACCCTGTTCACATCGCGGTTACCATCTCAACACTGGCGATCTGCAGCTGAAGAGGGAATGGGGGTGTTTGAACCCCAAGGATGGAACTGGGGGGATTTAGACTCTGGACACATCCCAGTTACCATCTCCACGCTGTTGATCTGCAGCTAAGGAGGGAACTGGGGGGATGTAAACCCTGAGGAGGGACCTGAGCCCTGTTCACACCGCGGTTACCGTCTCGACGCCGGCGATCTGCAGCTAAGGAGGGAACTGGGGGGATGTAAACCCTAAGGAGGGAACTGGGGGGATGTAAACCCTGAGGAGGGACCTGGGGGGATGTAAACCCTAATGAGGCAATTGGGAGGGTTCAAACTCCAAGGAGGGAACTGGGGGAATTGAACCCTGTCCACCCTGCGGTTACCGTCTCGACGCCGGCGATCTGCAGCTCAGCGATGGCAGCGTACAGCTCCTTCCTGGACAGCTGTCCCCCCGAGTAGATGTCACACAGAAAATCCCCCTGCGGGTCGGCAGAGTGCTTCTGCAGCCGGCTGTCGATGGAGTGCTTGGCTGGGGAGGGCAGCAGGAGGGAAAAATCACTCACAACCCCATGGAATCCCTGCAAACCCGCAGCAGGGCCAAGCTGTGCTCTGCTTGCAAGCGCCGGGTCAATAATGAGGATATTCAGAGTGAATAAAGAATGGTGTTGTCACTTTTCAAACCAACTCAGTCCCAAAAATCGCTTTTCAGCTCTTAGGAACTCTGCTCTCTTAAATTAGGGGAGGAAATCAGTGGCACGTTGAGGGAAATACTCAGCAAACAGAAACGGGAGTGTGTAAAATTTATTACCTGGGGTTTTCAAAGGGGATCAAGGTGTTAGAAAATCAAAGGGATTTAGCACCCAGAACCCCCGAGGGGAAATGTAAACCTGGGATTTACCAGGGGAAGGCACAAAGAGATGACAAATTTTGACATGCTGGGTTTTTTTTTTAAATAAAAAGAAACAGGTTTTGCTCAGGAGTATCCCAGCTGTTAAAACCAGCTCCTGTGAAGAATTATTCAGTTTAAGTGAAGGTGTCAGACTGGTTTTTCTGAGCAAAACTGGTTTAAAGTGTCTTTCCTAAAGCCCATAAACCAAGAAGCAATAAAATAAGAGAGTGTGTGGCTGGCAGGATAAAAAGCCTTGGGACTCAAATACCCAAGGGAAATATCTCAGTGTTACAACCTTCCAAAAGATTTCTCAGCCTTTATGTCTCTCACTGTTTAAATCAATGAAATTTTAAAATATTAAAAAATAAAAACTTAACTTTATATCTGGAGTTTGAGTAATTTTTAAATTTGGAAGGCAAAATCATTTTAAATAGTCAAAAAGCCAAACTGAACTTTATTATTTAAATTACTTCTGGGTTTAATATTTACAACTATGCTACAGGTTGTCCAGAAAAGATATCATTTCTTTTTTTTTTTTAGCAAACAATTCTTGTTTCCCAATAAAACAAGTCGTTGAGGGAAGTCCCTTTTCATTTATACCCTTGCCTTTATAGAGATTATAATTTTTAATTTCCTTTTAGGACAATTAAAATGGTGCCATGACACTGCTGGCTCCCAGAATCCTGGGATTTCCCTGGGAGTTGGGTATTGCCCCACAGCCTGGGTGTTAGTCACTAAAAACTGCTCCCACATTGAATAATCCCTGTTTGGGTACAGCAAATGTGCTTTAATCCGTGCTGAAGGCAGGGATTAACAGCAGCAAGCACGGAAAAATCAATCCCAGCAAGGAGAGGACAGAGATGGAGGGAAAGGAGATAAATTTGGGTTAAATAATGACCTGTTTTGAATATATCATCCCACGCTTTGGTGTGAGCTTGCCAGACCTTGGTGTTGAGCCCCTTGTGCAGCTCCACAGGGGTCACCATCATCATCCCGAACGTGGCCATCATCTGTGGGGGAAATCTCCCTTTAATGCCTTTCCCTCCTCTGCCTGCAGCCCCTGAACAGCCCCGGGCTGGGGAGCAGAGGGAGATTGCCAGGAAAGCAAAATTCCGGTGGATTTTCCATCCTGGCCAGAGAGGATGGGTCTGAGTCTACTGAGGGCATGTCCAGGTCAAAATCAGGGGCAGCCGGGAGCCTGCTCAGTAAGGAATGCATCCTATGGATTTTAGGCACCTGTTGGGAGTGGGACAAGGCATTTCTGGCAGTGCCCCCCTCTCCCTTGACAAAGGATGAGCTGAAATGCCAGGCAGGGCTGGCTGCCTGTGTGTGATGGCTGAAGTGAGGCAGGTTTGGACCCCAGAGCACAGAGGCAGCTCTGACCCCCAACCCCACAGCAAGCCCCACAGCCAGGCACAGCCCCAGCCTGCAGGGTCCCCAGAGAGGAGCAGAGCCACCAGCCAAGCTGACAATTCCCTCCAGGGCTGCCCTGGTGCCCACTCAGCAATTCCCCTGTCCCACTGATGGTAAACATTGTCATAAAAATATCGTATAAAGTATGGATTAGCTTAGCTACCTCAGCTAACAACAGCTTCCAAGTTCCCATGTGAAAACAGCTTGAGAAAGGAGAGTTCATTAACACAACAATAACAATTTTGGGGAGAAAAAGTTCACCTGTGACAACCAGGGATCTGTCTCATGAGAATCAGTGAAGAAAATATATTCTTCACGGATATAATATATATAATATATATTATTATATATGTTATATATACTGTACATATTATATATAATATATATGATATATATGATATATATTATATCATATATATTATATAATATATATTATATAGAATATATTATATATATTATATAATATATACTATATATAATATAATAAATATAATATATTGTATAACAAATATAATATAATATAATTAATATAATATAATATAATATAATTAATATAATATAATATAATTAATATAATATAATATAATATAATATAATATAATATAATATAATATAATATATATTCCATAAGGATACAGGCTCTCAAGAATAGAGAGACTTGATGGACAAGCAAAATACCTTTTACTAGCCAATACAGTAATTGGCAAGAAAGCTACTAACCAATTGAAGTTGTACACGAGGTCTGTGAAATCTGTACAAAATTGGGAATCAAAAGGGGTTTTTCCTGCATGGAGAACCTGGGTCCTGCATGCTTTATTACAACAGACTGAGGCATTGCATAAAGGAGGCAGAAGTTCAGGATTAGCTGGGCACCAGCTGGGTACAGAAGCCTGAGCTGCTTTTCCCAGCTGACTCCTTTAAATTGCTGCCTCTCATTAACAGCAGGGGTAAAAAACCACCCCAGCCCCAGGAGAGACCCTCCCATACCGTTTTTACAGCCTTGATGAAGTTCAGACTTTCTTCTTCCACGTCCTGCTGCAGGAGGCCAAACCGCTTTCCATACAGCACCAGGCAGATACCTGTTGTTAGGCAATATTATAATTAAATTCATAAACAAGAGGCCGTGTGGGATGCATAATTTATCATCAAGGAATGGCTTGGGTGAGCCTTCTGAAGGTGTTCCTGGGTGCAGACCTGGCAGAGCAGCACTTGTAAAACACCTCCTGCTCATTTGCCCTGGCCCCAGTGAGGGTTTCCAGCTCGGGGCCCTGGCAGCAGCATTTCTGCACAATGAGGAGTGCCACTGATCCCCTCATGAGAGCAGAACTGCAGTTTTGGCTCATATTTGGTGAATTTACTGAAGAAAACTGAGTGGCAGGAGAGCAGGGCTCCAGGAGCATATCCCACAGCATTCCCCCTCCTTGCAAGCACTGGCAGCATCCCACTCTGCACCTTTTCCACTTGTCCTTTTTTTCCCATTTCTTTTCAAACTGTCACTTCCTATTTCTCCCTTTCCAAAAGCAGCCATCGCCACTGACAGTGGAAGCAAAGCTCCACTTTGGGGAGCTCAGCCCAGAGGAGGCAGCCAAGGGCAGCTGGGTCTGGCAGGGCTGGATCAGTCACCGCACCCAACCCTCCCTGCGCCACTCTGTGCCCTGCGTCATCCCTGGCACACTCCTCAGTGAGCTCTGAAAGGCTCCTGAGGATGAGGCTCTGCCTCGGTAACTCATTCCAGCCCTTCTCAATCCCAGTGTAAACACTGCAACTGGGATTTTGCAGACTTTGCCTACAGCCAGCACTCTGTTATTGGAATATATCACTGATCCTGCTGATAGTTAACAAATATCACACGGGCAAAGAATAACAAAAAATGTTATCTGATCTCACTCTAGATAAACGAACCATAACCCCCCCAATTTTTGATTTATAAATCATTGGAATGTTTGAATTTTTGGAAGCCATGCAGGCAGCTAGGCAGAAATTTTATACTTGTGCTGATGAATTTTGCACTGACAGTCCCTGGCTGTTCTGCAACTCTCTTTGCATGATATTATAGCTGAAAGTTTAGAAATAATCAGCCAACATATTCATCCCTGATCATATTTGTACTGCAATGCCCTGGCAGGTGCACCACACTCACTTTCAAAAGACCATTTGTTGAATTCTGAATAGATATCTTCCATCTGGCCATTGTGGTCGCAAATTTCATCTATTCTGTACATAAAATCCTCCAGGACCTAAATGGTGAGAGAAGAGAGAGAAAAGAAGGGAATAAAATGACATCAACTAATAAAAATCCGGTGTAATTCAGCATTTCAGCTGCCTTTTGAGCAGATAACAATCTTGCATGAGAGGAATCCTTTTGTTCCCTGTTCTTTGAACAAGATTCAGCTTCCCCCTGTGTGAACAAGTGTTTGGATTTGACGGGCTCCGGTGCTCCCGTGAACCGTGCTGCCCTCGCAGGGATGCAATCCTCACCAGCTGGGGTTTCACAACTGGGATTAAGGTGTTTGTCACTGATGCTCCTCAGCCTCCCCAGGAGCACAGAGGTTAAGGACAGAGGTGTTCCTGAGGGGAGGAGCAGAGGAATGAAGGGATAAAGGCAAAAATTACATCATGCAGGAGAAGCAGGGAAAAGCTCTTTGCTGGAGCCTGGATCCTTACGGAATAATCCTGGTTTTCTGTGGGTTCACCCCCAGCTCCAGGTTTCTATGTGGTCTCAGACCCTGGCAATCAGTTTGTACTCATTATTCCCTGAATGTTCCGGGTCTGAGCTCGTGGTTTATCACTGTGGGGTAAATAAAGCTGCCCAGATAAACCAGATGTGCTCCGGCTCCCCAGGCTTGCAGGGCAGCAGAGAGAGAAGGGATTTCTCAGAGCAGGTACCTCATTGATCGCCGTGTCCAGCTTCACAACCTCCCGGGGCTTCATCAGCTTCTTCTGAAAGGCACTTCTGACCCTCTGCCAGTCCTTTCCCTCCCTGCATCGAAACAAAAACAGCGAGTTGGAGAGGGAAAAGAGATGAAAAGAATGAAAACGGAAAACCCCAAACCCGCACTGCTGATGCTGCACCGCCCCGACGGCACAACCGGGGGATGCTCGGGGTCGGGATGAGCCCCGGCCACTCTCGGGGAGCAGCCCGGGACCCCCGGGACCCCCGGACCCGCTCCGAGCATCCCCCGGTGCCCGGCACCCCGGCAGCACTCACAGGATGAGCAGCCCGTAGGCTTCGCCGCGATAGTCGCGATAGGCTTTCCAGGGCTTGATCTCGAGGCGCTGCGGGCAGGCGCTCTCGCGGCGGTACAGAGCCTCCAGCAGGCACGGCGCCGCGATGTGCACCGAGTCGAAGGCGCCCAGCTTCATGCGGAAAATCTTCCCGAAGCGCCGGTGGTACTGAGCCTGGGGAGAGCCAGGAACCCGCGCTGAGTGCGGCATCCTCATCCCATCCCCATCACCACCCTCATCCTCATCTCATCACCATCCTTATCTTCCTGCCATCCCCATCCTCATCCTCCTGCCATGCCCAGCCTCACCAGGGTCTCGTGCTGCCTCTTGAGCCCCCCTTTCCAGAGCACGTCGGGCAGGCTGCCCATCAGGGGCCAGCTGGGCGGCCCGGGCAGCGTCTCCGCCGGCCGCAGCGCGCTCAGCGAGGAGGCGGCGCGGCCGCAGGTGCGGGCACGGAGCGGCCGGCGGGCCAGCAGGAGGAGGAGGATGCTGCAGCCGCCCATGGCCGCGGTGCCGGCCCCCGGGCGCGCATAGGTGCATTTATAGCAGCCCGAGGTGCTGGACTTTCATCCGCGCCAATGGGAGCCAAGGGTGGGGTGAGGTGGGGCGGCTGCCCCGGCCCTGCCCGCCGAGCCCTCGGGGCAGGCGGGTCATGAAAGGGTTCAGGGAGGCAGGGAGGGCACCGCGCCAGCGCCTCCGCCCGCTGGCAGCGCGGGGCCGGACCCGCTGCGATCCGGGGATGCGCGGGTGGGACCCACGGGAATGCGGGGATGAGCGGGTCGGACTCGCCGGGATTCGGGGATGAGCGGGTCGGACCCACTGGGATCGGGGGCTATGCGCGGGTCGGACCCGCCGGGATGCGGGGATGAGCGGATGGGACCTGCTTGGATCCAGGGATGCGCGGGTCGGTCCCCGCAGGAGGGGACGCAGCGCTGGCAGCGGCTCCGCTCCTCGCCTGGCGTTCGTGCGAACGGTGTCGTAGCGCTCTCTCTCTCTTTTTCCTTTATTTTTTCGTTTTTCTTTTTTTTTTTTTTTTAATTAATTGGTATTTTTGTCCGAGCACCCGCGTGAGCGCAAAGGGCTGTGCTGTTCATCCTGCAGAGCGCAGAGCAGTTCGGTTTTCCCGCAGCATTTTCACTTTAAAGAGACGGCGTAAGAAAGTGCAGGGAGCTGAGGAACGAGAAGTTGTGGGGTGTGAACTGCCCTTACCCCTCTCTGGTTGAGTAACCAGAAAAGGTCATGCGGGCATCACTGGGGAAGGCAAAATTCCCTTCACTGTGAGCGTTATTAGCCATTAAATCCTGACAAAAACGAGTGAATCCCAGTCTTAATCAGAAACTGCACAGAAAAGCTCGAAAAATTTGAGGCTGAGAGGAGCAAGAACAGGAAGGGAAGGGAAGGGAAGGGAAGGGAAGGGAAGGGAAGGGAAGGGAAGGGAAGGGAAGGGAAGGGAAGGGAAGGGAAGGGAAGGGAAGGGAAGGGAAGGGAAGGGAAGGGAAGGGAAGGGAAGGGAAGGGAAGGGAAGGGAAGGGAAGGGAAGGGAAGAGAAGAGAAGAGAAGAGAAGAGAAGAGAAGAGAAGAGAAGAGAAGAGAAGAGAAGAGAAGAGAAGAGAAGAGAAGAGAAGAGAAGAGAAGAGAAGAGAAGAGAAGAGAAGAGAAGAGAAGAGAAGAGAAGAGAAGAGACAGGAGTTGGATCCTGCTGCAAGACAGAGCTACCTGCAATCCAGAGGATTTCCAGGAAAGACAGCTTGGCTGCAATGGGGATTTGATTTTCTTGCACCCCACGCTACCTTTCCCTTCTTTCCCAATGCCTTTTGTGACTCAGCTCTGATCCCCTTCATGTGAGGGTTTGGCAGAAGCAGAGTGTGCAGACACCCTGGGTGTGTTGGACAGAGCATAATCAGGAGATGGATTTGACACATAAATAAACACGTGTCAAAGTCAAATTAATAACAATGCAAAGACCAATACAGCAGAGATCAGCAGAGAGAAAAGGTACAAAAGGAAAGGAAATACACTGCAGAATCTTTCTGGGAGTTCTGTACATCCTTCCCAAGTGATTTTCTGCAATGGGATCATCCTCTGTGGGCCACGGGGTCAGAGCACTTCCCAGGCAGGCTTTAAAGTTAAAGTTGGTTCAAAGGTTTGTAATTTTTGGGGGGAGACACCACAATCACATTCTGTGATTTGTTTGCTTTGAAGCAGTGCTCCTGAAACACATCTCCCTGTCCTTGGAGGCAGCTCAGGCTCCATTCATGATGAGTCCTGAGAAACCAGACGAGAAGGGACAATTTGTGCCCTCTGCCTATTTAAGGAATGAGAATGAACTCATTTGAAGGGTCACAGCTTCGTGCCTGTGAAACGATGCCTTTGAAGAGTCTGCAACAGGCAAGTCAAGACTAAACTGGGCACAGGTCAATTTTTCCATGTTCTTCACAGCTACGGGGAGGAAACCACCCTGTTAATGTGAAATCCTCTCTCTCTGAAGCTGTTTTTGAATGACAGAATGGAAAGGGTTGTGTTTCACTCCTGTGGCTCTGTAAGTCCTTGGCAGGGGAATTGGTGTGCTGGAGCTGGGACAGAAAATAATTCCTCAGTTCCTGCTCAAGTGCCAGTCCAGGGCTGTTTGCAGCTTCCCCTTCTTCCCTCATTTTTAAGACTCAAACCCAAGCTTTAATTTTCAGTTGTGACATTTAGAACACATCAAGGGTTATATTGATGCCTCAGGTTTCAGCTTTTATATTTTTCAGATTCTGTTCTGAGCTTCACATTCAGCGTTGCTGAGCTCTGTGCACAGAGCAGGGAGACAAAACAATTCCTGCTCCAGCTGGGCACCAAGGACAAATGACCCAAATCTCAGCCCAGGAGCACAAACACCGTGGGCTGGAGAGAGAAAAACAAGGATGGGACTGGATGGGCTAAAGCTGGAATGGGACAATGAACTGCAAGGTGCAAATGGAGCAGAACTGATCCCAGGGACAGAGCCCGTGCCCGGCCGTGCATTTTGGGGCCATTTTGGGTCATCTTGGGTGCAGCCCTGGCTGGGCTCTGGTGCTGCCCAAGGTGGGTCCATGGAGGGGATCCTTTGGATAAATCCCTGCTTTATTCTGTAGCTCCATCCAGCCTCAGTTCCAGCTCAGCCTCTCAAGGCATCAGTTCCTGGAGAAAAGCTGGACCAGCTCAGTGCTCCTGAGCTGAATTTTGGGTGTATCCTTCCACTGAGGCACCCGAACTGTGAAGGTGTCACCACCATCCCACAGGTGTCCATCCACAAGACTTCCCAATATTTTCCAATATAGCAGCAGATGACAGCAGCAAATGAAATCCCTCTTCACTTCACCACTATGGCAAGGAGGATTTTTGGTTCAAAGACTCAAGGACCAAGAAACAGCAGAATATCAAAACTAAAGAGCTGATTTTTCTGTGCTTCTCTTTTGCTCCTGGTTTGATTTCTGCTCCCTTGCATGTCAGGAGAGAATATTCCTTGAAAAACCATGTGCCAGTGGGATGCTTCTGTGGGAGATCTGCTGAGCAGGTACACACAGCTGGCTCAGATATTTTCACCACTAAATATTTAATTAGTCCAAGTTTTAGAGGTGCTTTCTGAGCTGAGTCAATTTCTGGTCATAGTTTTTGGGAAATAATTGTAACATATTTGAATAAATGTTGGAAATCCCATCAAACTCAGAGCTCCTGCCCTGGATTTAAGGGGCTGAGGTGTGCTTGGGAAGCTCATTAAAAACAACTCCTGAACTCTCAGATCAAACCCTTGGAGCTCATGGAAAGTGACCTGAGTGATTTTCCTGTAGTTCCCTTCAGACACATCAAATATCACCAAAATAACTCCTCAGTGGGAAGAGTTTTATGCTGGGAGTGGATTTTCACTCTTAATGCCTGAATTTCCAGGGGGTTTGCTCTGTGACATATTACACAATTCCTGTCTCCTGGCCTCTGCTCTTTCTCCTGGTTGGGAAAAGCTTTTTGGTAAATTTGCCTTAAAATTTTTGTGAAATCTCTGAGTTTTCTAAATCGATACAAAGAGCTGAAGTGCCACAGGAGGAGGTTAACAGGGAGAGTGCCACAGGAAGGTATTTCACAATGTGGGGAAGGCAAATGCATTGCAACTTGCAAGCTCTGGTTGTTATTGCAGCGTTTGTTTGTGTTTGTTTATACACTTTTAATTCCCTGATAATTCTTTTAATTCTCTTTCCAGCGGAGCATCTTTGAGCTTTGTAAATATTGACGGGAAAGTACAGTAATTCCCATTCTCCAGAAGAGAAACTGATATGGCTTTGAAAACTGAGATCTCCAAGTTATCCGCGTTCACCGCGAAATGAAAGCAAAAGGAGCCTTTATTCTATTTTCACTCAAATGATGGCTTTTAACACCAAACTCCTCTTATTTCACCTTCTGGATGATTAGATGACAGTAGCAGTGGATGAAAACTCAAAGAGAGAAGAGTTTGGGAATCCAAAGGTCTGTGGGGATCCAGGGAAAGGGGAGAAGAGTTTGGGAATCCAGAGTTTGGGAATCCAGAGTTTGGGGATCCAGAGGTCTGTGGGGATCCAGGGAAAGGGGAGAAGAGTTTGGGAATCCAGAGGTCTGTGGATCTTCAGGGAGAGGGAAGAGTTTGGGAATCCAGAGTTTGGGGATCCAGAGGTCTGTGGGGATCCAGGGAAAGGGGAGAAGAGTTTGGGAATCCAAAAGCCTGTGGAACTCTAGGGAAAGGGGAGAAGAGTTTGGGAATCCAGAGGTCTCCCCAAGGCAGCAAAGCATGGCAATGCTCTTCCCCTCTGAGCCGGGCTGCAGAAGGCTCCAGCAGGGAAGGAGAAAATTGCCAAGAGCCCCAGAGGAGCCGTGAGAGGAGGGCAGGGCGTGGAAGGGATCCCAGCAAGGGAAGCCGAGCAGGAGCAGAGCAAGAAGGAGCAAGTCCTTTGTGCGAGCGGGAGAGGAGCGAGGGCGCTGGGTTCAGCGGGTTCCTCTGCTCCGCGCTGGCTGCCTGCTCTCCTGAGCTGTTTTCACTTTTATTTACATAAGAGAGCTCTGCAGTGAGTTACTCTTGGCAGGGCTCACCCCACACAGCTTGCCCGAGCATGTGGGGGAAAAAAGGATTGCTTTTCAAAGCCTTGGAGTCATCGAATTCTTGTGAAATCCGCTCCTTTTCTCTTGAGGGAAATCGCCCTGGCTCTGGGTACTGTGCAGTTAGTGCAGCCAGGGAAATAACCACGGCTCAGGCTGTGCCCTTTCCTAGCAGGATCCTTCGGGAAGAGCACAAGGATGGCCAGGGGGATGAGAGTTTCTTTTCTGAGGAAAAGAGAGATTTAGAGCTGGGATTATGTTTTTATAGAAGTTAATAATAATGCGGTTCTCTGGGGAGAAATTTGGTGATGAACTTCTTCCCTCAGTGGGAAACAAGGCACTGTGAGGATGATGATGCACCAAAATAAAATGTAACATCAGCCTGAGGGCTACTCAAAATATCTTTTATTATTCTGTCTTTCCTACTGCTTTGGAACAGGAGTTTTGAAATGAGCAGCTATTTGGAACTGGAAAAAAATCCCCAAACCCAAAAATAAATTTATTTCAGGCAATATTATAGAAATGAGTATCCCATCCCATCCCTTTATCCCCTTCCATCCTGTTATTATATCCCAGCCTACTATTCCATCCCATTATCCCATCCCATTATCTGATCCCATCCCATTATGCCACTATCCCATCCCATGTATTCCAATATCTCATCCCAATATCCCATCCCAAAATCCCATCCCAAAATCCCATCCAATTATCCCATCCCATCCCATCCCACCCCATGGATCCCATCCCATCCCATCCCACCCCATGGATCCCATCCCAATATCCCATCCCAAAATCCCATCCAATTATCCCATTATCCCAATATCCCATCCCATGGATCTCAGTATCCCAATATCCCATTATATATTATCCCAGTAAATAGCCCAATATCCTGTTATCCCACCATCCCAACCCCTAGATCCCAACATCCCAATATCCCATTATCCCACTATCCCAATAAATAGCCCAGTATCCCTATATCCCAATAAATATCCCAATATCCCGATATCCCAATAAATATCCCAATAAATATCCCACTATCCCGATATCCCAATAAATAGCCCAGTATCCCTATATCCCAATAAATATCCCACTATCCCGATATCCCAATAAATAGCCCAGTATCCCTATATCCCAACAAATATCCCAGTAAATATCCCAATAAATATCCCAATAAATATCCCACTATCCCGATATCCCAATAAATAGCCCAATAAATATCCCACTATCCCGATATCCCAATAAATAGCCCAGTATCCCAGTAAATATCCCAATAAATATCCCAATTAATATCCCAGTAAATATCCCGATAAATATCCCGATAAATATCCCAATAAATATCCCAATAAATATCCCAGTAAATATCCCGGTAAATATCCCAATAAATATCCCAATAAATATCCCAATAAATATCCCGGTAAATATCCCGGTAAATATCCCGATAAATATCCCAATAAATATCCCAGTAAATATCCCGGTAAATATCCCGATAAATATCCCGATAAATATCCCAGTAAATATCCCGGTAAATATCCCGGTAAATATCCCGATAGATATCCCGATAAATATCCCAGTAAATATCCCGATATTCCGTTGCCGCACGGCTCCCGCCATTCCCGTCTCATGGCGCCCCCTGGCGGACCAGCGCCCCCAAGCCGCCCCCGCCCCTCCCACCGGGCCGTACCAAGCACCGCGGAGGCGCCTTCACATTTCTCCGTGCCCCGAGGCCGCTCGAGGCATCCTGCCGCACTTCAGATAGCGATAATCCCCGATTTTCACAGAGTCTCGGCCGTTTCCTGGAGTTTTTCCCCGTTTTTCTCATTTTTCCCAAACCCGTGCCCCTCCTCTGCACGGCGGGCGGATGGTTCAGCCCCTCATGGAAGGTGCAGCGCCAGCATGGCCGCCACCATGAAGAAGGCGGTGAGCAGGGAGCGGGCCCGGGGCGATTCGGTCCTCTGGAGCAGGGTTTGGTCCCTTCCCGGCGGGGTTCCATCCCTCCCGAGGAGCTTTCAGCTCCTCCGCTGCTCCCTGGGCCGCTGTGCCCCGGAGGCGGCCGGGTCAAGCTCTGCCCGCAACGGCGCGGCCGCCGCTCGGGAGCTGAGGGCCCTGGGATGGGATAAGATCCTTGGAGTGGGATGGTGGGATAACGGGATATCGGGATGTCGGGATATCCCAATATCGGGATCGGGCTGTGGGATCGGGCCCTGGCCCAGCGCTTGTCCCCCGGGGTCGGTGGCCTTGCGGAGCCCGTGCTGGTGCGGCTCGTTGTGAGCAAGGACAGGATCAGGGTGGATGTGAGGAGAAATGTATTCTCTGAGAGAGTTGTTAATCATGGAGTCATCATCATGGCTTGGGTTGGAAATAAGCTTAAAATTCGTCTCATTCCATCATCCCATCCGTGCCGTGGCAGGGACACCTCCCACTGTCCCCGGCTGCTCCCAGCCCCGGTGCCCGGCCTGGCCCTGGGCACCTCTCCCCACCCTGCCAGGGCACAATTCCTGCCCAGGATCCCACCCAACCCTCCTCCCTGTCCGTGTGAAGCCATTCTGCTCTGCATGTCACTAACTGCTCCTGCTCATGGTGCCTCTGCAGAGGAAACTCGGAGCAGGGTGTCCAGTTCAGCCATCAGCATCAAAGAAACCTTTCCTTTAGGATGCCGTGGCTAGCCAATGTTTTAATTGGATGTACCCAGCTAAATGAGGGTATTTGTGGTGTCATTGAAGAGGCACTTTGAGCATAAGCAGAATGTGGTGGCTCTCAGATTGTTTTCTATCACTTTGTAGGAGTATCCTTGCAGGGAGACTCGAGTTAATGTAAGAACTGAAATAATTATTTTGACCTCACGTCCTCGCAGGCTGCAGAGGATGTCAATGTCACCTTTGAAGATCAACAGAAAATCAACAAGTTTGCAAGAAACACCAGCAGGATCACAGAGCTGAAAGAAGAAATAGAAGTGAAAAAGGTATATTTGCTTCAGATCTCGTGAACTCTTCATTGGGTTTTCAGCTGGAACATAGAAAATTAGCAGCAGTGAGTTACTGTGAGTTTAAGTAATGCTTGGGTTCTGATAGGAGGTTTCTGATACTTTGGAAATAGAGAATGGTAAAAGTATATCAGATATTAGTGACATTTAAATCTGCTATATTGCTGTTGCCCAGACAGTTAATTATTCTGTTAATGACAGATAATGAGGGCTGACTAGGAGTGTCTGCTGGATTGAATTGCTGGATTCCAGCTCTGACATTGATCTCCTGGATGTCCTGGTTGTGGGTGGGATTTGTTCCCAAAACCCAGCCTGTCTGGGTTCCTTACCCAGCTGTGCAGTGTCCACTGAAAGGTTTTACACAGGGATTTTCTTTCTGTGTCCTGGCAAACAGAAGCAGCTGCAGAACCTGGAGGATGCCTGTGATGACCTCATGTTGCTGGATGATGCTGACTCCCACCTGATTCCCTACCAGATTGGGGATGTCTTCATCAGTCACTCCCTGGAGGAGACTCAGGAGATGCTGGAGGAGGCCAAGGTTTGTGTGAGCTGCTGGGCTGTGCTGTGTGCTGGGCACTGGGGTGGCATCTGTGCATCCTCTGCAGCTTTCACAGGCTGAATCCGTGTTGGATTTAGGATCTGATCACCCCAGCAATAAATCCTGCAGCCAGACCTGGGATGAGTTGGAAGAGAGGCAGCTCTTTGTTGGTTCTGTGTGCTGACAAACCTGGCTGGGTTTGTTGTACAGAACTGATTTTTGTTTATTTTTCTTTTTCAGAGGAGTTTGCAGGAGGAAATTGAAGCACTGGAATCCCGAGTGGAGTCCATCCAGAGCGTGCTGTCTGACCTCAAAGTCCAGCTCTATGCAAAGTTTGGGAATAACATAAACCTGGAGGCTGAGGACAGTTAAAGCTTTTCTAAACACAACACCCAACCTTTCCTTAGGTTGTTAAATGTTTTGATAACATTGCTGTAATTACATTTGAGAACAGAAAATCCATCCCTTTCTTTTTGTTGGTTTGTTGTTTTTTTTTTTACTTCCTGTAAAGTTCTGTATATTTAATAAGAACTTTCTTATTTTGGTTATTGCAGTTATTTATTTATTCAGGAAAACACTGACTTCACATTGCTGGTAAAGCATCAGTATTGGAATATCTGCATTGTTTATTAAGGCAATAAAGCCAGGCATGTATTGGACTTTCCTGGGTTTTGTTTTCCACTCATGAGAAGGTTCAAAACAAATGGAAGGAGGGAATTTGGGAGTGGCTATTGGATAAAAGCTGTGTGATACAGAGGATATGATGAGGGAGTGATGCTGTGCAGGTGTTTTAAGAGCCCTCCTGGAGCTCCTAAATTCATCCTCTGTTTCACCCTCAGCTCAGGGGTCAGGAACTTACTCTAATTTACTTTAAAGCTCACTTCAGTAGCGAGGAAAAGCTTTTGGGGCCCCCATATTCACTCATTTACTGCTTTGTATTTGGGAATCTCAAAAACTGCTGCAAGTCACAGTTCTGAGTCTTAATTTCTAATTTTCCTGAACAGTTCCTAAATCAATATTTATGTAGCAAGTTGATGTCACAATTGTTCATAGGTTTTGTTGCAGTGCCAGCATCAATCCCTAATCTGTGTCTCCATCACTAGTAGGAGCTGAATGTAATTTTTAAATGTCTTAATTGGCTGAACTTGTCTTTATATCCAAAGAAAACACAAAAGAGGGGTAGGTGGTGGAGGGAAGAGATGAGAATCTTGACTCCATGTTTCAGAAAGCTGATTTATTATTTTATGATATATATTATATTAAAAGAAAATGATACATTAAAACTACACTAAAGAAAGAGGATTTCATCAGAGAGCTAGCAAAGAAAGGAAAGGAATTATAATAAATTAAAACTACACTAAAGAAAGAGGATTTCATCAGAGAGCTAGCAAAGAAAGGAAAGGAATCTTAATAAAATCTTGTGAGTGACCAGAGAGTCCAGACAGGTGGACTGTGAGTGGCCATTAATTACAAATAACCACAGAAGACCAATCACAGATTCATCTATTGCATTCCACAGCAGCAGGTAATTATTTGCATTTCATTTCTGAGGCCTCTCAGCTTCTCAGGAGGAGAATCCTGTGAAAATCATTTTTCATAAAACATGTCCGTGACGGGGGTGGGTGTTTTTCCCCGGTGGAGCTGCTGCGGTGTCACCCAACACGAGGAGCCCCAGCAGATGGCATCAGAGACCTGGCAATGCCCAGCCCGTGCCAGGCTGGCAGTGCCGCTGCTGCTGGCAGTGAGGGAGCTTTAATTGGATGGTGACAGTTCCAGGGTCACTGCTGTGCTGGGCATTCCACAGCTCTGTGGGGGTTTCAGATCATTGCCACCTCCAGCCAGGCCACAGCGTGATGTGGCTTCGTTGTGGGGAAAAATCCCCAATTTTGGGTTGGAAAGGACCTTAAAGATGATTTTATGACATTTTATTTCCAGCCCTCCTGCCATGGCAGGGTGTGGAGAGTTTGCTGCTCTTTGATCCTGAAATTGGGATTGGCTATAAACACAGTGCGGATGTTCAGGGAAGATTGTTCAGTGCCACAGAGCTGATTTTCCCTTTATTTTCTCTCCCTTTAGGGTTTTATGGGTGTGATACATTTTTCCTGTTGGCTTAGTCCTTTGCTACAGAAATCAGAGGGCTTTTTTGCACCTGGGGTGTCCGATTTCCTCCTGTGCTCTGGCCAATTTTCTTTGCAAGTCATTACATCCCATTTTTCAGCTCAGCCTCTGAATTTTTGTATTTTGCAGAGCTCCTGTGCCAAGCTATCATTTGGTATTTTTATATGTGTAAAGCAGAACATGCAGGAAACACTTTTTTTATTCTGGAGTTGTCATTGTGCAAGTGGCTTTGCAGATGGTGCATCTGCTGCTTGGAATTATTTGACAGCATCCTGGTTTTGCTTTTTAATAACCTTTCTGTCATGAAGATCTGCAATTGTTTCTGAGTTGGCACTTACTCTGTTCAGCATTCTGTTCTAAGGACTTTTCATTTTTGGCGGATTGGAATCTGTTATCTCTAATAATGTTTCCTTTACCTGAACAAGAGAGCTGTGATAGAAGCCCATGAGCCAAGCCCTGGTGCTCTGCTCACCCCTGATGAGCCATCCAGGTGCACTTGGCAGGATCAATGTGTAAATACCCCGGTCAGAATGCCAACAGTTCATTGTCCTTCTCTGTGCTGCCAGGGCAGGGACATTGGTAGGCACCTGGGGATGAGATGTGTCACAAAGTGCTGTTCTTTCATCTCAGAGCACTGGGCTGAGGATCCCTCACTCATGGAATCACCTTTTCAGCTTTATTTCATCTGAAAATAAAATTTCAATGCAGGTTTTGTTTTGCAAGTCCCACAGTCACCCATGGCTGGCTTTCACTTGGCTGCAGCAGTTAGAGCAGTAAATGCAGGTGAAATTCTGCTCATTTTGGTGCCTGCTGTCAAGGAGCTCCCAGATTTTTAGAGCTGGGTAAAACCTCTGTCAAACACCATGGGATCAATTCCTGCACTTCAGGGATTTGCAAGGCTGGTTTGTGATTCTGTACCTCTGATACAGAAATGTTTCCCACAGGATGATCCCCAGTGGAACCTTTATTAATCCCCATTTTTAGAGCAGACCTGAGCTCCCTTTACACTCCACCATACAAATGTGGTGGATAATTATTCAGTAATTGCAGGAAATGGTGTGGATCTGAAGCACTGATAATTTTGTGGTAATAAAATCACATCCAAGGGCAAGAAGAGACTGAATTCTGAATACTGAAGCTACATTTCTGTAGGAACAACAGAACTGAGCACTTTGGTTTGCATGAGTCAGTGGTTCAGATAATTTCTCTAATGTTATTCTAATAGCCTGATTCATGAGAGAGAAAAAAAATATGAATATATATAGGCATAATGAGGCCTGACAGAAATTATTTACAACCAACTTCGTCTTTATTTAGATGGTGTGAGTCATGCAGAAAACCAAATTATTTTCTAATTAAGCTCTGGCTGCTGGTGGGGCTGCACAGAACACCGAACACAGCCAGGAGGATTCCCCCAGCAGGAGATGGAGCAGGTCTGCATCAAGGGGACTTTCCTCCAGCTGATAAAAGGTGGAATAAAAAATGGAATAAAAAATTATAAACATGAGGAGAACATCAGGATGTGCTCAGTGTTGGACTCCAGGCTGGGCCAGGACTGCTCCCAGCCATTCCTTAAGGAAAAATTCCTGGTGGATTTCTCAACCCAGCAAAGGGAGGAAAAACCTCATTCAGTGGAGTTTTAGTGTCTGACAAGTTTTACCCTTCGAGCACAGTCCAGAATTCCATCAAATCATCAAATTTGGGTGCTTTTCCTGTAACAAACAGGGTTGTGCACACCAGACTTACACCACACTGCTTTGGGGATTTTAAAATTCTGTTTAAATTTCTGCTGTCTCTTGGGTATCTGGGGTTTGTCTGAATTTTACCAAGCTCCTGTGTAAGGCCTGGCCTCTGACCAACAACCTGCAGTACACAAAATACATTTATTTATAAGATGAAACTGGCTGCCTTTGGGTACAATCAACTCAGAGGAAAATCATTAATCCCAGCACACACGGCCAAGGCCTGCTGGTAACTCCAACATTGCTTTTTATTAACACTGGGGGGAAAATAATAAAACACTCAGTTCCATTGCTGCTGTGAAAGCACTTTCCCCTCCAGTTTTTAATCCTGCTGTTAAAAGTTCAGCCAGAAGAGCTTTGGTTTGCTTCCAAAAATGTCTCCCAGCTCCAATGTTGAACATGTCAGGGATCAAACAGCCCCTGGGAAAGGTTTAAACCTAAAGCTTGTCTCTGTTTGTAGGGGTCTGTTTTGTGTTCAGGTGTTTGTTGTGTGTGCGTGCTGCCTAAAACAAATCACTGCGCTCATTTCAGCTCCTGAGGAGTCGTGGACTCACATTTTGGAGTGGAATCACAGCTGGAGATGGTCAGGATGGCTTTTATAAGAGTTGACTTTTCCTTTGCAGAAAATGCTGCTGCAACCCTTGTGCAGTTAAATCTAAATATTAAAAAATTACTATCTTAAAACCTAAATATTAAAAATGGCTATTTTTATCTAAAATAACAAAATGGACTTCATTGTAGAAGAATTTTGGTCCCAATGACACGTTTATTGTAGTCACAATACTTGGTTTTACACAAGCAGGAAAATCAACTGCAGAATTTATTTTACTGCTCAATTTATTTGTTAATTTGACAGATGTACAGTTTCAGATATATTTCTAAGTAAATGCAAATTCGCATTTCCACGTACTGACTGGAAGCCCCAGAGATGACACACAGGGTGTGGGAGCTCAGGCCATGTTTTTGTGTTTCTGCCTGGGTTTTTCTCTCCCACCAGGGCTGTGTGAGCAGGAATGCACTCGGAGCCCTGGCTGCCTGAGCGATCTCCTGCTCTGAGCCCACATTGATTGAGGAAATGTCAATAGGGTGAGAGAAAAGGGCTGGGCTGGATCAGGCTCTGGAAGCAGCTCTGAGCAGCTCACACACCCAGATCCAACCTGCTCCACCCCTAATCCAAGCCAAGCAAGCAGCTAAAGCTATAAAATATCTGTAAATGAAATAAAAACCACCACAGGCTCCTCTGGACAACCTCCTCACCCTGGGAGGGAGGAATTTCTTCCCAATATCCCACCCAAACCTCCTCTCTGCCAGTCTGTTCCATTGATTTGCTGATAAGTGCCCCACCAAAACAAGAACATACACACACAATAAACCACAAAGCTGCTGCTGAGCTCGATTTGAGAGGCTTGGGCTGCTGATAAACCTGGGACAGGGGACCTTCATCCCTGCCATTCTGTGGCCCAGCCTGTCATTAATCATCTGAACCCCCAGCAAATGTTAGCCAGGAAATCTCTGCTCTGTGGAAATGCATTATTGGAGGACAAAGAGCTGTCAGATGTCGTTAGCACAGCCTGTCCATCTTCCATGGGGTTTTTTTTTTTAAGATATAAAGCTTGGAGCAATATGGTATCAGTCTGCAGATTAAATTAAAGGTTGCAAATAGATGCTTTATGTGATTTATCAAGAAGGCACAGATTTGCTCCCGATAATTCACAGGGCTCAGGTGGGATTTCATCTGCTCATCACCCCATGCACTGGAGAGGAAGGAGCTTTCCTCTCAACCACGGTGAGGCACATCAGGATTGCGGGGAGCTGGGGCCACGAGGAACATTCCAGCACTTGCCTGGGCTGCTGGGTGCGGGACAAGTCCAGATTGCCAAATCTGATGGCATTTGGTGAACTGGAAGAGGGAAATGTCAGGCAGGAAAACCCTCAAGGGAAGGGAGAAGGAAGGCACAGCCTCGGGCAGGGTGGTGTCAGCAGGGCTGGGAACTCCCAGCAGGAATTTCTGCTGGCTTGCTGTGGCTGACAGCAAAGCCAAGCTCTGAGAGCCCACAGGACAGAGGCTCCAGGGTTCCAGGGCTCCCAGGAAAGGCAGGGGTGCTGCTCCCACAGCCAGCCCTGTGGGTGATCCAGAGGTGCTCATCTCTGTAAATGCCAGATTGCAGAGAAAAGGTCAAACCCACCTCCATTTATCACTCCAGTTTCCTCTGCAGTATCAATTTGGGCTGGGTGGCAGCTAAACCAGAGCAGGAATTGATTTTCTGGGGGTAGAGAGCAGAATTTAGCTGGGTACGAAAGCAAACCCATTCCCAGTGTCGGACACGGGTTGGATTCTGTCCTTCATCCTCTCTTTGGGCAGCCTACAGACCAGCTTCATACCTTTGGATTATTTAGAAAAAGCTTTTAGAGTTTTGCTGAACAATTTGCTTTCCAGAGAGAAAAAGACAGCTTTTTCTGAAGAAGAGAGATGTATTTTTACCCAGGTCTAACCAAGTGATTGGAGCTGGCAGCTCAGTTATGAAGGCAGAGTTTCATTTCTCAGAAGTTACACGGCCACCAAAAGACTGGAGGAGGAAGTGTCAGTAACAAACCCGTAGTGAGAATCATTCCATTGTCTGTGGACTGTTTTCAAACCTGATTTTGACTTTCCTCAAAATAATTGTGCTGCAGGAGATCAGGCACTGAAACAGGAATTGCACTTCTGACATCTCAGCACCAACATCCCAGCTCCCAGCTTCAGTTCATTATTTCTCCAACTGTGTCACCTTCATTTCCTTGGTGACTGAAGTGATTTAGCAACTTCTTTGAGACTCTTGAAACGCTGGCTTCAGAGAGCCTGCGGATAGGATGGATTTGCTGTTTGCAGTCAAGAGTTGTAATTATCAAGTTAAAAATCTGTCTTCTTCAAACACAGAACGTTTCTTGTGTGAGGTGGAGATTTGCTATGCAGAGCTTTAAAAGAACTCAGCCAGCTACACAAAAATCCGAGTCCAGAGCTCAATTTTTTCATTTTTAGTGCTCGAGTTTAGTGGATGGCCGTGTGCCCTTTAGATTGTAGGTAAACAGATAAATTTGTAGATAATTAGTTCCAGTAAGCATAGAGCATCCAGCAGCACAAAGCTGATATTTCCAAGGATCTCATTCCACCATTGGCTGAAAAACACATTTAACATTTCTGCAAACCAGAAAATGCCTTCCTTTCCCTCCCTGTGCTGTTGGATTTGCTCTGCTGCCTTGTCCCGCTGCATTTCCCATCCAGCTTCCCCAGCCACGCTGTAATGCTGATGATCAAATGTGCAATTAAGGCTCAAGCACTGTTAGCACCAGGGACTTGGCAATGGGACTGTAGCACTGGCATCAAACTGGGATGGCAGCAGGGCTGGAGCAGCACTGCCACTTTGCTCTGGGTGGCTCTGCCATGAAAATTCCAAAAAAAACCAAATGGGGAGGCAGCACCAGGAGCCCTGGAATGGATTTATCCCCAGTAATTTCTGGAATTATGTGCGTGCTGACAGCACACAAATGGCACAGTGCAAGTGGTGTTATTTTAACGTGTTTATCCACTTGTCATCCCAGCCCTTTTCTTATTTTTCCTCCCCAGTGCAGCGGTGTAAATCTGACTCATGCAGAGAAAGTCACAAAGATGCACTGGCCTGTCTGCATTCCCAGCAATATTATTATGAGAAATGCATTAATTTGTCTATTTGGAAAGGATTTAAAGGTTGTTGCATTCATTTGTTACCAGGGCCTGAGCACTTAATCACACAGACTCACTGCAGCAAGAAAATTCTCTCTTCTTCTCAACTCCATTAGCAGCACTTTCACAGAGCCCTGAAAAATATAAATATTTGAGGATGTTAATGGAAATTACACCTGTAGCTGATGTATGGGTGCCAGGAGATGTGATTAAGTGCCCTGTTAATTAACTCCTTTGCTCTGGTACTTGTAAAAGTGGAGCCATTTTTTAGAGGCAGCTGAACTGCCTGGAAAAGAGCACTGCCCAGATCTGGGGGGTGTGGGGAGAATTTTACCTACTTCTGGTTTTAAATGCTTCACTTCAATTGCACACCTGATTTCCAAGAGCCCAGCAGAGAAATAAAACTGGAAAATCACTTACAGGACCTGGTTTATTCCCTTTGGTTGAAATAGCTGAAATACGGTCAGGATAATTCCAAAACATCCCATCACTCCCCATATAAAATACTTAGAGGATGATGAACTGTTAGGAATGAGATTGACACCACCAGGATTCCTCTTTCCTGCTCCTTCTGGCCCAAGCAGGCTGCAGGGCTGGGCACAAATGCCCTGACACGCGTCCTTGTGTGCAACTGCTTTGATTTGTGTAACTAATTTTTCTTTCATTATTGGGAATCATTCCAGGCTTTCCCCAGGTTTTTCTGCCCGGGCTCTGTCCATGTGTTTCAGAGTGGTACAGCCTTGGGGGAGAGACACTGGAGTTTATTTCTGTATTAAAACAGAAAAAAGGGGCACCTTTTGGTTCAGGAAATTAGAGCCACCAGCGCTGTGAGCTGTACCTTTCAGAACAGCAATTTGTTAACTATTTAACAGGGCAATATTAATTCCTGTTAGCTTTCATTTTCATTCTTTGCAGCTGCTTTCATTGACAGAACCACTCTAATAACAGCAGTTGTAAAAAATTACCGGCCCAGCTCCCAGCACTCCTCACAGCCACAGGGACATTAACTTGCCTCTGGTCGCTCTCATTTGCACTCTGAGCTGTTAATGAGCTAATGATGGTGCTGTTTAATGAGCAGAGCATCACTGAAGGGACAGCGAGTGGATCAGAGTTCCTGAAGAGCTGAGTGAAGCTTTAATTACCCCCAATCTCCGGGTCATCACCTGCACAACCACCCTGCTCAGCCATCCCTGGCCTCTCTCCACTGATGGATTTGGGCTCTTTGGGCTGGGAAAATGCTCAAATCCTTTCCATGAACAATTCCGTGCTGGGTCAGGGCCTGAGCCCTCTCTGCCTTCCCCCCTGCGCTGCTGCACATTGCCTTTCATTGCAATTCCCCAGCCTGACTTCCCATTAACTTTGCTGCAGCTGGACAGGACATCTTTGTAGGGCCTTGCAAAAAAAAAAAATTAAGCACCAAAAATTTAATTTTTCATAAAGGAGTTGCTCCTTTATTCATTTATTTTTTCTAGAGGCTGATCCTGGTTGTGTTGCCCTTGAACTCAGAGATGCCTCAGCTCCCAAAATCACATTTAAACCAATGTATCATAATCCCTGCCCCTGATCATTTTGGAGTGGATTTTGGCAACTGTAATTCACTTCTAAAATAAATAGAATTTTACACTTCTAAAAGAAATAGAATTTATTTCAGCTGCTGTGAAAAGGGTGGCTTAAAATGTACATGGGGTAATTTTTTTTTCCTGAGAGGTTCCAAACCTGTTTAATCCATTTTCCTCTGCACTTTGCATGTGTAATTGCACTTGCCTGCAAAGAGCATTTGAGTGAATGCACAGATCAAAGGAGCTGACAGCTCACATAATAAATCCTGTTCGCTCCTAATAGAGCTACAGGGCTGAGCATTTGCATGCACAAATCTGGGGAATTTTAAATATCTGAAGTTACACAGCAATCAAGTGGTATCAATCTCATTTCTAACAGTTAATCATCATCTTAAGTATTTTTATATGGGATATTTTTAAATTATCCTGACAGTATTTCAGCTATTCCAACCAAATGGGATAAACAGGCAGTGAACCAGGTCCTGTAAGTGATTTTCCAGCTTTATATCTCTGCTGGGCTCTTGGAAATCAGGTGTGCAGTTGAAGTATTTAAAATCAGAAGCAGGTAAAATTCTCCAGGTATTTAAAATCAGAAGCAGGTAAAAGTTCTCTACAGCCCTGAAAGGCAAAGAACCAGTGACAGTCTGCAAATTCCCTGTGACTTGCACAGGACAATGACACTGATTTAAAGCACTGAGTAATTCCAGAGGGACTGAGGTTAATGTTCAGCGCTGAACATAAAGCACAGGTGATGCTGAGGATTGCTCTGTTCCAAAGATGTCCTGTCCAGCTGCAGCAAAGTTAATGGGAAGTCAGGCTGGGGAATTGCAATGAAAGGCAATGTGCAGCAGCGCAGGGGTGAAGGCAGAGAGGGCTCAGGCCCTGACCCAGCACGGAATTCTTCATGGAAAGGATTTGAACATTTTCCCAGCCCAAAGAGCCCAAATCCATCAGTGGAGAGAGGCCAGGGATGGCTGAGCAGGGTGGTTGTGCAGGTGATGACCCGGAGATTGGGGGTAATTAAAGCTTCACTCAGCTCTTCAGGAACTCTGATCCACTCCCTGTCCCTTCAGTGATGCTCTGCTCATTAAACAGCACCATCATTAGCTCATTAACAGCTCACTCTTCCCAACACCTCCAGCGTCTCATGCTCGAGCTGGGACAAAACTGATGATGAATCAGCCAAGGCAGTGACTGGAAATGTGATTTTGAGTCAGCAGCCTCAGTTTCCTCTGCTCAGGGAGGGGAAAATCGACCTTTGTGCCTGTCAGGAGCCCTGACTCACTGCTGACAAACCAGGGGCACTGCTGCAGACACAAACCAGGCCTGAAAATCCCCTTTAGTCTGCCTCAGTGCTTCACATGGGCCTGGGGCTCCTCCTGTCTCATCCAGTTACTGCCCAGCACCAGGAATGGTGGCTCCAGATAGACCTGGAATGGTGGCTGCAAATAAAATAAACCAGGAATGGTGGCTCCAAATAAAATAAACCAGGAATGGTGGCTCCAAATAAACCAGGAATGGTGGCTCCAGATAAAATAAACCAGGAATGGTGGCTGCAAATAAAATAAACCAGGAATGGTGGCTCCAAATAAAATAAACCAGGAATGGTGGCTCCAGATAAAATAAACCAGGAATGGTGGCTCCAGATAAACCTGGAATGGTGGCTCCAGATTAACCAGGAATGGTGGCTCCAGATAAACCTGGAATGGTGGTTCCAAATAAAATAAACCAGGAATGGTGGCTCCAGATAAACCAGGAAAGGTGGCTCCAAATAAAATAAACCAGGAAGGGTGGCTCCAGATAATCCTGGAATGGTCTCAAATAGAAAGCAAAGCAATTAACCTGCAAAACTAACTGCTGGGGTTATTGAGTGGAGCAATCCAGAATCTCCAGAGGAGGAGGATTCCACTCCCTGCTCCATCTCCAGCTGATCCCAGCAGAACTTCTGGAGGGTTTGGATTAAGAACACTGAAAACATGATTTTACAACACTGAGTGTTTTGGTGAGCTCACTTTCCCTCTCCTCAAATCTGTGATTTAAGTGTGACTGGACAATGTGCTGAGGTAAAAACTCCAACTCCAGCCAAGGTGAAGGATTCTTCCCTTCATTTCTTCTAATTCAGATTAATTGCAAAATATTCAGTGTGAAACCAAGTTTGGCTTCAGACTGGTGGCATGGTAATGGTTTTAATTTTCTCTCCCAGCTTGAAGACTGCCTTGTAAACACTGCCTGACAGGCATATCTTTCATCTCCCTGACAGCAAACTGATCTGTCAAAAAACCCCAATTAATATTCCGAGAGGGAGAAGAAAAGCAATGCAACTCAAACGAGGCTAAATCCCTGAAGATTTGGGATCGCTCCCTCTGGAGCCCTCAGGTGCCTCCTGAGGGTGCCACTGTGCACGTGGCATGTCCAGCTGCAGTGGAACTCTGTCTGTCTGTCTGTCTGTCTGTCTGTCTGTCCCTCCAGGAGGGGGTTCAGGGGTTATTTGGGTGTCCTTGTCCTGCCCAGCTCTGCCCTGTGCTTCTCTCCTGGGCCATCCTCTGCTGTTTCCATCACTGCTGCATTTCCCATTTATGAGCACACCGGTGATTTCCACGCATTCCCCGAGCTCAGCATCTCTGATAATTTCTTATTTACATTTTAAAAGGCGCCAAGTCAAGCTCACAGCGCTTCCTTCCTGCACACTTTGAGGAGGCTTTTCAGCGCTCAAACCGAGCTGTGCTGGAAATTCAGGGGTTGCAGAGGGCCAAGTGCTGCTCCTGCCATGAATTTCCCGGTCTTGCAGGGCAGCTGAGAGCGAGGTTTGATCCTGTTGTTAATCACCATCGTGGTAAACAAACCCTAATGCTGGGGATGCATAAAGGCAGTGACAAACAGCGCTGCAGAGGGAAGTGGCTGCATTTGCTCATTATCCACTGAATAACCCCAGCACTTAATGCCTTTGCTGGCTAATTGCTTTGCTTTCTATTTTAGACCAGAAAAGTCATATTTGAATACAAATTGGGCTGCCATGTTTATCATGGAGCATTTTTTAAAATGACTAATTAACTTTCCTTTGCATTTAAACCACTAAAGCCAATTGAACTCCAGGCTCACGAGCACCACTCTCCTCTTTGAGGAGCACACTTAAAATTCCAGCAAGGGATCCCAGATGATCTGAAATGCTTTATTGGCTCTTAGACCCTCACTTCAGATCACTCCAAAATCAAAGTGATGCTGCAGAAGATTGATTGTTGTGTGGCTTACAGAGTTCTCTGCTGTTTGCAGGGCAAACCCATGAAATACAGACGTGTTTACCAAATATTGCTCATTGCAGGCACTCCAGTTAAATCTATTTGCCACAATAATTGTTCTTTTACAATAACAGTGGGAGTGGGAAAAGAATAGTTTGGTTTCTTTAGATTGAGTTTGGGATTGGAGGTTTCTTCCCTCTGTAAATCACAGAATCTTGTGACTTTTTCTTGATCCCCACCTTGTCCCCAGCCCTGAGTGCCACCTCCAGGAGTTGCTGAGACACCTCCAGGATGGGCACTGAACCCTCCCTGGGCATTTCCATTGTCTGATCCCCTTTCCATGGGGAAATTCCTGCTGTGCCCACCCTGAGCTGCCCTGAGGCCGTTCCCTCTGCTCCTGTCCCTGTCCCTGTCCCTGTCCCCTCCTGGCAGGGAATTGCAGAGAGGGAAAAGATCCCTGGGGATCCTCCTGTGCTCCAGGTGAGCCCCTTCCCACTCCTCAGGGATTCTCCATTCCCTTTCAGCTCCCTCAGGGATTCTCCATTCCCTTCCCACTCCTCAGGGATTCTCCATTCCCTTCCCACTCCTCAGGAATTCTCCATTCCCTTCCCAGCTCCATTCCCTGCCTCCTGTAACTGGACACTGGACACTGGACACTGGACACTGGACACTGTCACCTCCCAGTGCCCATCCCAGAGGGACGGAGGGACAATCCCTGCCCTGCTCCTGCTGCCCACACAGTTTTTTGATGCAATTTCTCTCGTTTTTAGGTCAATGGCATCCTGGCCTGTGCACAAAGGTGAGTGAATCCCTGCAGATGGCTCAGCCGCAGGCAATGATGTATTTTTAACAAACTGTGATTGCAGCACGCATTGCCATGGCACAGCTCAGTGCCTGAACACACTTTCTGATTTTAGCTCCTATTTTGATAACTCTCTTTTGCAGCTCCAAATGCACAGCACTGACAATCCTTTCAAACAGGATGACAGCAAATGCTCTCCCCCCCACAACTTTGGTCACTGGTGACTTTTATTGACTGAGTGGCATTTTGGGTTTGCATTTATTAATTTGCATTTATTAGAAATACATTATTTATTAGTAATGTATATTTACATTTATATTATATATGTATATATCGTATATATATGCATATAATATATATGTATATAATGTATATATATGTGTATTTATATATGTATATATGTGTATTTATATACATATATATGTATATTTATATTATATATGTATATATAGTACATATATGCATATAATGTGTATATATGTATATAATGTATATATATGTGTATTTATATGTATATATATGTATTTATATACATATATATGTATATTTATATTATATATGTAAATATAGTACATATATGCATATAATGTATATATATGTATATAATGTATATATGTGTGTATATACATAATATATGTATACATGTGTATACATATATAATGTGTATACATATGCATATAATTATATATAGTATATAATAGATGTATAGATTAGTAATGTATATTTATATACATTACTAATAATGTATAATAAAATATAAATATATAATAGAATAAATAATTATAGTAATACATAAATATACAATATAATATATTTAATAAATATATATTATTTCTTATAATATATAATATATTATAATAAATATATTTCTTAGAAGATATATATATATTCTTATAAATAAATAATGTATTTATTATACATTCTTTATTAGTTTGCATTTATTGGAAATACATCCCAACAAGATGTGTCCTGAGCTGACCTGCCAGGTTTATTTTTTCTGTTTTTTTTGTTTTGGTTTGGCTTGGTTTTGGTTTCGGTTGGTTGGTTTTTTTGGGGTTGTTTTTTTGTTTTGTTTTTGTGTTTGTGTTTGTTTTTGGTTTTGTTGTTGTTGTTTTTGGTTTTTTGTTTGTTTTTTTTTGTGTTTTTTGTTTTGCTGCACATGTCCCAAATCTCTGGTGCCACACTGTGCCCAGAGAGCCCCACTGTCACTGCTCCATGGGCTCATCCCCATCATCCCACTGGTTCTCCTCCCCTGGCAGCTTTTTCCCATTTCATTTCTTCAAGAATGTTGCTGTGGCTGAAAACACCTCCGTGGGTGTCAGAGCATGGGGGATACCAAAAATTGCCTGATAATATTGCAAAAATCCCCACATTTAGAAAAAAACCACAGTCCTTTGTGTTGTGTTATGTTGTGATTCACAAGAATTTTCTCTCTCTCTTTCCTTTTCCTCCCTACCCTGCTGAAAATACCCCTAAAATCTCATTCCGTGGTACAAAGTTTTGGCCAAGATATTGCAGTTGTCCCATTCACCCAGAGCTCCTCATCTCCAGTACCTGGACACCCAGGTGTGGACTTGTCTGTTTTGAGCTGCCCACAAACCTCATGCAAGAACCTCCTTTGTGGGAGCCTCAGAAGCCAGAGCATTATTTTACAGCTGCTGTTTTCCTGGACAGCACAGACGCATTTCTCCATCCCTGGCCACCATCTCTGCTGTTGACCTTTCTTACTTCCTCAAGGAAGGGTTCCCGTTCATTGCTGCTTTGCCTGGGGTCAGTTCTGTGCTTCTGCAGGGCTGGAGGAGGATGGGGATGCCCATGGACAGCGGGGCTCTTCTGAGGCTGGTGGCTGAGCTCTGTCCCAGCAGGAGCCCCCAGCACCCTTAGGACCCCCTGAGCTGTTTCCCTGCCCTGCTCAGGAGCAGGGGTGCACACTGAGTGCTGCTGGCAGGTCACCGAGGGTGGCTGCGCCCCTGTGCTCACCCATGGCCATGCGTACGCTCAAGGAAAGGCTTTAGGAAATCTTCCTTCTACCCAAACTTTTATCCACATTTTTTTTCCCTATAGTTCTTGCCTTTTCAGCTGGATTTTACTCTACCCCTTCACTTTCATGCATGTGGTAGGGCCACCTCCTTCTGCTGTAACACAACAGTGCTTGTGCTTCTGTGCAGAGACAGACAGAGAAGTTCAGTATTTCTGACTTGCTTTGAAAGAAGAATGAGCGATTCTTGATGCCTGTGGTTTTCTTACAAGCTCCAAAACTCCCTAAGTTTTAAGCCCTATGTTTAAAGGCTGATTTTGGTAGAAGTTGCTCAACACAGCCATTCTTTTACTGGTATCTTGAGTGGCAGCTCAGCACAGCACCTATTTATTCCTAATGCTTCCTGGAGCTTTCTGTTTGATCGGCCCCTCAATGCCTGGGGACATCAAACTGGATGGTTCCTTTGCAGTGGCTTCATCTTCCAAATGACTGCTTTTATCTGCCTTTTTTTCTCTTTTCAAGCACTTTCTGACCGATTCTGAAATTCTTGTCACTGAAAGACTGAGGAGCTGTCAGCAGAGCTGTAATATTTGCTTTTATCTGTCATGTATGTCTTCATTTGCTTTGAGTTAATTTGTCACATATTTTATAATTACCATTAACCATCTGAAACCTTCTCTGGATGAAATGCTCTGCCAGCGTGGCTGTTTGCAGTCACTCACTTTCAATTTAGCAGATTTTAAAATAAACCTTTTGATCTTTTCTATATTTTCAGGGCCTGCCTTTTACCTTTATCACAATGAATCTTGGCTTCTGGTTCATGAGTTTTGAGCAACCTTTTTGCCCAAAAATCCTTGAAAATAATGCAAAGTTCACATAGGCTGATTTCATGTATACTTTTGGTATAAATTATATTATTTATATATACATAGCTTTATATATATAAAAATATATATATTTATATATAATATATATTATATTATATAACTTTATATATATGTTACATATAAAAAACTTTATATACATATTTTTATATATGATATAAAATATATATTTATATGCAAACATATATATTATATATTTTATATATAATATATAATATATAATATATAATATATAATATATAATATATAATATATAATATATAATATATAATATATAATATATAACTTTATATATAATATATAATATATATAATAATATATATTATTTATATATTATATGCATATGTTTATATATATATATATTTGTATATGTATATGTTAAATTATATTATTGAGCTGTTAGGAGGTATTTTTCCCCCTTTCTATTTATCAGTATTTATCAGTAAAAATATTAATCCTTTGCATTAAGCTACAAGGAGCTATTTAGTTCCCATATGTGCAAGGTATATTTTATTTAATATTGATTTTATTTTTTTCTGTTTAATGTGTGGTTTGTGCTTCCTTAAAGGCTGAGCTGTTTTTTACTGACTCAGCTCCAAAAGTGCACCCAGAGTTTATTGCTTTGCCTTGCAGTCCTGCAGTGCAATTGTTTCTGTTCTGGAATGTTTGGGCAATCTCTCCCTGCCAGATAAGGGCACATCAAAGCCTTTAATAGTTTATTTTACAAGGAGATTTTGGAGTCCTTCTAATCTGCTGCCACGATTGCTTATCTTCTGCTCTGCCACTTGTTGAGTGAAAGGATAATCTTCCTTTTGGATTAGGCTGGGAATTTTAGGGCAAGAAGTGCCCATGTGAGAGGAGTTTATTGTGGTGCTTCTGCTGAAGATCAGGGAAGTGACTGAGCCCAGATCAGCTTTTGATCCTGCTGAGCTGCCAGCATTAACCACAGCAAGAGTCAGAAAATCAACAGAATTAGAGAGAAAAAAAATATACAGAATTATAGAAAAAGAGGTTTCCTGCCTTTCTTCTAGAAATTAAGGGACAGGCAAAAACTGGAAGTGAATCCATTGCAAAATGTTTTCTGGGGCTGCTGAGGTGGTCTGGGCCGAGATGTCCTTGAAGGAATGGGCAGATTTAAATCAAAACTCCCTCACATATTCTGTTTCTGGTAACTAAGAGATGCTTCAAACCAAGCTGTTCTTCAGGGTCCTGTTGTTATTCTGAAATTAAAATGCCTTGAAATGTAATCTATAAAATGAATAAAAATCAACTGGTGATGTTAAGTGGGCTGGGGCTTTTAAAAAATCAGATTTTCACCTTTTCAATCCAGTTTTGAGAGGTGACAACAACACCTGGATGTGTCTAAGATGCACTTAGAGATTCCCCTGGATATAAATTTTATTCTTTCCTGTCAGTGGTTTCAAGGGTTTGTCACAATGCAGTGGAGTCAAATTCCTTAATTAAAGTCGGACACAGGAAAAAAAGCTCAGGAGAAAAGCCACTAAAGAACTTTATCCACCCAAATCACCAATTGTTTACGCTTTTAAAGTAAGAAATGTCACAAAACCTTGAATAATAGCAATAATAGGTTTGTGTTTGGCTCATTAAAACACCGAGTTGCTAAGAACATTTATAAAGACAATCTGCGTAATTAGATTTGCAATTATACATTTTGTTTAGTGGCAAACAGTTTGAAACAAAGCAGAAAATGTGCTGGCAGCATTAAATATTCCCCAGAAATGCTTTTTAGCCAAGCTGCCCAAAGGAGGGCTGACAGAAGGGGCCGGTTCTCATCAGAGGGAATAACATTTGTTCAAGGGAATAACATTTGTTCAGGTTTGGGAAATGGAGCGTCCCAGGGTGGGAGGAGGTGGCAGCAGAGCTCCAGTGCCATGGGGACAAACCCTCATCCCTGACTGATGGCCACGGCTCCATCCGAGCATCCCTGAGCTGAGCCACGGCTGGGAGCATCCATTGGGGTGAGACTGACCCTCCCAATTAACCCTCCCAATTAATTGACCATCCCAATTAGCCCAGGAGCTGTTTGATCCCCTCACAGCAGCCTGGCAGTGCCATGGGGACTCAGAGTGTCCCCCAAACATATAAGAGTGTCACCCACCCCGTTTTCATCCAGGGGTCACCGCACTGCTGGCTCGTGTGCTGCTCCATCCAGCACGTCCAGAAAAGGGGGAGCAGGCTGCCAGAACAGCGATTAGAGGGTGACATCTCTCCAGATCCAGGAGCCCTGCTGGTGGCCCTGACAGCCTGGACGTCATTATTGGTGTCCCCACCTTTGGCAGGGACGTTTTCCATCCTGTGTGAGCGAATTCCTGCAGGGAAAGACTGAGCGTGGAGGAGAATTCACGTGGTGAGAGCCCAGCTGGAATCCTGCCCCCAGCCCTGGAGCTGCTGGGGAAGGAGCAGAGGAGCCCCAGGATGGGCAGAGGGATGGAGCAGAGCTGGCATTGCTCACCTGCACAGGAGACCAGGGCTGGGCTCAGAGTGGCCTTGCAGGGCCTGAAGGAGCTGCAGGAAAGATGCAAAGAGAGGATTTCCAAGGGATGGAGAACCCCTGATCCCCCTTTTGTGCATTGCTTTTGTGCTTTTGGCACAGGATTGAAACCCACCCTGGCAAAATTCTCTTTCCTGCAAAGGGAGGAACACAAATTCCACCCTTCCCACCTTCCCAAGCCCCAGGGGCTGGGACATCTTTGGCTTTTCCTCCCTGCAGTCCTGGGGAATGCTCTCTCTCTTTTCCAATTCATCCCTTTGATTGATTTATTTTATTTAGCCCAAATGCTCCTGCAAATTTAACCCTGCCCCAAGGGAATGGCAAAATGCAGCCCCCAAATCTCCTGCTCCTAAGGCAGCACAAGATAACAAACTGCCTGGTAAACTGGCACTGTTGGGTGCCTTCTCCAAGTGCCATCTGCAAGGACTATAGTTAGAACATCTCCTTTTTCAAAACTCGCTTAACAGCGATAAAAAGATCAAAAAAAACCCCCAAAATTCTGAGTGCAAATTTCCTGTAGCAATAAATAAATAAATAAATAAATAAAGGATTTGCCTTGCAGAATTCTTGAGATGAATCCTGCTCTGTGCACAGTGACACGGCACTGTTAATTGATTATTTATTGCCATTAAATATTGATTATCAGTGGTTCCTGCTGCACAACGAGCTCGGTGCCTTGCTGCTGCTAGGATGGGATTTTTTATCAGTTAAATGTTCAGCCTCATGAATTTTCATGTTTTGGCACTGACTGATATCTGCATGGTAATTCTGGGTGCATTGCACTAATGCAGATTTCTACCTGGTGTATTTAAAAATCCCCAGCGTGAATAAAGATGTTTTAACCAAGGTCCTGCCCCCACTCCACTGGGGAATGCTCAAATTTATGCCCAGTTTTATGGAAATTTCCTAAATTCTGCGACCCAGCACAGCTCCTCAGCGTGACAGAGCTGGACATTGAAACAGAACACTCAGAAACAGATTGTGGATGATGTACAGAGAAAAATGTACAGGAGGAGAAGATGGAACAGCAGGGAAAAGTACCTGAGAAATCTTCATTGCAGCAGAATTCATTCACTCAAAATTAATTAGCATCATGACACGTAAGTGGGGAAGGAATTTCTGAGCAGTTTCATGCTGAGGATCCAGAGTTTGCACCAGAGGAGAACAAGCCACAGCCAGGAGGCAAAATTAATCAAATCTCTGCGTTCTGAAAGAAATAAATTTGGGATGAACTCCTCTTTTATGTCTTTCTCCAGAACTAAGTGATTGAAGGCAGCAGTTTGCAGAAGGAGAAAAAGGGATTTCTAAGCCTGCAGTAACATGAGAGAACCCATCCATTTTATAAAGAATTAGAGTTTCTTATTTCACTCATTACCTGTTGTATTTCCTCACGGCTAGAACTCATCCAAATTCACAATTCCCACTGCAGAAATCAGGAGGAAATGTCAAAAATGTACCTCACACCACAACAAAACGAGACACTGGAATGCCCAAAAGCTTTTCATGGACATGCTGTGGCTGAAATATTGCATTCCAGTAACCTCTGAGCACTGGGGAAAGGCAGCACACCTCACTGTGATGTCAGCATCTCCAAACTGCTCTGGAAAAATCAAAACAAAAGCAGAAAAATGTTGGAATCTTCACCTTATGGAGGCAAAATGGCAGGGGAGCATTTCATAAAGAAAATATTGACGTGTGTTATAGATTTGCAGAAAATCATTTCAGGGTGATCAAATGAGAAACTTTCTTTTTTTCTTTTTTATTTTTTTAATCAGGAGATGCTTGGCTAGTGCTAGGAAATAACTTCATGGTAAATATTGCTTCCTGAAATTAAGTGGTTTTTTATCCTCTAATTTGTACAGTTCCACAGATGTTTGGCAGACTTCAGCTGTAATGAAATAATATCCTGAAATTATTTTCCTTTTATTGCCAATATTATTGCTGTTATTTCTTAGGAAGAGCCAAGGGTCTCATGCTGCAGATAAATGAGATAAATGTAACTTCCTTTTCAAATGTCAGGATGGCATTTTGAGGAAAACTGAGTTTAAATTTGTGATCTGTGTTTGCAGGGGGCTGAAAGCAACAAGCTCATTGTAGGGCAGCACAATGAGAGTTTTGATGAGATTAAAATATAACAATAATCCACTTAAATTATTAACAACAGGCTGGTGCTTCAAAGTGACCCTTGGCTCTTATCTTCCCCAGAAATAATAGCAAAAATATTGGCATTAAAAGGAAAAGATTTTCAGTGACAGCTTATTAAAGAGGTTTCTGACAGTTTGGAATGTGGATGAAGATGAATTTAGTGCTGCATTTCCTTGTGGTGAGGGCTAATGGTCAGCAGAGCCCAGGCAAAGGAAAGGATTCCTGTCAAACCACACTTACATTTTAAAAAGTGCAAAACAAGCTCGGTTTTTTTTGGTTTGTTTTGTTTTTTTTTTTTTTTTTTTTTTTTTTTTTTTTTTTTTTTCTGGAGATAGCACCGAGTGGAAAACCTGAACAATGAGATTTTCTGGCACATTCTTGGAATGCATTGCCCACATGGGAATTAAAGTGCATTTTCTCTTTGAACCGTGGCGTGTGTGAGGGATTTATGCTGTTCAAAGGGAAGATGTAAGTGGCCTCTAATATCCTCATTCATCAAAGAATAAGCACAGGCTTAAATCCACCTTGACTTAGCCGAGCTCTCAGGAATGTGTTTACCTGCAGGAATTTGCCAGTGACTGATGAAACCAGCAGAGAGTGTTTACAGGTCCTGCCAGGGATTAAAGGAACGTCTAAACTTGTTGAAAAACCATCTAAAGTGGCTCTGTCATTTCTTCCCTGCTCCAAATGTCTTTGAAACCCAGCCAAGCCTCTCTGGGCTTGTTTATTATTGTAATTTTTTAATCCTGGTTTAGAAGTCACTTGATGCTTCCAGCATTGGTACTGCACAAAAGTGCATTTCGGGGTGGTTCTGCAGCCTGGGCTTTGCCTTGCGCAGCTGCTGCGTGGGCATTTCATGGGATGGTTTGGGATGGAAGGATACTAAAGCTCATCCTGTTCCATCCCTGCCACTGTGCCAGGGTGCTCCAGCCTGGCCTTGGGCACTGCCAGGGATCCAGGGGCAGCCACAGCTGGAATTCCTCCCCAGTGTCCCACCTAAACCTCCTCTCTGTCAGTTTGAAGCCATTCCCTGTGTGCTGTCCCTCTATCCCTTGTCCAAACTCTCTCCCCACCTCTCCTGCAGCTCCTCCAGACCCTGTGAGGCCACACTGAGCTCACCCCAAATCTTGTGTCCATGCCAGCTTTCCCAGCCTTTCCTTATAGGAGGGATGCTCCATCCCTCTGATCAACCTGGTGGCCTCAAGGTTGTGTTCCAGACTCATCTCAGAATATTCCTCTAATTTCTGGTGTGTTTTGCTGCATGGGGGTGGAAGGTCCTGCTGTTTCTGGCTGGAGCTGTTTGATTTTATGCATTCTGTAAGAAAAGTTCAGTGAAAAGGAGCGGGAAGTGTAAAATCCCGAAGTGAGGAGTGCAGACTTGCCTCCTGTATCTGCAGTGAATCAGCCCTCCAGCTGGAGAGCCCTCTGAAATCCACTCCATCAACGAATATTTCACAAAGCACAATCACCTCTTAAAGCAAGGGCTGTGAGCACCACGCTGCCCCCACATCACTCCTGGCTGCCCGAAATGAAGGAGCCACACATCCAAACCAGACAGGACCACTTCCATCAGAGATAATTTACCCTCGATAACCTTTCCCAACCTAAATCATTCTTTGATTCTGTGACCCGAATAAATATGGGCAGCTCTTCCCCAGAGCCCTGAGCTCAGCCCAGCTGGGCTGCTCTCCCTGGGGTGCTCTGTGCTGTGTCCCTGCTCTGCCACCTCTGCTGTCCTATTTGTGATTTCCACCTCAGGACAATTCCCAAAGTCAAGCCTGGAGTCTGGCTGACCTCCTTGGGCTGTATTTGTGGCTCTATTAAAAGCAGTTATGCAGGGCTGAGCAGTCCCTTTTCCAGGCCACGGTATTTATAGCCAGGTAACCCGTGTGGAGCCACCAGAGCCCCTCTCCTCTGCATCTCCGGAGTGCTTGGCACTGTTCGCACGTTCTTGGAAAAGCAGAACTTGGAGGCACAGAGGGCAATCCCACGCAAGGTCTGTCCTCGCTGCAGCCACACAGCGCCCGTAAAAACCCAGCTCAGGCTGCGGGGACGCGGGGCAGCAGCTCGGGTTACCGTCCCTCGTCCTTGCGAGGGGATTCCGGAGAATCCCGCCTGAATTCCAGGCACCCGAAAGACTTTCAGGGACAGGCACTCGGCTCGGCTGGGCCAGCCGCGGCTGCGGGGCGCTGCGGGATGGGCTGGGGGTGCGGGCACGGGGCAGCGGGGGTCGCACGGGGAGAGCGGGATGGAGCTGGGACAGCTCAGTCCCCGGCCAGGGGCGGTGCGGGACGGAGCGGAGCGCTGCGGGAGATGCGGGGAGGAGCGGGACGGAGCGGAGCGCCGAGGGAAATGCGGGGAAGGGCGGGACGGAGCGGAGCGCTCCGGGAGATGCGGGGAGGGGCGGGACGGAGTGGAGCGCTCCGGGAGATGCGGGGAGGAGCGGGACGGAGCGGGACGGAGCGGAGCGCTCCGGGAGATGCGGGGAGGGGCGGGACGGAGCGGAGCGCTCCGGGAGATGCGGGGAGGGGCGGGACGGAGCGGAGCGCTCCGGGCGCGGTGCGGGGCTTTGCAGAGCGCTGCGGGCTCGCTCCGGGAGTGGCGCGGATCGTTCAGAGAGCGGTGCGGGGCGGTGCGGGATGCTCGGATGCGGTGCGGATCGCTCCGGAGGCGATGCGGGATGTTCAGAGGGGCGGTGCAGGGAGATGCGGGTCACTCAGGGGTCGTGCGGAGATATGCGGGAAACTCAGGGGCGGTGCGGATCGCTCCAGGAGAGCTGCGGATCGCTCCTCAGGGCGGTGCGGGGCGGATCGCTCAGAGGGCGGCGTGGAGCGGGGCGGAGAGATGCGGGATACTCGGGGGCGGTGCGGATCGCTCCGGGCGGCGCTCCGGGGGCGGTGCTGCTCTCTCGGGGCGGTGCTGTCCCAGCCGGGGCGGTGCTGTTCTGTTCTCTCGGGGCGGTGCCGTCCTGTTCTGTTCTGTTCTGTTCCGCTCCGCTCTCCCGGGTGCGGCCGGCGCTGCCCGGCCATGCGGGCGGGCTGAGCGGCGCCGCCGCCGCCTGTCCCGGGCGAGGATGGCCTCCAATTTCAACGACATCGTCAAGCAGGGCTACGTGCGCATCCGGAGCCGCCGGCTGGGGGTGAGTGCCCCGGGGAACCTGCCCAGGGCTGGGCATTTTGCTATTTATTTCTTTTCCCCTGACGCTCCTTTGTCCTCTTTATGCAAACTGAGCTGGGTGGGTTTTTCCGCAGGAAACAAAAGGGTGAGGAGAGAACAATGAAGGCACCTGAATGTGCATTGTATATAGGTGTGGATGGGTATATTTATTTTCTCAATCTCTCCCGTCGGCAGCCGGGGATGCTGCGCTGCCTCCGCCGCCGTCCCTGTCCTCGGCTCCGGGAGGGACCCGGGGCTGGGGCCGTGCCCGGGGCGGGGGTGCGGGAGCTCCGGGCAGGGCTGGGGGTGCTGGAGCTCCGGCAGGCCCTAGGAAGATGAATAGGACTCAACCAAACACAAATTCGAAAAATCCTAGCTTTTTCTTCCACCTCCCACCTAGGCTTGAATAGCAATCATTATTATCTACAGCCCTAAACTCACCCCCCTCAACTTCTACCTATACGCAACCGTTTTCCTCATCCTAAATACAATCAAAGTCCCAAAGCTATCTGCCCTAATAACTGCGTGAAGGAACTATCTACCTTAATAACTGCATGTAGGAACTATCTGCCCTAATAACTGCGCGGACCCTGCAGCGCTCGGGTGCTCCTGTTCCTGCTGCCGCTCCGGGTTTGGGCTCCTGCGTGGGGCAGGTGAAGCTTTGCGGTGTTTTCGGGGCTTTTAGAGTCGCTTGAGTTGCACCAAATGAAAATTCCCGCAGCCCCCCTGAGGTGCTGGTGTAATATTGGGGTTGTTTCCAGGCTGTTCTGGGGCCGTGGCGTGATCCCGGTTCTGGGGTGAGCTCTGGAGTTCCAGGGATGCTCCTCTGGAGAGCTCCGTGTCCCTGAGGGAGCCTGGCCCAGGGGATGCACCTGGAAGAAGGCTGTGTGTGTGTATTGAACATTTCAGTTGGTGTATCTGCCTCGCAGGACCGGAAAGAAACAGATTTATTGTGTTAAACGCTGTTGTATTACTCCAGAATTTGTTCATTTCGGGGGAGTGTCTGTGGTCCTCTGAAAGCCACTGCAGTTACAGTTCCCTTCTCTTGCCGTGCCCATTGTGGGCAGTGACTTCTCCACAGTTTTGGGAACTTGCATCTCCCTGGCTGCTTTGGAAACAGAAAACATTGAGAACTCTTCCATCAGGCTGCATTTCTCAGCCCTGCACTGGCAGGCACAGCTCATGCTGTAAAACCACGAGATTCTGTGACATTTTGAGGGAATGCCATTGTAGTAAATTGGGCACAATTGTGTCCTGATTGAGCCTCATTACAGTGTGCAGTTTGCTCTGGTGTAAAGGATGAGTAAGATTAAACTGTGATGCGTTTTCCCATGCTGTAACAGCAAAGCTCAATGAAGGTGTGAGTAAGGTTTTATCCAACCACACAATAGTCGTGAATGCTGTCAGTGCTGGTGCCTTTCCTTTATTTCCAGACCACTCTGAGGGTGCTGCTGCTGAGGAAGGGCCGGATGCCCTCTTAGGAGATGTGACAGCTGTAAAAATGTCATTTCTCTGCCCCCTCTACTCAGAGTACACTGGGAGGTGCTTCTTAAATCAACCTTTTTAAAAGGCATTAAAAGCAAGACTTGGGTCTCCAGCCTGCTCTCCCTGCAAAGCTGATGAGTTGGATGTGGTATCATTAAAAAGAGCATTATCTGAAATATTCTTCCTCTTTTTTTATGGACCTACAGCCTACAAAGTGTAGGTATGCTGGCTTGTTGGGGTTTTTTTATGGACCATACACAGGTTATGATTCAGGGCTGCTTAGTTTCCAGCTTGGGAAGGGTTGGCCCATGACTCGAGAGCAGATGTGGCTGCAGATTCTCCCTGTGGCATTTTCTGTGAGCTGCTGCCAGCCCAGTGCCCTGATGTGCAGCAATGGGGAATTATCACCAGTCTGGGGTCTCTGGAGGCAGGGCTGGAGCCTGTCCCTGCTCCTTGGTGCCCCTTCCTCCTACTTCAGGTGTGATGGGACACCTGGGGCTGGCCGAGCCTGAATTCAGTCTCACTCAGTGGCTGCTGTCGGCTTGGCTCCTTCACAGGGTGAGCAATGGATTTCAACAGGTTGCTTTTGTTTTTTGTTATTTGGGGTTTTTTTTTTTAGAACAAATTATTTTGTTATTTTGTTTTTGTTTAAACAGCCAACAGGTTGTTTCCCACAGCTGGGGAGGGCTGTGGGACACCCAGGTGCTGGAAAGGGAAGAAAAGGAAGGGAGAAAGGGAAGAAATTACTTCAAAGTATGGAAGAATAACTTTCAGACAGGTTCCCCCAGGCCGTGGAACCATCAGGAAGGAAAACCCTGCCGGGCTCTGGTGGCTGAGGGATCTCAGCTCCCTCTGTGTGGCAGGATGCGAGTGGGAGTCGCTGCAGGCGCTGCCCCGCGCTGCGGGCACCGCTGCAGTCCCAGCACTGCTCTCCGGGCTGGATGCAGCCCCTGCCTGTGCCCCTGTGGCAGCTCCATCTCCAAGGGAACCGGCAGCCACAGATTGCCTCAGAAATGGCTCAGACTGCCTCAGAAATGGCTCAGATTGCCTCAGGAATGGCACAGATCGCCTCAGAAATGGCTCAGATTGCCTCAGAAATGGCTTTCCTGAGGGCCTGGGCTGCAGGTGCCACCTTTGGAATGAAAGGGGAGCAGAGAAGCAGCTTGCTCTAACCCCAGCCCCCTCTGAAAGGAACGTGACAGCTCTGCCAGGCCCTGCTTTGTAATTCCGAAATTGAATTTGGGCTAATTAGCTCTGCACCTGAACCCTTCCTGTGTGCCTCGAACGTGTGAGTTTAATTGAATATTATTTAATAGAATGGTTTCCATAGCAACATTTGTGCCACATGTGTCTTCTGCAGAGCCAGATTTATTCAGGAAGAGTGAGCTTTCTCCTGGCTCTTTCCACCCTTGTGGGGAGGAGGATCATTGCCTGGGCTGGTGTGTCATTATTAGCAGTGACACACGGGAGGCTGTGAGCTGGGAAATGCTGACAGGGCAGAGGCAGCACCTCCAGAGAGCTCCAAAGCAGGGCAAAATCAGATTTGCTGTGGGAGCAGGGGTTCTGCCAGGGACCACCAGTGTCTGTGTCTGGGGAGGGACGCTCAGCGCTTTGGCAGCTGATAAAGGGATTTATATCTGAGCATGAAGCAGGGCTGCTGCTTTATGGCTTCTCTCTGTCTGAAAAGTCATTTTTGTGCTCATGATTTTCAGATCGTGCCTTATTCTGTGGGTACAGGTGTGACCTTTCTGAGGGGGGAGTGCATTGTGGAGATGTTTCCCTGGTGGAAAAGCTGTTCTTGGCTTTCCATTTTTGGGATGTGAACACACCTGAGCTTTCTCTTCAGCTTGGGCTGGCTCAATTAAAAATCCCAATTAAAATCAGAACAGGAGCAGATCTTTGAAGTGGAGGGGTTTGCAGCACTGCTGAGCATGAGGAGCTGTACTAGGGAAAAGTGTGCTGGTTCCAGGCTCGCTTTTTGGGTTTGCACTCCCTGTCCAGGCTGAGCTTCCCCTTCAGTATCCTGAGCCCTGGTGGGAGATGTGAGTGCTGGAGCTGTTCCCTCTTTAGTGTGACCCTCCTTGAGGACAGAAATGGGATCTGTGGGGCTCAGGTTTCTGTGCCCGAGGAGCCTGCCTGGCCCAAAGCATCTCCATCACATCAGGGGGAAGGAATGTGGAGCCAGGGGTGTCCTCTGCCCTTGGGGCACTCGTGGGCAGCCCTGCCTGCAGGGTTTGTGGTAACTGAGCCCTCGGCCTGTGCCAGGAGGGAGCTGGGGCTGCCACAGCTCTGCAGCCAGCTGTTTGCCCCTGGGAAATGCTCGAGTGCTGCTGGATTGATTGAAAAACTCAGCGGAAAAAAATTGTCTCAGACATCTTTTATGGAAAATCCTTTCCTTGGGATTTTTCCCTCCTGAGGAGCTGAGAGGTCTCAGGAACAAAATGCAAACAATGGTTATCTGCTGCTGTGGAATGCAACAGGTGCATCTGTGATTGGTCTCGTGTGGTTTTTTGTAATTAATGGCCAATCACAGTGAGCTGGCTTGGACAGAGAGTCTGAGGCAGCTGCCTTTGTTATAATTCTTTTCCTTCTATTCTTTTTAGTATAGTTTTAATGTAATGTATATCATAAAATAATAAATCAAGCCTTCTGAAACATGGAGTCAACATTCTCATCTCTTCCCTCACCTGAAAACCCCTGTGAACAACGTCACAAAAATTAGTTCTTCATTTTCTGGCTTGCCTGCTTTGCTCTGCTTAGTGGTTTCCTGGCAATGTTAAACTTTCACCTGCAATGGGGAGGGCGTGGAGCCTTGCTGTGTTTATTGCAGTGCTGGGTGAGGAGTTCCCTGTGCACAGTGGCCAAGGCTGAGCTGGGAACACCCAGCAATTCTGTCCAGGGCTGTTCCCACAGAGCGCCAGCGCTGGCTGCACACCCTCATTTCAGATGGGAAAACTGCCTGTGCCTAGAAATTTGGAGAAACTCCTATGTCAGCCTGGTTTTTTAAGATTTTCTCAGCCTTCTGATGTTGACATTCTTGTAGTGAACTTTCTGTAAATAACTCGTTGTTTTGCATTCCTTTATAGAAGCAGAGAGAGTTGATGGTCTGTCCAGTGTCATTGGAGAGGCGGCACTGTCACCCTCCAATCCGCTGTCACTTTTGGAAATCTATAAATGTTGGAGTCAGAAAATAAACTTCCCTTTTCTTCACCTTGAGAGCAGCAGTGTGAGTTTGTGTTCTTTCCTGTCCTATAGGGACACTCCTGCCCGAAGCTCAGGGCTCGCCCAGTGCAGCAGAAAGGTTTGACTGTGGAAGGGCAGCAGAAAGGTCTGACTGTGGAAGGATGGAGCTCGGAGGGTTGGCTGTGCTGGGTTTGGGCTGCAGTGAGCGCTGTGGCAGCCTCGCTGAGCAGCCTGGTGCTGCACACGCCCTGTGCCGTGCTCTGTGCCGGGCTCTGCGCGGCTCTGGGGCTGCGAACGCCGCCGGGAGGAGAGGCAGAGCGGGGGAGAGACGATCTGCGGGACTGGAACCATATGGTGGATGGGGGAGATTGGGCGCCTGGGTACGTGTGCCAGCGAGTCAGCATGAGCATTTCAGAGCCTGGGCTGTGAAAACTGGAAAGGAGAATGATGTAAGGCTGGGGGAAGGAGAAGGGAAAAAGTTGCTGTGTCTCAGTTTGAAGAAGCTTTATTAATAAAACTCTGCTCACCTCTGCAGCTCCTCTCAGTCTGGAAGTTGGAGAGAGGGAAAAACTGAACAGATTTCTCAGGCACCAAGTGCAACCCGCAGGATATTAATCTCCCTGGAAATTCAGAGTTCTCCCGAGCTGCCAGATAAGGTGTTAGAATATATTCACAGATATTAAGATTTCTTATTGCTTGGAGCCTGTCAGTGGCAGCAGGGATGGCATCCAGAACATTCCTGGGGAGGTTGGAGCCTTTTCCTGGAGCTGATGAGGGGAGGGATCCCAGCGAAGGCCAGAGCAGCTCCCTCTGGGCACTGGGGCAGAAAACCCAGTGGGTTTGGTGTGGCACAGAGATGGGGGATCAGAGGCCAGGTCTGGGTCTGTTGGGGTGTTGGGAGGGTGCCCAGGATGAGGTGAGAGATGAGAATTTGACTCCAGGTTCTCAGAAGGCTGATATATTATATTATATTATATTATATTATATTATATTATATTATATTATATTATATTATATTATATTATATTATATTATATTATATTATATTATATTATATTATATTATATTATATTATATTAATCACATCACATTACATTTATTACATTACATTTATTAAGTTACATTTACTATATTACATTTATTATATTGTATTATATATTAGATAATATTATATTATATTAGATAACATCATATTACATTATATTTGTTATATATATTATATATTGTATATTGTATATTGTATATTATATATTATATATTATATATTATATATTATATATTATATATTATATATTATATATTATATAACAAATATAATGTATAATACAAATATATAGATAATGTATATATACATTATATACATTTGTATATTATATACAAATATAATGTATAATATAATTAAATATATAATATATAGTATATAATATATAATATATAATATATAGTATATAATATGTAGTATATAATATGTAGTATATAATATATAGTATATAATATGTAGTATATATTGTATATTATATTCGAAAACTATACTAAAGAAAGAGAGAGGATACATCAGAAAGCTGGAGGGGAATGAATATAAAAACCCATGACAGACTCAGAGAGTCCAACGCAGCTGGCTGGGATTGGCCATTAAATTAAAACAATTCACATGCTGGGTAAACAATTCTCCAAATCCCATTCCAAAGCAACAAAACATGGAGAAGCTGAAGCTCCCCAGGAGAGGAAATCCTGGAGAAGGGATTTTTCATGAAATATCACAGTGACATGTGTCCTCATGGGGTCCCCCCTGTGCTGGGGGATCAGGTGCTCAGCCTGCCTCTGGAGGGGGTACAAGGAAGTTTTGCAGCTCCCCTGGTGGAATCACATTTTGTTTCTTTTGGTGTTTGACCTGTGGGAACAGCACGGAATGATGAGGGTCTTAATTTGTTCCCAAAGAACCCCACCAAAAGCCAGAAAGGACAAACCTCAGAACTATTCCTGATTTTCCCCAAAACATTATACAGATCATTATTTGGAATATGGAACTCTTGCTTTGATGTTGGCACATCTTTGGAGGAGGAATGGTTTTTTTGTGCTTTCCAGCCTGTTTTCAGATAAATCACCTTCTGTGCTCTTTGAAAGTTGGGCTTACTTTGTGAAGTCAATCAATTCCAAATGTTTCCATGGGCTGAATTGACTCCTAAACAAGTGCCTCTTACCCATTTGCCATCTTGTTTAAGATATATATTTCATTGTAACAAGTTTAAAGCAAATCTGACCCTTTTCCTTTATCCCAAACACTTCCATGGCCTGCTGGTTGTGGATCCTGGCGCTCTTTTCCTTATTTCCTCTTTTTTGGTAGAAAAATCTGTGATTTCTGCAGGTGACAGCCCCAGCCTGCACGGTGTGCCAGGGATGATTGCCCAGGCAGTGGAAGAGAAAGGAATCCTGATTATAAACAGGTGAAATTCCCTCTGTGGTGCTTCTGGGGCCTTTCCATCAGCAGCTCCTTCCCCAGTGTGAAATTCTCCCTCTGCTGTGCAGGGCATTGCCCTGCAGTGAGATCAGGGATAAATGACATTTTGCAGAGCCTGTGGAAACACTTGAGAGAAAGTAACAGATGCAAGGGCTGCTCCTGAGAGTGACATCTTAATTTGAGCCTGACATCTTAATTTGGTGTTTGTGTAGCTTCAGGAACGCTGGGGAAGATGATGGACTGCTCCATTATCTTTTTGTCTGGCTTCATCAAGTGCTGTCAGAAATGCCAGCGAGAGTTCAAGCTGCTGGAATGGATATTGTTGGGGTTTTTGTTGTTGTTGTTTTGCTGATAATGTCACTTGTTTCGGTTCAGGAGATCAGTAGGGTAAACAGAGTGGTGTTTCCCCTCAGTGATGCCAGTGTAAGAGGTTAAATTGTCCCTTTGCTTGCCAAGTAATGTTTGTCTGGGGAGCTCTCAATGAATTCTCTGTCTGGCAAAGGAAAATTTGCTGTGGATGTGTCCAGGAAGGTGAGGGGGGATGTTTGCTGCTGTTCTGCATTGATCTGTTCTGAATGAGCTCATCCCAGTGAGTGGCAGCTCCTGGCACGGTGCTTGTGCTGGAACACAAGTGGCCATTCCCTGGTAAATGCAGGAGTGCAGAGCTTTTATGGACATTTTTAATGCAGCTTTCTCCAGCTTGGATCTTCCTAAACGTGAATGAACTCCTGAACTCAGCCTTTAATTACCCAGGTGAGACGTGAGGAATTCATACGGGCTGGGTTTGTGCATGGAGCAACCTGGAGAGGGGCAGGAGGGCTGGAAGAGGGTGGAAGGGGGAATTCTAGCAGGGAAATACTGGCTCTGCAGTCCTTTTATTCAGTGCTTCTTTAACTCAGCATTGCTCCATTCATCTAAATCAAAAGAAAAAAAACAAAAAAAAAAAACCAAACCGCCCCCCCCAAAAAAAACCCAGAAAAACAAAAAAACCAAACCAAAGCACAACAGCAACAAACCCAAAAAAAAAACAAAAACAAAAACAAAAAACCCAAAAAAACAAATAAAGAGGAGCTTTGTGTTCTGAGAAGCCCACAGTTGGACACAGCACTGCAGATGTGCCTCATGGGGCTGGGCAGAGGGACAGGATCACTCCAGATGTGCCCAGCAGAGGGGCAGGATCACTCCAGATGTGCCAGGGTCCCTCTCTCCCCTGCCAAGGCCCACCCTGGTGCAGCCCAGCCTGCTGGCACCCCCTGGCAGCTCCCTCTGCCCTTCCTGCCCATCCCTGGGGTTCCACAGCTGCTCCCGGGCACTGAGCTCTGCCTGCAGTGCTTTGGGGAAATGGGGAGCAATGGGGTGACTTCACCTGTGCTGAGCCAGGGCTCGCTGCACACCTGGAGCTGTCTGCAGGGATGGCAGAAACTCTGGAAAAATTGATCACAGAAACCCCTCTGGTGCTCCCTGCAGCCCACAGCTGGTGCCAGAGGGTGCCAGCAGGCCGGGAGTGGGAGATTATTCCCATTATTCCCATTATTCCCATTATTCCCATTATTCCCATTATTCCCATTATCCCATCTGCTGGGGGATGCTGGCAGGGTGTTTGTCACCTGGGCTCTGCAGGCAGCTCCTCACAAGCATCATCACCCCAGGTCTGCAGGTTTTTATTCTGTTTTCAGGCACAGCTGGGCTGCTCAGGGATGGAGCAGCTGCAGCCCTTCTCCCCTGGCTGGCTTTGGATGTGGCAGCTCAGGGCTGGAAAAGTTGCTTTATTAGCACAAAGGGTTTGTTCCTGTGCAACTTCCGCCCCCTTTTTTTTTGGAGTCTTCTTAGGTGTCATCTTAAAATCACGAGTCCAGCTCTGAAAGTACAGCAAGTGCAGCTCCTGCAGAGAAATTTGTGTGCCGTGAGGGATGAAAAGCTGAGTTTGTGAGGGAGCCCAGGCGTGGGGCGGCTCCCAGCCGTGCCTGCTGCCCTGCTGTGGCTGGGGTGGCCGTCACCCAGAGCATCCCGTGCCCTAATTAGCGAGCTCTGTGAGTGTTAATGAGCTCAGCAGTGCCCCATGGCCTGTGGAGCTGGAGAGCCAGGTGCTCTGGCACACAGGAATCGTTGCAAACCCTGCAGCTCCCTGATCCCGCACAGGGCTGCTCCCAGGATTGTGCCGTGACGGGGCAGCACATCCAGCTGCAGATCCAGCTGCAAATCCTGCACACCCAGCTGCAGATCCAGCTGCAAATCCTGCAGATCCAGCCGCAAATCCTGCACATCCAGCTGCAGATCCAGCTGCAAATTCTGCAGATCCAGCTGCAAATCCTGCACACCCAGCTGCAGATCCAGCTGCAAATCCTGCACACCCAGCTGCAGATCCAGCTGCAAATCCTGCACATCCAGCTGCAGATCCAGCTGCTGGCAGCACCCGCTGCCTGCCCAGAGCCCAGTTTAGCCCCAGGGAAGCCTTTGCTGTTCCTGCTGCCCAGTCCCGGTCCCAGGCTGGCTCTCTCCAGTTCCATGCCCAGCATGAACCGTGCCCTTGCACAAAGCTCAGCAGATGTTCAAGGAGCCAGGTCTGATACTGAGCCCCGGCCTGGCTGCCTTTCCTCAGCTGTCCCTGCCAAGGGAGGGTTTCTGCTCTAAATGCTTCTTGGCTCTTCTTCTGGAATGGCTCTTCTCTCCCCTGATGGCCTTCAGCAGAGGAGTTTTTTCTGCTTTATTCAGCCATATTAAGGATTTATATAAGGATTAGGGATTTCTAAATGTTGAGGTTCATGGGGTGTTTCAGGGGAGAAATTTGGTTTAGATATTCTGGGTTTTAGTGGGATTGATAATGAATTGTGAGAGATTTGGGGAGATATTTTGTGGCATTGGTTAATTGTTTACTGGTAAACTGACTAAATAGGTTGAGAATGGCTTTTTTGGACTTGAAAAAGTAAAATAAATGGTATTTGATGGCTGGGATGCCATCACTGATCACTGAATTCATGCTGTGAGCCACTTGCTGAGGGCCTGTCTGGTTATTTTTTTGTTTTGCTCTCGAAATCCCACTGTTTTTGGTGGCAGTTTGGGTTTATTTCGAAGCTGCCAGGTGTGATGATGGAGAGTGGGCTGTGAGCAGTTGGCAGGGCTGGCAATTCCTGCCTCTGTGGGCAGGCTGAGCTCAGCTGAGAGGGCTGCAGGGAATGTGGCAGGAGATGGAGAGATGGAAAAGGTGATTTTAAATCCACCCTGCACAGAGCCTGCCCCAAATGACCTGGATTTAAATTCAGTTCGACCCTGGGAGCAAAGCGACAGGATGGTCCTGGGTTCTGCGCTTAAACAATCTGCTTTTTGCATTGTCCATTACTCCTGGCGTTCACAGAGCACCCTTACTCACAAAATGCACAAAGTACACAATTCACAAAATACGGAATTCACCAAAACCCTCCTCGCACACGAGGGTTTCTGGCTGGGCCCAAAAAAAGAGCCTGGGCTTGTGTTCCCCATGAACTCCTGGGGTTCCACAGCTGATTGAGGATTTCCCTTCCCTGTTGGTGCTGCTGGTGCTCAGCTCAGTGCAGATGCCAAGTTCATCCTCTTGTGCCTCCAGATTTACCAGAGATGCTGGCTGGTGTTCAAAAAGGCCTCGAGCAAAGGGCCCAAGAGGCTGGAGAAGTTCTCAGATGAACGAGCTGCTTACTTCAGGTGCTACCACAAGGTAAGGAACAGGCTTCTCTCAAACTAATTGAGGAAAATTATTAGTAACGTAAAATTATTGATGAAATTATTGATAACGTAAAATTATCAATACAATAATTAATAGCATAAAATTATTGAGAAAATAATTGAGAAAAAATTATTGATAACATAAAATTATTGAGAAAGTAATTGATAAAAATACAAAGCTTGAACAGCCCTCGTCAGTCCTGGGGGAGGTTTTATCCATTATAAAACCCTAAAGGGGACATCCTCACCGCTGGAGGTGTAAAACAGAAATAATGTGTTAAACAGAAATAATTCTTTTGGTGTAATATTAACCTTTAAATCCTTTCTAATCTAATCTTGCTCTATTTTTTAAAAGTGGGAAGGTCACAGTGCCCTAAAATAGAGGTAATGTGGGAGCACTCAGCTGGGGTTTATGGAGTGAACTGGGAATTTGCATACACAAAGCAAATTGCCCACATAATTCCTTTGGTGCCACAAGGGAGGGAAAATAATTAGAATTCAGGCTGCAAAATCTGCAGACCGAGTTGCTTTTCAGGTGAGTGTCTGGTTTTCACTTGTTAAAAATAAATAAGCAACCACAAATTGCCACATTCTTGAACAAAATACTGGAGGAAGGAGGAAATTCTTATTTCTTTTGCCTTAGTGATGTGCCAGAATCCTCAATATTCCAATAAAAGCTGAGCTAATTGTGTCCTGCTGACAGGAATGCACTGAGCCCTCGAGGGGCTGGGTTTTAATCTGATTGTATTAATCTTGCCTTGCAACAGCAGGAGTCATTTAAGCAGTCTTTTCTGCCTGTTTATGGAATAATCCATTTGGAAAATTGGATTGTGGAACGTGTAATTGTTTTCCAGGAAAAAACTGTATCGGTGGCAAATGAAATGTTTCCAGTCTGACCACTCTGCTGAGGAGGAGGAGCTGCTGAACATTTATTTTAGTGATTGCTGTCACTTAGCTGGGAGTGAGGAGTGAGGCACCAGGCTCAGGGCTTTGGGTGTAAAAGCTTTTTCCAGTCATTGTTTGGCACCCAAACAACAGAAATCTGATTCTGAATCTTTAAAACACTTTCTGATAATGAAAACTGTGGTTTTATTTTTGCTTTTATTTTTTTTTTTTTTGAAGTGGAGCAGTCCTAACAAATCCTCAACTTTCCCTCAATAAAAAAATAATACAGAGAGCAGCTTTTCTGCACTGTGCTGGAGCTCCAAACTGGGTGAATCCTTTGGGTTCCCATCTGCCCCTCTGTGGTGCTGCTGCCCCAGGCTGTGTTTCTGCTGCCCCTCGTGTGAATATTGCTCAGCCTGGAGGGAGCTCTGGTTCCCCCTTTCCCCTGGCTGCAGTTCCCTCAGGGTGGTGATGTCCTGGATGATGTCCCTCACTGATGTCCTGCAGAGCTGGGGCGTCACCATGATACTTTATGAAAAATCCCTTTGCCAGGATTTTTCTCCTGAGAAGCCGAGAACCCTCAGAGGAAAAGAAAAACAACAATTATATTCTGCTGTGGAATGCAACAGGTGCATCTGTGATTGGTCAGTGCTGGTTGTTTTTAATTAATGGACAATCACAGTCAGCTGGCTTGGACTCTCAGAGAGTCCTTTGAGAGTATTTATTCCTTTTAACGAGCTTTTGTTATTTATTCCTTTCTATTCCTTTCAAGCCTTCTGATGAAATCCTTTCTTCCATTCTTTTAGTATAGTTTTAATATATAATTTTCTTTTAATATAATATATATCATAAAATAATAAACCAGCCTTCTGAAACATGGAGTCAGATCCTCATCTCTTCCTCATCATGGGACCCTGTGAACATCCACCACATTGGAGGATGTGGCTGCTGCATCTCCCAAGGGAGGACGGAATTTTGTCACAGCCATCTTTTATGAAAAATCCTTTCCTTATGATTTTTTCCTCCTGAGAATCTGAGAGGCCTCAGGAACAAAATGTGAACAATGGTTATCTGCTGCTGTGGAATGCAACAGGTGCATCTGTGAATGGTCTCATGTGGTTGTTTGTAATTAATGGCCAATCACAGTCAGCTCAGACAGAGAGCCGAGCCACAAACCTTTGTTATCATTCTATTCTATTCTATTCTATTCTATTCTATTCTATTCTATTCTATTCTATTCTATTCTATTCTATTCTATTCTATTCTATTCTATTCTATTCTATTCTATTCTATTCTTAGCCAGCCTTCTGATGAAAATTTTTCTTCTATTCTTTTAGTATAGTTTCAATGTAATATATACCATAAAATAATCAGCCTTCTGAAGCATGGAGTCAGATCCTCGTCCCTTCCCTCACCCTGGGACCCCTGTGAGCACCACCACAGAATTTCCCCTGGCATTTCCCATGAGGTGATTCCTGCAGGGCTGCGTCTCCTCAGGAGCCATCCCAGAGACCCTGGCCCTGCTGGTGCTGTCCCACCCTCCTCTCCCTCTCCTTCCCCTCCTCTGCTCCCCAGCGAGGCACGGATCCCTTTCCAAGCTCCCCACTCCAATCCCCAATTGTGCTTTCCCAGGTCACGGAGCTCAGTAGCGTGAAGAGCATCTCGAGGCTGCCCAAAGGCACCAAGAAGCACGCAGTGGGCATTTATTTCAGTGATGACACCTCCAGAACCTTCGCTTGTGACTCAGGTGGGTCGAACAGGCGCGCTGGGAGCGCTGGCTGTGGAATTATAAACGTGATGTACCCACACAGAGATTTTCTGGGCATTTGTGCAGAGCTTGAGGCAGATGAGTGGTGCAAGGTGCTGCAGATGGAGTGCCTGGGAACGCGAATTAATGACATTAGCCTTGGAGAGCCTGACTTGTTGGCATCTGGAGTAGAGAGGGAGCAGAGTGGTAGGTACAGAAATATCAACATTTTCCATTTTTTATTGCATTATTTTCAAGCCTTTTAGACTGTACATAATGATATTGGAAATTAAAAGGAGCAAAACTGTTTTTCCAAGTCCTCCTTGCTTGTTTTGGGGTGTTGGTTTTGGTTGGTTGGGGGTTTATTTTTGGCTCTTGCTACCGGAGATAATAAATAAGTTATCTAGAATTATTTTGGAGTAGCACTTCCCTTTCTCAGATCAGTTAGCTGCTCTTGGAGATGGGAACGATTTGTTGTGTGTCTTTTTGGTGTGATGTCAGTGGCTGAGGCTTTGTAAAGAGAATAATAAATAACAGTAATTGCATGCAAAACCTGAGCCCGTGGCTACTCCACTTTCCTGTGCAAATGAGCTCATTACCTGCTCAGGCACTGGATTTATTCACAAATTGCTCACAACTTTATGAGCTGTTTGCAAATACCAGGATTATGCTGGTGCACTTGTCCTCAGGCTCTGAGTGCACACACAAATATTTGATGCCCTTTGGGTGCAGCATTTGACTGCCCCAAACGTGGGGTTTACAGCGTTATAGAAGGAATTCTTTGTGTGGGAATGATTAGCTCCAAGTGCAAACAATAGGGATGGAAAATAGGAAATTCCTTGAATGACTTGCACCTGTGCTGGGCAGGGATTTTAGACTAACCTTTTGTTTTTCTCCCAGAGAGATTCAATGTGTATTTGATGCCATCCCCTAATTTAGATGTGCATGGGGAATGTACCTTGCAGATAACATTTGAGAATATCTGTCTTTGGGACATCCAGAATCCCAGAGTCAAACTGGTCTCGTGGCCTCTCAGTGCCCTGCGGCGCTACGGGCGCGACCCAGCCTGGTTCACCTTCGAGGCGGGCAGGTAGGTGGGCATGGGTGCTGTGGGTGGGCATGGGTCCTGTGGGTGGATTTGGGCTCCTGTGGGTGGGCTGGGGTGCTGTAGGTGGGCTCTGCTCCTGCAGGTGGATTTGGGTCCTGCAGGTGACTCAGGTCCTGCAGGTGGGCTCGGCTCCTGTAGGTGGGCTTGATAGTGGAACCCTGGAAAAAGTTAAAGATAGAATCTGAAATGTTAGGCTTTGTGCTTTCCCAGATCAACTGCACCTGCGTAAGCAGTATGATAAATTATATAATTGTTAGATGTGATGATTGTTTAGTAATTAAATGTAATTATTATATAACCATAAGAAGAATAGTGAGAAACTATGTTGGAAATTCAGAGAGGGGCTAAATTTATGTATACAATAGAACAATATAAGTTTAATAATTAACGTGAAAGTTATGTAACGACGGAGTATAAAACATGATCATTTCGCATGTATGGTCGGAATCAGATTTGGGTTGAATATACCCCGATTCCCAGAGCTCTTAATAAAAAGCACCACATATAATCGCTCCGTGATTATGTGTTTTTGAACGCTAACAGGCTCGGCTCCTGCAGGTGGGCTCGGCTCCTGTGTTGAAAGCGAAGGGAGAAGACCCATCTTGTTGTTTTTTGATCAGCATCGACTCCGATTTATTGACCAAATCAGCCACTTTATATAACAGTGTTAATTAACTTCATGCATATTGCAAAATTCGAGCTCACGATAGGTCACAGAGAGAACTCTAACCCCTCCTTTTGTTTTACAATACCCGTGGTTTGTTTATTGAAAACAGGACCAGCGTTCTCACTGTGATATGAAAAGTTCTCAAAACCTTCATATCTGTTCCCAGAGCAGCTATCTGTTCCCAGAGAGCCCAAGGACAGAATGTTTTGCCTGTTATGGGAAGACTGTCTGAGAATCTTACTGTTTATAGAAAAGGTGTCTGAGAACCTAGTTATTTACAGAATCAAGCCTGGGAACTGAACCAGGCTCTCCACAGTCCTGCAGGTTGGCTGGGGTCCTGTGAGTGGATTTGGGTCCTGCAGGTGGGCTCAGCTCCTGCAGGTGGGCTCAGGTCGTGTAGGTGGATTTGGGTCCTGCAGGTGGATTTGGCTCCTGTGGGTGGGCTTGGCTCCTCTCTGCCTTCCCGGGGGTGTCTCCACCTTTCCCCAAGGGTTTCCAAGGGTTTGGGAGCTGATCTGCAGCCAGAAGCCAGCCTGGACCCGTTGCAATTAAAGGGGCGAAACAAGTATAACCTCCCCCCCCCCCAAAAAAAAAAAAAAACCTAATTGAAACAGTGAAACAAATATAACCCGCCCAAAAACCAAATTAAAATGCTAAACAAATATAACCCCCCAGAAGCCCAATTAAAATGCTGAAATAAATATAACCCCTCCCCCAATCCAAATTAAAATACTGAAACAAATACGCCTCCTCTCTAAAAGACTAATTGAAATAGTGAAACAAATATAACCCCCTCAGAAATCAAATTAAAATGCTAAACAAATATAACTCCCCAAAAGCCTGATTAAAATACTGAAACAAATATAGCTCCTCCCAAAGCAATACAATTAAAATACTGAAACTAGTATAAACCCTCCCAAAACACCAAATTAGTAGACTGAAACAAATATAACCCTTCCCAAAAATCATCCAATAAAATACTGAAACAAGTATAAACTCCCCCCCAAAAAGCCAATCAGTTAATATACAGAAACAAATATAACCCCCACAACAAGTCCATTTAAAATACTGAAACAAATATAAACCCTTCCAAAAAGCCCAATTAAAATACTGAAACAAGTATAAACCCTCCTTAAAAACCCAATTAAAATACTGAAACAAATATAACCCCCCTCAAAGCAAATTAAAATATTGAAACAAGTGTAACTGCCCCAGAAGCCTAATTAAAATGGTGAAACAAATATAAGTCCCAAAACCCAATTAAAATAGTGAAACAAATACAAACACCTGTTAAAATACTGGAACAAATCTACACCCCTAAAAAAAGCCACATAAAATTTGTATTTGTTGTTTCAAGAGGAAGACAAAAGTCTGCAAAACTCATTAAAAGTCCAAAAGGGGAAGACAAATTAATCCTGCCTGACACAGATTCCAGATAGAGCCTAAATATAAAAATCTGGGTTTGTGCAGGAGCTCTCCAGAGCCTTTGCAGCGGTGAAGGAGCAGCTGGGTGTCAGGGAATGCACCAGGGCTGCACACAAGCACAGACAGCAATGATGCCCTTTGGTTTTTGTGGTTTTTTTCATGTTCCCTGTATTCTCTGCACGTCCATTTGTAGCTCTGTGGCTGTTGTATCAGTGGCTGCTTGTCCCTGTGGTTTTCCATGGCTTTTCCCTCGGCAGAAAGACAAAACAAATTCCAGAGCTCCAAGTCCTGAGGGCACAGAGCCCCAGTGCTCTCCTGGTTCTTGCTGGGAACCAAAATTGAGAACAACTCTCAGAGATATTTCATGGACCCAAGATCCACTCTTATATTACCTCCTTACTAAATGATCCCAAGTTCCATTTCCAAGTTGAAGAAAGGCAGAAACAGAGGGTGGCAAAAACTTCGTTCCGTTTCCTGGTTGAGAAAAGCAAAAAACAGGTGGAAATAACTTTGTTCCGTTTCCTGGTTGAGGAAAGGCAAAAAACAGGTGGAAATAACTTTTTCCCATTTCCTGGTTGAGAAAAGGCAGAAACAGAGGTGTCAATAACTTTGTTCCCTCCTGGTTGAGAAAAGGCAGGAACAGAGAGGTGGAAATAACTTTGTTCCGTTTCATAGTTGAGAAAAAGCAAAAAACAGGTGGAAATAACTTTGTTCCGTTTCCTGGTTGAGGAAAGGCAGGAACTGAGGGTGGCAATAACTTTTTCCCATTTCCAGGCTGAGGAAAGGCAGGAACTGAGGGTGGCAATAACTTTTTCCCATTTCCAGGCTGAGGAAAGGCAGGAACTGAGGGTGGCAATAACTTTTTCCCATTTCCAGGCTGAGAAAAGGCAGGAACACAGGGTGGCAATGACTTTGTCCCCTCCTGGTTGACAAAAGGCAGGGACACAGGGTGGCAATAACTTGTTCCATTTCCAGGTTGACGAAAGGCAGGAACAGAGGGTGGCAATGACTTTGTTCCATTTCCTGTCTGAGAAAAGGCAGGAACAGAGGGTGGCAATGACTTTTTCCCATTTCCAGGCTGAGAAAAGGCAGGAACGGAGGGTGGCAATGACTTTGTCCCCTCCTGTTCCCCCCTGGTTGTGCGAGGGGGTTTTGGGGTGGCTCGGGGAGGTTCTGACTCCCTCGGGGCCGGACCCTGCGCTGCCCTGGCTGTGCTGTGCCTTGCAGGATGTGTGACACGGGAGAGGGGCTCTTCATCTTCCAGACCAGGCACGGCGAGGCCATCTACCAGAAGGTGCACTCGGCCGCCCTGGCCATCGCCGAGCAGCACCAGCGGCTGCTGCAGAGCGCCAAGGACTCCAGGGTAGGGTGGGCAGGGGAGGGCACGGGCAGGGGGGTCCGCAAGGGGCACCCACCCAGACTGGGCTCTTCAGGGGGAGTGTTATTGGTATTGCCGTAATCATCATTAGCAGTGTAATTATTTTATTATTATTAATATTCTTACTATTAATAATGAAGTAATTATCATGCTTTAGTTATTATGCTATTATATTTAAGAATTATACTGTATATAATTATTACATTATTATTATTATTATTATTATTATTATTATTATTATTATTATTATTATTATATCGTGCTTGATTATAAAATTTAGAGCAATCTGTATAAGTAGAATTCCTGTTCAAGGGTAAGTGCGCATTCCACAGTGTTTGTGGGTGCAAAGTTAGTTCATTCAATTTTTAGTAGTAGTAATAATAATAATAATAATAATAATTTTTTTATTGTTATCATTAAATTCTGCTTGATTATAACATTTAGGCAATCTGTATACCTATTATTATTATTATTATTATTATTATTATTATTATTATTATTATTATTATTATTATTATTATTATTATTATTAAATTCTGCTCGATTATAAAATTCAAGGCAATATGTATAACTGGAATTCCTGTGAAAAGCAATTGCTGATAAAAACAACAAGGACACACACATTCCTCAATGTTTGTGGGTACAAAGTTAGTTTGTTCAATATATTATATAGGATTATTATTATTATTACTACTTAGGATTGTTATTATATTATTATTATTATTATTATTATTATTATTATTATTATTATTATTATTATTATTATTATTATTATTATTATTATTATTATTATTATTATTATTATTATTAAATTCTGCTCGGTGATAACATTTAGTGCAGTATGTGTAGCTGGCATTCCTGTCAGAAGCAGTTGCTGAGCCAGGCGTGCTGCGGGTGTGGCTGACCCTGTCGTGCCTTGCAGCTGCAGCTGAGGAGGAGCGAGCGGGCCGTGTCCCTGGGCACCGTGGTGCCCCTGCCCCGCAGCGCCTACTGGCACCACATCACCCGCCAGCACAGCACGGGGCACCTGCTGGGGCTGCCAGGTGAGGACGTGCCAGCTGGGCACTGCCCTGGGGACACTGAGACAGCCCTGACACTGCCCCAAGGGGGGCACTGGGACACTGCCCCAGGGTGGCACTGAGCCATACCTGATACTGCCCCCAGGGTGGCACTGAGACACCCCTGGCGCTGCCCCGGTGGGACACTGAGACACTGCCCAGGTGGCACGGAGACAGCCCTGGCACTGAGCCCTGACACTGCCCCCAGGGTGGCACTGAGACAGCCCTGACACTGCCCTGGTGGGACACTGAGACAGCCCTGGCACTGCCAGGTGGCACTGAGCCACACCTGATATGGAGCCACCCCTGACGCTGCCCCCAGGGTGGCACTGAGCCTGAATGCTGCTCTGCTCCATGGAGGTGGCATTTATGGGGGTGGCACTCACGGAGGTGACTCTCAACCTGAATGCTGCTCTGCTCCATGGGGGTGGCACTGATGGGGCTGACACCCATGGGGGTGGCACTGATGGGGCTGACACCCGTGGGGGTGGCACTCGTGGGGATGGCACTCGTGGGGGTGGCACTCACCTGAACACTGCTCAGCTCTCTGGGGACAAGGACGTGTCCTGTTTGGGAGGGACAGCTGGGGATGCTGTGGCCAGCAGGAGCAGGGACAGTTTGGGTGCCGTGTCCCCGGTTTAGGAAGGACATTGAGCTGGGGGAGCGAGGGCACCACGGCTGGGGAGGGTCTGGAGCACAGATGCTGTGGGAGCTGGGGCTGTTTGTGCTGGAGCAGAGGGGGCTCAGGACAGACCTGCCCCGAGCTCTCAGTGCCTTTTGTACCACCTGGCTCTGCATGGCTGCCTTGTGCTGAGAACCTTCAGTATTCACTTTGTGTGCCTGTTAAACCTCACCCAAAACAGCCACGTCCCCCAGAACAGGGAAATGAGGGGAAATAAAAGGAGATGCTCAGACCTCAGAGGAGCTGGGCCAAAGTCAGCTCCGTGGAGTCGTGTTTGTTTTCAGAATTAAAATCCCCCAAAAAACCCCCCAAAAAAGCCTTAAAGGAGCTATTTTCCCCTGTTCTTTCTTTCCAACGCTAGAGGGGGCAGGCAGCCCATGGAAAGCTCCTTGCAGGGCAGGGATGCAGGATGAAGCAGCGCTGCCTGCCTGCCCAGAGCTGTCCATGCATGGGGACATGGGGACATGGCAGGAGGAGCTGCTGGTGGCACGGTCTGTGCCCTTCCCCAGAGCCCTTTATTAAATCAGCAATGCAGCACGGAGCTGGCACGAGAGAAGCAGACTGCAGGGTTTATATTTAGAAAAATACCTTGCTTGTTAGACTGGGAAAAAAAAAGGATCTAAAAGAGCATTTTTACATTTTAAATGCAAGTCAGAACTTATAAAGAGCAAATTAATAACTTTTTTTTCAAACTCTGTGTTCTGAGGGAAGGGGTAAAGACAATCTGCGTGGGTGTTTCTGAGCTGGAGCAGCAGATCAAGCAGGGTTAGGCTGAGTTAACTGCTGTGTGTGTGAATCCTGCCTGGGTGCTGTGTTTAACTGGGCTGCTTTTCCCTCCCTGGCTCTCTCTCAAGGTGCTCCCAGCCCCCTGAAGCTCCCTGGCACCACGGACACCTTTGCATCCTGCAGCCCAGGAGAGGAGCCCAGGCACAGCCTGGCTGCCTCTGCCCTCTGAGCAGCAGACAAGGGTGGAAATGCACACAAGCCCACGCTGGATGAAGAATTCCTGCGATACAAAGGATTTTTTAAACTTTGCCAAAAGCAGAAACGCTCCTGTGGATGTTTGGGGAGAGGAGCCAAGCCACCAAACGCTCTGGTGTAACTTTAAATACACTGGACAGAGAAGAAATCACTCCCTGAACACTCCCACTGATTTTGTATGATAGGTATGTTGTAAATATGTGAGAATCTGCTGTAGCGTGGTTATTTTGGCTCCCGACACCGATTTGTGGCAATGCTTACCTTGAGTTTTTCCCATTATTGTCACCCTGTTCCTGATCTCTGGAATGGTGGCCGGTTTGAAACAACTCTTGGATACAATTTTTCCTGTTTGAAGACTTGATTGATTTCTTTTAAAAGAATCTCCTCTTTCCTGTATTTATTTCCATCTCTGTAAACATTGAAAATAAAAAAAAAAAGTCCCATGCAATTTGTGGTGCAGTGATTTGGTTTTTTGTTGGTTTGGGGGTGGTTTTGGTGTTTTTTTGTTTTTTTTTTTTTTTTTTTTTTTTTTTTTTTTTTTTTTTGTTTTTTGTTTTTTGGTTTTTTTTTTTTTTGGGTTTTTTTTTTTGTGTGTTTTTTTTTTTTTTGTTTTTTGTTTTGCTTTTTTTTGGTTTTTTTTGTTTTGTTTTGTTTTGGTTTTGTTTATTTTTGTCACTCAATTAGCACAAGCTAATTTTCTTCTAGGACAGAATCATGGTCTCGGGCTTTGAGTTAAAAACAGCAAAAGGTAAATGCTGGATTTCCACGTGCAGAAATGTTGTGGGAGCAGAGCTGGAGTGGAATGGAGGCTCTCGGGGAAGCCAAGCCAGGCAAATGTGTTTGTGAAGGAAATAAAATCAATCTGCCATCACTGGGGAAGGTACCCCACAGTGCAAAGAGGAGCTTAATTCGTTGTAAATAAGGATTATGTTCATCTTTGTTTTTATCATAGTTCAAACCTCTTTTTTTCCTTAAATGAAGATCTTCCCTTTTTTTCTTGATCAAGATTTAATAAAGCAATTTTTGCCTCCTCGAGGGAAGGCAGTGATTGATTGAAGTGGGTTGGTTTAGCATTTGTCTGAATGAAACACCCTTTATTTTTCCAGCTTTCCCTGCTGTCGGTGCTTATTCTTATAACTGTGTTTAGCTTTCCTTTCCCTTCCCTCACAGCAGAAAAGCTCCATTAATATTGAGGGTGAGCATCTCTGGAATCTGTGGCCCGCAGGCAGGTTGGCAGTCAGTTAAACAGCCACACAGGTGGAATTAATTTGGGCAGAGCTGCGCCTGAGCCTGGTGCTGAGCACTTGGGGATGCCAACGAGCCTGCAGCCCCGGGCTCCGAGACCAGGCCAGGATGTGAATCTGCTGCTCTTATTAACTTCCACGAGGGCAGATTGATCCTCTGCTCCCACCAACACTAATGAAGCTTTCTCTGCTTCTTGGGGAATATTCTGCCCCTGCCACGAGCCCTGTGGTGTTTGAAGGAAAGCTGGTTTCAACACAGGAGGCTCCAATTAGAACCTGGGCTCGGCTCCATTGATTTCTCCACATTCTGGATTTACCAACGCAGGGAAAAGTTTGTGGTGGTTGATTTTTATTGCCTCTGGGCTCTGATGCTGGAGATCTGGAGGCTGAGAGTCTGAGTGTTTCTGTGCTGACAAACTCTGACCCTCAGAAGAAAAACACTGCATTTGACCTGAGGCTCTCCAAAACTGATGGGGAGAGCTGGGATTACAAGTGTGTGGTGTGATTAGAAGTGTGTAATGTCGTGTAGTAGAAAACTTGGAGATTAAAGTTTTAAAATACAGTAAAATTTATAAAACAAGATAAAAATTTTAAGGCAGTAACGAGTAAACTCCTTTACCTTCTTCACCTTCTTTTTCATAAGTTGTAGCGTGTTGTAATTAGACAAAAAAGTGCACATTGTGAACTTGGAGTGATTAGTTATTAAATTTAAAGAAAAAATAATTTAAGTGTAATTTCTTAATTAAATACTTAAAAAAAAAACCTTATAAAGAAAGATAGTAAGTTTTGACAATCCAAAAAAAAAAAAAAAAAAAATTAAGGGAGTTGTGTGCTGAGGCATTCAGGGTGGTTGCTTTGTCCATGAGTGTTTTTCCAGCTTTTCCACACTCTGGGAATCTTGCAGGTAAAAGGAGGGAGGGGTTCATCTGCTCTTAGCCATCACAAATCTTATTTTGTGCTGGTGAGGCGGATTTCTGTTTTTCCAGCCGCGGGGTACAGGGAATGAGGGGATGAACGAGGGGATGAATGAGGGGATGAACGAGGGGATGAACAAGGAGCCGGCAGGGTTTGTCCGGCCGGGTGCAGTGCCCGAGGCTGCCGCGGGATGCCAGCAGCAGATGTGCTGAGTTCTGCTCTGGAGACACGAATCGCTCAGTGCCCAAACCTGCTGCTGCTGTTCAGGTATTCTGGCCGGGCCATGGAGCTGTGGTTGAAATAGATGTGAAGTTGTGGCTGTGAACAGGAAGGGAAAAATTAAAAAAAAAAAACACGCTGGGACAGGAGAATAAAAACATTTTATTCTGATTCTCCGGTTAACCAAGGTGAGACAGCAGTTTAAGGCTGTGGAACTGGGGTTTAACATGAGATGATTTCTGAATTTGGTGGCTGGATGCTCTCTGAGAGCCTGCTCTGTTTGGGGGTTATGTTGGCGCAGTTCTCACCATCCACTCTCCACTTGTTTTCCGTCATGGAACCATTCAAATGCTTCTGGAATTAAAACCTGGAGGGCAACACCACCCTGAATCAGAGAAAAACCCCAGGCTGTCCTGCCAGTGCACACAGATTTATTTTCCCCACATGCAAGGTGCAGAATTGCTTGCCCAGCTATAGTTGCTGTTGCTGCTGCCTTTCCTGTGAGCTCCAGAGGGTCCTTGCAGATGGTGAAATTCCCTGAAATCCCCCAGAGCAAGGCAGGAGGTGCTGACCCTTCCACTCTGCCCCAGGAGTGCAGGAAGGATGGAGCTGAGCCGGATCCCTGCTCATCCCACAGCCCTTTCCCTCTCCATGGATTTCCCCCTTTCTCCTCTCAGTTTGTTTGGGTTTGGGGTGCCCTGTTCCCCTCTGTGGGGATGCTCTGGGCAGGGCAGAGCCTTGTCCCACGTTTGGTGAGGTGTCCTGAGAGCTCAGGGTTTATTCACCACTCCTCTCCCCATTAACTCCCATCACTTCAGCTGTCACCCCTGAATTTATTCACTCCCAGGAAAAAAAACATTTATTTCCCTGGCCTGTGGAGTGGGGAGGAGTGATCAGCCATGCAATCAGGAGATGCTGATCTCCATGGAAATCCTCTCCTCTCTGACATGAATGGGAATTATGCACCCTCACACTGTATTAGTTCCACTGCTTAGGCAGCCACAGAGCAGGGAGACAGCGAGTTCAGCAGCCAGAGGAAAAGGCTGCACCAATTCCAGGGGGCTGTGAACAGGGCAGGAGCCTGAAGCAATTAAATCTGCAGGATTGGAGCAGGGAAGGAGTAAGGAGAGGTTCTCTCAGTCTGGAGGTGCTGGAGCGCCACTGCTCAAGGCAGGCAATCCAAAAAAGCTGCTCCAGCTTTTGGGAAGTGGATTAAAATAATAGATCTGATTGATTCCTATTTTAGTGCTGAATCCTCCACTGCTGAAGGTATTGTTTGTTCCTTGAGCTCCCCTTTAGTTTGTGTTTATTTCTGTGCTTTGTTGTTCTTGCACTGGCAAAAGCCACTCAGTGTTTGGCTGAGCAATCATCCCAACAAAATATAAATTATTGCAGAGGGTCCATCTGCATAAACACACATCAACATACTCCTTAAATATGTGGTATACACACATCAATCTACTCCTTAAATATGTGGTATACACACATCAATATACTCCTGAAATGTGTGGTGTTTACATGTCCTCCTTTCCCCCGAGAGGCTCTGGAGCTGTGGAATTGTGTACCAGTAATTAATGACAATTGGTAATTAATGTGCACCAGGAATTGACGACAAGGCAGGAACAGGCTCACGTTGCATGTGAGGGCCAATAAAACACAAAATGTGTGTAACCCAGAGGTGGCTGTGGGGCAATGGGAGCTGGGCAGGGATCTCAGTGTCATGTTTAATATCCCACCAAAAGGAAAGTGCAGGGTTTTATTTGAATGGCATTTTCTGTGTGGCACAGCTATTTATTTTCACAGCTCATATTTTAGACAAACAAAAACCACTTTTATCTCCCCTTTCCCGAGAGATCTGCCTTTATTGTTGCTGCAGAAAAAGCCATTTCTTCTTTTAGGAACTGCTGCTGAACGCATGATTGGGGTTGGAGATATTAAATATCACTGCCCTGTCTGTGGGTGAGCTGGGGATGAGGAGCAGCTCCTGAAATCTCTGTTCTCTGCCCTTCAGCCCTTCAGGCTCTGCCCAGCCCTGCTGCACCTCAGCCTCCCTCCGCCGTTGGTTTGGAGATCTCCAAATGATGAGCAGGTGGAGGTTTAACCCAAATCTGAACCCCAGGAAATTTCCAGTCTGGTTCTCCTGAGTCATGCACTAATTAACCCCTAGGAAATCAGGAGCTGGATCCAGTCACTGCCACCCTGCTGATGGGAAAACTTGCTAATATTAAAATATTTGCTAATATTAAAATATGGGTTTTAATTCAGGGTGTTAAAAGGGGACTGAAGATCTGGGTGTTTAATGTGACAATTTCAGGTGGACAGAGCCATCAGGGACACTGAATGCAATTTTAAAATTGCATTCTAATATTAAAATATTTGCTAATATTAAAATATTTGCTAATGTTAAAATCCTAATATGGGGTTTAATTCAGGGTGTTAAAAGGGGGCTGAAGATCTGGGTGTTTAACGTGACGATTTCAGGTGGACAGAGCCATCAGGGACCCTAAGTGAAATTTCTCACAGTTGGGGCAGTACATGAGAAGGTTTTGGTCTGGAATGTCCCTCCAGACCTGAGCATCTCCTGAATTCCTGCCTCCAAAATGTCATTTTTGTTGTGATTAACTCAAGACGTGCCCGATGCAGCCCTTTCACCATCATTTTAGTGGATTTTTGGGCTGAAATATAAATGAGCTGAGCCTGAACTATGGCAGCATTTTCATGGCCTTGTTCTCCTCCACTAGAAAGTTCCACATACAGTGGAAGTAAAGAAAAAAAAAATAGATTATCTTGTTTTTATTTTTTATTTTTTTTTTTTAACTTTGTAATTTCCTGCTCCTTCCTCAGCCTTTGCAATAACATCTCCCAGTGTCAGGCCTTGATTAATTCAATGAATTACAGCAGAACTGGAGCTGTCGGGAGGTTGCCAGTGTGCTTTGATTGATATTCAATTACTTTTCATGTAAACACCGATGATTTTAATGTCCTTATGTTCTAAAGTTATTTACGAACCAAATTTCCTGCAGGAAGAGCTGGAGCTGGTGCTTCTGGGCTGTCACACACGTGGTGAAATGTGCTCACCAGAGGGACAGGGGCAGAAAAGTCCTGGAGGATTTGTGTCCATCGCTCTGACCCTGCCTGTGCCTCTGCTCCCATTTTAATGTTAAAATAAATTAAATTATAAAAAATATAAATCTATTAAAATAAATTAATATTAAAATAAATAAATTACACACAAATATTAAAAATAATATATCAGTAAAATTAATATGAAAATTAAAAATAAATTAATAATAAATAAATAAATTACACACAAATAAATATTAAAAATAATATATCAATAAAATTAACATGGAAATTAAAAATAAATTAATATTAAAATAAATAAATTACACACAAATAAATATTAAAAATAATATATTAATAAAATTAATATGGAAATTAAAAATAAATTAATATTAAAAAATAAATTACACACAAATAAATATTAAAAATAATATATCAATAAAATTAATATGGAAACTAAAAATAAATTATTATTAAAATAAATAAATTACACACAAATCAATATTTAAAATAATATATTAATAAAATTAATATAGAAATTAAAAATAAATTAATATTAAAATAAATAAATTACACACAAATAAATATAAAAAATAAACATATTTAATAATACTAAAATAAATAAATTACACACAAAAATATTTAAAATAAATATATTAATATAATTAATATGCAAATAAGAATAAATTAATATAAAATTAAAAATTACACACAAATAAATAAATATATAAGTAAAGTTAATATGAAAAGTAAAAATAAAATAATATGAAAATAAATAAATTACACAAAAATAAATATTAAATATATATATAATTAATATTAAAGTAAATAAATTGCACACAAATATATATTTATATGAAAATCAACCTAATCTGAACAAAAATCCCCTTTAAAAGAGCAGGGAAACCAGGGCTGGGGTGACTCTGTGAGAAAATGAGAGACCAGCTCTGTCTGTGAAGGACAAATTGGGTTTGAGCAGTGCCAAAACAATAAAAATAAAATAAAATAAAATAAAATAAAATAAAATAAAATAAAATAAAATAAAATAAAATAAAATAAAATAAAATAAAATAAAATAAAATAAAATAAAAAAAATAAAATCTGCTTCTGTAACAGCTCATAAATCTATTTTTCCTCCCACTGTAGTGGTGCTTTCAAGGTAAGATCTGGCTGGTTGGAGAGATGGAAAACCCCAAAGGAACAAACCTCACACTGCTCTGTTCAGTTATTTTAAATTAATACATCTCCTAAAATATATATTTGAAGTGCTGAGTGTACTCTGCCCACCAATATTTAAATGTCAAGTATTATATATATATATATACATACACACACATAATTTTTTTTTGCCAAATTCCTGGCAGATTTCAGCTGTGTCCCGCTCAGTAAATCACTGGAATTGTTGCTGCAAAGCTGGAATGCACTGATTTAAATAATGCTCAATGTTTGTTTTCAAAGCCTTCTGTTTCATTTCCATTTCAAATGAAATTATTATGCAGAGTTAACTGGTAAAGCTTGAGTGGATTAAAGAAAAACTGGTGATAAATTAGAGTTTGAATCACAGGGAATTTCAGCCTCCAATCCCATAATTGCACACGTGTAGTTTATTTTATTCCAGCAGACAAATGCATTTAACACGCTGACAAGTTCAATTTCCCCACAGCTTTATTACACAAATCACTTTCTACAAGGGAAAAAAGTCAAATTCCTCCAGCTCTCAACTCTTGTGGGTAAACCAGGTTCTTTGGGATTTATGGATTTCTTATGGATAAATAAAATTCTTTTGGATTTATGGATTTCTTATGGATAAATAAAATTCTTTTGGATTTATGGTTTTCTAATAGATAAACCCAATTCTTTTGGACTTGTGAATTTCTTATGGATAAACCGAATTCTTTTGGATTTATGAATTTCTTGTGGATAAATATGGATTTCTTATGGATAAATCCCATTCTTTTGGATTTATGGATTTCTTATGGATAAACCCAATTCTTTGGGATTTATGGATTTCTTATGGATAAACCCAATTCTTTTCGATTTATGGATTTCTTATGGATAAATAAAATTCTTTTGGATTTGTGGATTTCTTATGGATAAATCCAATTCTTCGGGATTTATTGATTTCTTATGGATGAACTAAATTCTTTTGGATTTATGAATTTCTTATGGATAAATATGCATTTCTTATGGATAAATCCCATTCTTTTGGATTTATGGATTTCTTATGGATAAATAAAATTCTTCGGGATTTATGGATTTTTATGGATAAATCCCATTCTTTTGGATTTATGGATTTTTATGGATCTTGTTGTTCTGCTCTTCTCAAACAACAAGCAAAGCAACACCTGCCAATGAGTGTAGAGACAAAAATATTCACTGGGAGCTCTAAATTTCACCCCAAAACCCCTGATTCATAAAGTAATTGAGTTTTGGGGATTTTTTTTTTTTAGTTTTTTTGGGTTGCCTTCCTGTCCCAGCCCTCCCATAGCAATTTCCACTGCCATCCTGTCCCAACCTGGCCTTGGAAACTTCCAGAGATAGGAAAAAATTCCTTGTGTGGAAATTTGATGCCTAAACCCCTAATTTATAATAACTAATTACCCGATCACTCCAGAAATCAAACAGCAGAACCAAGAGAAGTTGATTAAAACCAGCAAATTGTGAGGAGAGCTTTTGGTAATATTCAGCTTTTGTACTGCAGCCATCACTGGGGGGAAAAATCTTGAACAATTCAGGGAATATTTCAGTGTTTGATCTATCAAGGCTTGTAATGAGCCAGGTTCAGACAGAGAACAAGGGGAATTAATTGGAATCTGACCTTGCTGCTGGAATCTCTTGGCCTTTCATTAGCAGGGCCAGATGTGTCCTGCAGCTTTGGAAATGCGAGGAGAACGGGATTGATTTAAATCTGGGCTGCTCAGACGTTCATTTGTGTGGAGCCTGGGTGCTTATATACCCAAATTCACTCTTTTTTAAAAAAAATTTCAATTTAGAAACAGAGACGGAGCCCTGAGGAAATCCCCACTCCCAGCAGCTTCCGGGAACATTTGGGTATTTAAAATCAGAATTCTCTGCAGAGTGTGGAGATAAAAGAAAAATCAAGAGAAAGGACTGGAAAATGCTGCAGGATCTCAGTGTATGCTCTGGCTGGGTGCTGGTCACAGGAAATCTCTGTGTTTTGGGAGGAATTTGATGGGAGGAGCAAAGCAGTGGATATTCCATGGGATGCCTGCAATAAAAGTGATTAATTGGCTAAATTAAGGTCTGAGCTTGGATCTGACACTTGTCCCACCTAAAATAACTCAGAGATATTAAATTAATACAGTTTAAATGTCGATTTTCAGTTGTCAACGCTGATTTGCACAAAAAAAGCCAAATTTTTAGGGGATTAAGATGATTTTCATTTTTTTGTTATATGTAGATTATTAGATTAGATTATATCTGTAGATTATTATTGTAAATATTCATTAATAATCCTTTTTGGCATTTAGAAATGTGCTGATGATAGAAAAGATGTCATAAAAATATCTTTGATTTGAAAGTCCTTTTCTTAAGGAATACTTCAGCAGAATGTAGTGGAAGATGCTTTTATTTCATTTGCCATAACATTTTTAACATTTGCATTAGAATTAAGGCTAAAAATAATTAAAATGTATACATTTCTACTCTTAATATCTATTTCTATGATTAATATACAGAATATACAGGGAATTTAGAAAATATTTTAGCTGAACTTTTTGGGTTGTTCTTTCCCCCTGGATGTTCCACAATTGGATATAAAAGAATTCTAATACAAAATATAGATAAATCCTGAAATTGCTTCCATAGGAAGCATAAAATGAATCTAAATAGGTGTGACAGTCAATTTTCTGACTTATTTCTGTATGGGGAAAGGATGATAAGAGCTATAGAATGGATAAATATTTTCTAAATGGTGAAATTATCAATTTTAGAGAGTGAGCAGCCAGGAGGGCTGGGGAATTGATAAGGAATTGCTTCCATGAGTAGGAATTTGAGGCTTTTAAAAAACTGATGAAGTGGTTCTGTCTTTTATGTAAAAGATAGCAAAGAGAAGAAAGGGAAATAAATATATAAAACCTGGCAATTTCAAGTGAGCAGGGAGAGGGGTAGGGCTTTATTCACTGTGATACCGTGGAAATCAAAATTAAATGCCTTAAAAATTACTGCATGGTTTATTTATTTATTTATTTATTTATTTATTTAAATTTTTTTCGATTTCAGTGCCAGACCCTAAAAACCAGGGTCATTTTCAGTTCATTTTTAGTGGTATTTTGCTGGAATTCTTTTGCATTCAGGGAACGAGAAATACAGAAGTGATGAGATGTTCAAGTTCAAGACTAAATTGGACAAGTAAAACCTGTTCAATATTGAACTTAAGAACTACAAAAAAACAAAACAAAAGAAAGAGAGTTGCTGGAGTTGGATGGAAAATATATAAAATAAATATTTTATTTTAACAGCCCTCCATAAATATTTTATTTTAACACCTCTCCTTGGGCTGGAGTAGCTGAGCTCTCCCCACCCATCCTGGCTGGAACTCATTTGTGCTCCTGCCATGGGGTCATTTCCCTGTGCAGTTTTTAGAAACTCAGAGCTTTTCCTAAATTAAAACCCCTTTGGAACTCCTACAGTCTCAAATTATCTGTGAGGTGATGTAGATACTGAAAGTCTGGTCAAAAAAAGAGTCAGATAAACTTTCCCAAGCCTTACTCTAGGAAGTTTTGAGAAAACTCACAAAAAAAATAAAACCATCCTTAATCTTTATAACTAGTGCTTTAAACATATTATTTACTTATAAAATGTGTTATTATTTATAAATGAAATAGAGTGTTATTCCTAATAAACCAATAGTATAAAAAGTGTCAATAAAAACCAATCAAATCCAACTTTATGTAATTATTAAAAAAGTGTAATATTTTGTGTCTAATAAACAATAATATATATATTATATACAATATATAATATATAATATATAATATACAATATATAATATATAATATATAATATATAATATATAATATATAATATATAATATATAATATATAATATATAATATATATTATATAATATATAATATATAATATAGTATATAGTATATAGTATATAGTATATAGTATATAGTATATAGTATATAGTATATAGTATATAGTATATAGTATATGGTATATGGTATATGATATATGTTATAGTATATATACCATATAGTATATATAGTATATATCGTATATACAATATCTATTATATAATATAGACTATATATATCCTATAATATATCAATAATAAGATAATATAATAATATAATAGATAATATATAAAGTATATATAATAATAGTATAATAATAATAGTATAATAATATAGTATATACTATAATATAGTATGTAATACAATAATAGTATAATAATAATAGTAGTAGTATAATAATAGCATATGCATGATATATATTATATATATTATTATATATTATTATATATATAAGATTTTTAGTATATATATATTTTTTTTAGACACATGGTGTCTAATAAACTTGTATAAATGTGTCTAATGAACTTCCCATTTGCCTTCTGAGACCCCAAACTCTGAATATCACTTTATCCACGCATCCCTAACACAACAACACCAGCACAGAGGTGATGCTTCCCCTGGAGCCTCAATTTGCAGGAACAACCTCACACTCCTGGATCATTTCCTCAGCTCTGCTGAGCTGTCAGAGCCCAACAAAACAACCCCAAAAATCTTTTCAGAGCTTTGGAAAGGAGCAGAACCCCCTTGTCCCCATTTTGGGCTGGGATAATACAGGAAACACAACTATAGATAGCTGGTGTAAGGGGAAATAATGAGCTGGAAAATGTAATTATGTGAGGTGTTTAAAAAAAAAAAAATCAGCTTTTTCAGGGTCTCTGTGTTCAGTGGAGTGATTAAAGTGAGAGTCCTGCAAAGTTTCCTTGGAACAAATCCAGCTCAGGATCTTTTTGGGGAGTGCTGGGGTTGAGGAGAGTCTGAGAGTGGAACAAACACACCAGGAGCGAGGAATAAAGCACATTTCCAGGTTTGATATTGCTTAAATACCTGAATTGTTTGAGTACCTGAAAGAGCTGAAAAAGGTGGAGAGGGAGGATTTCTGAGGGATGGAGCACACGGGGAATGGATTCTGTGTGACAGAGGGCAGGGCTGGATGGGATTTTGGGAAGGAATTCCCAGAAAAGCTGTGGCTGCCCGTTATGTGATAACATTTATTTAAAAATAAAGCAAGAATTATCTAAACCATTCACCTCTTTCATAAATTACCTTGCACAAACCATAAAAAAATACAGTAATAAATTCATACATTCTCATCTACTTCAAAACTTGGCTTTCACAAAACCCAACAAAAGAAACCAGACACATAATTATTGCCTTCCCTAATCCACCACCAACCTTACCTCAAATAATAAAAACTTAAAACAAAATGAACACTGTCCCTGGGTCCTGGCAGTGCCCAAGGCCAGGCTGGACAGGGCTGGGAGCAGCCTGGGATGGTGGAAGGTGTGGAAAAAACCAATTTTACATGCTGGGAATTCAAATAGTGGGAGAGAAATTGATTTAAAAACAAATAAATTTCAATAAATTGATTTTAATAAAAAGAAATTGTTTTTAATTGTATTCAGTTGGCACCCAGGTTGGGATGTGATCCAGGAATGTGTTTCCAGAGCTGTGTGTCTTTTAGGAAGGAAAAACAGAGTTTAAATAAGCTAAGGGAGAATTGAGTTAAAATGTCTTGTGTAGTACTGGGTAAAGTTTGATATTATGGAAGGATTTTAGTGGCATTGGTTATCTGAGCACCGCTGTTCTCATTGTGAGGATAAATGCAAAATCCTGCTGGATCTCATGGAGGTGCTGAGAGAAATTCATATTTCTTTAGGAAATTGTATTTCTGGAGACCCGCTCGTTATTTCCCTGCCTTAATGAGGCCTCCAAAAGCCCATTTATTCCTCAGCTCTCGGCCAGGTGGGGAACCCAGCGGCCTCCAGCTCCTCAGAGGGCAGAGATGAATATTCAGCCCTCATTTCCAGCTGGGAACGTGCAGGAAAAACTGGAATAAAGAACAATCCCTCCTTCGCCAGCCCTGCCTCCAGCCTGCCCGGGGTTAATTGCCTTTCTGGCCTCCACACTTGGCTGCACCAAGGTTTCACAAATTTCCACAAGAAAAACCTTTCCTTTTCTTCTTCTAATTAATCAAAATTGATACTAGCAGCAAAACAAAAAAAAAAAAGTGTGGCAAAGAAATGAATATTTGAAGCAAGAAGTGTGGAAAGTTTTCAGCCCAGGATTGTGATTCCCATCTCAGAGCTGGAATCTCTAATTAATGTGTTGTCATTAATTAACTGCTGAAAACACAAACTGTGATGAGTTTTTGCTTTTGCAAAAGCACAAATATGGATTTTTTTTTAATGCCCTTTCAGCTGGGGAAAGCATGACCCGAAATTAGCTTTATAATTTTGTTTATTTGTGCTCCTGGAGCAGCTCTGGCCATGGCTCCTCCTGTGACCCTCTGTTAATCAAGGTCAGAGCCAATTAGCAGAGTCTGTTTAAATTGCTATGGGCAATAAAAGATAAATCCTTTAGGTTTTGGTAAATTTTGATAAATTCTTCAGGTTTTTGATAAATTCTTTAGGTTTCTTTAGCCCATATTCAATATTGTCAGGGCTGAGTTTTGGAACACAAAATTTAACATCTCTGGCAAAAATATGCAAGTTTTATGTCATGATGAATGTTTGTAAAATACCAAATATGATTTATGGGCAGATCTATTTTTCAGCTGAGGATCTTCCAGATACTGGAATATTCACAGCAAAGCCATCAAACAGGTGCTGAATTAATTTTGAAGAAAACAACTTAGTGCATCACTAAGCAAACCCCTGACATCCTGCTTAATATCTTAATCATAAAAAATGTCCAAAATATACCTGACTTCCCCATAAAAACAAATAAAATTGAACCTAATTTCCACCCCTTCTTTAATTACAGGTGTTTAGGAGATTTAATGCATCTCTGAAGTGCCCAAATGCCCTGAGCAGTGATCCAACATCTGCAGGCTGTAATTTCTCTCTAACATCAAACCATTTACCAAATTATTGTAGCAGCAAACAAATTCACTTCATTTGAGGTGTCTGGGTGGTTTGTTTATTTCTGGAGGTGTTTAAACATTGCACACAAATTTTCCATTGTGTCCCCCAGCCAGAGCTGGGTTTGTTGTGCCTGCACCAAGCTGCTGGCAGATGGAGAGGGAGGCACTGCAAACTCCATTAATTTATTAAATATTGTGCAGATTTTTGAATGCTGAATCCTCCAAGAAGATGGAAAACAATTTTCTTTGGCCAAGTAAAGAGAGAGACATCACATATATATGGATTGAATATGAATGATACATGAATTTACAGATGGATTATATGGAATTCTAGATATAGATTATAAAAATCAGTGGGATTTTTTTTTTATTATTTATTTTTACTTTGTATTTTCCCTCTCTATTTTCCCATATTTGTCCCAGGAACTCCTCAACAAAGTTCATCTCAAAGTCCTTTTCCAGCTTTTCATTAGAGGCAAAAAGTTTTTTAGGTCATGGTATTTGTTAGGTTGTCCTTCAAAATTCCTGTAGTCAGTGAAATATGAGTTTCCAGTCAACAGCCCCTGAAATATTCTGTGTCTGGGTAAAAATTCCATCCTGACTTTGTGAGAGTGAGGAAAACAAGCCCATCACAACAAGGAGTTCTGCATCTTTGAACTCTGCATTGGCTTTGATAATGACCAAATAAATCAGATGTGATCTTCCCGAGCTCATCAGCCCATTAATAACAGGCTGCCCTTTCTTGGGGCAGATCTGATGATATTTGGTGATGACCAGTCAGGGGAAAAACATGTTTAATGTACTGACAGCTGATTTTATTATCTCTGGGAGCCATCCATTGTCTGCAGACACTTCTTTGAATCAGAGCCAGTTGTGCGTTTCCAGGTCTGGGCTGTGGCAGAATCCCAGAATTATCCCCAAAATCCACTGGGGAGGCAAAGCCCAGTGCTGGGGAGAGGAGAATAATTCACCATTCCTGCAGAAACTCTCTTTAATCAGAGTTTGTGCTGCTGAGCTCCCCAGTGCGGGCATTTCCCTGCTCAGGTGAATCCATTTCAGGGCAGATTTTCAGAGCTGAATTCCCAATGATCCCAAACTCTGCTGTAAATCTCTGTGCTCTGAAACCCCCTCTTCAAAAAGATGTCTCCATCTGATAGGGTGCTAAATATTTCCATTTTTAGAGGGTTTTTTGTGGACTTCAGTCACTGTCCAGGATAGTAAATTTTCCCTGGAGTTCTCATAAAGATGACAGAGAGGTGCCTTTGAAAAATAACAGGGGACCTTGAATTTCACAGATATTTTAAAAAATAAAAGCTAGCTATATATATATATGTGTATATATATATATGTGTATATATATAAAAATATATAAAATATATAAAATATATAATATATATATAATATATTATATATTATATATTATATATAATATATTATATATTATATATTATATATTATATATTATATATTATATATTATATATTATATATATAATATATATATAATATATACATATATATACCATATATATACATATATATTTATATGTATATTCATATATTTAAATGGTTTGTTTATTTATATTTATATATTTATATATTTATATATTCATATAGATTGGCTTTATTTATATAAAAATATAAAAGGTTTTAATAATTTATAATATATATTTATAATTTCTATATAATATATAGTCGATATTTTTGTTGATGTAAGTTATGTTATATAGATTTTTAAAAATTTAGATCTAAAATATTTTCATATAATTTATAATATATGTGTATAATTTTATATATTTTATATTTTTGTTGATGTAAGTTATATATTTTTATATGTATTTTATACATGTGTTATTTATATAAATATGTTATATATACATATACATATACATACATATATATATATATATATATATATATATATATATATATATATATATATATATATATATATTATAAGCTAGTGATGCAAATAATAATGAAATAATAATGGTCCTAAATTGTGGAGAAGCTGACACGCACCTGACAATAAATGGGATATCTGCTGAGGAAGTTGTTGACTTTCTTCTGTTTGCTTTGTGCAGAAATCTTCATAGACAATGCCAATCCTAGAAATAAATCGCTTCTTTCCTTTTTGCATTTCCTAATTTTGTTTTTTTCCCCCTCAAAAAAGTTTGCTTTCTGGCCCAAAGTTTAGCTGGGGTAGACATGAGTGTAAAACTCATTAAAAGGGGATTTACTAAATAAATGTCAATGGGCTCCTCTAATAAAATCCTGCAGGGGCCCAGCAGCCCAATTAATGAGGGACCAGGGCAGCTCCTTGCACACAAGATTTGGTTTTCAGCGCTGGAAGCACAACAGGAAGGTGCCCAATTCTCCCAATTACCTCCCAAAGAATTCCCTGAGCTCTTGGTTCCTTCACAGGCTGCAGTGAGAACTTTGGGGTGGATTTTATTTTTCATGTCCTGTTTGGGAAATGCCAAACCCTGTCCAGGTTCTGCTGCACATCTCTCACTCTTGATTTTAATTCTGTTTTCATTCTTCTTTAATTTTTCCTTCTGTTTTAATTCTCCTTGATTTTAATTCTGTTTTCATCCTCCTCCAGTGCATTCCCAAGGTCCATGGAGAGAGCTGTGTTTTACCAAGCTTTGCCAAGTGATCTTCAAGCAGGACCTTGGAAAATGTTGGGTTTTGCTCTCTTGGAAACATCTCCCTGCAAAGAGCTGCCACCAAAATGAATTTACCCAGCAGAAGTCACTGTATTCAAAATTCAGTCTGTCCCAGTGCTGTGGTGTTGGATTCTGCCCTTTTCTGACCCAGATGGGGCAACCGAGAGGTGTTTTAAATTCTGTATTTTATTTTTAGTCTTATGACAAGGGTGAGACAATACAGGTGTTATAATTCACACCATCACAATCAGAAGTTAACTGTTTATTAATTACAATATAAGTGTTTCTTGGCCTATCAGCTGTAGCCACACTATGTTGTAAATGCCTTGAAGATAATAATTAGTTATATAAATTATTTTGGCATTTTTCCCTCAGGTCAGCCTCTTCAGCATCTTTTATTCACTGGTAACCCCAGTGGGCAAAGCCAAGCCCAGCTCACTGATTTTGTCACCTTTCATGGTGTGAATCCTTCCAGGGGAAATTCCCCTTTCCAGGGGGAAATTCCCATTTCCAGGGGCAATTCCAGCTGGACAATCACAAACCAGCTCCATTACAAATCCTGCATCCCCCATGACAGACACCTGAAATCTGCATTTCCAAATTCAGCCCCTCAGCAATGTGCCAAAGTCAGCGCTGAGTTTGAAAAAAAATCCCTAAAATCCTGTGTCTGCTGCTTTGAAATGATTTGTAATGGTTTTGCAGCTCTTCAGGATCTATTTTGTTTTAAATGAAACTTGACATTTACATCATACCAATATTTGGTTTTTACACAGCCAGAACAAGAGGAGCTGCAACCCTCCAATCATCTGCAGAGCAGCAAATTGGAATTATTTATGAGGAAAAGTGTAATGTTTCATTTTCATATTTTCAATTAAACTGGATTGAAAGCAAAGCTGTCCAGATCAATCCAGGGGAAAAGGAATACACAGGCTTGGGTTTAAAAAGCCCTGAAATGAAACCTTTCATTTGTTTTATTCCTTTTTGTGTGTCATAGAGTTTTTTTTACTCCAGTAGAAATGCAAACAAGGCAAAAAAAAAGAAAAGAAAAAACCAAACAAAACACAAGGAAATGAGAAACTGAACTTTTATTTAAAGCATTATGAAAATATTTAGCACCTCTAGCTCAGTGCATCTGCAATTAATGACCCTGAAAGGCCTTTTGGAGGACAAAGGGTGAATTTTGGCCTCCTGACTTCAGTGTGGAGCAGAGCCCACCCAAATCTGACCCTGCCACCCCTCCTCTGTCCCACCAAAGCCCCTTCCCTCCTTTGGCTCCACTTTTTAATTAAAATCCACAGTTCTGGCATTTGAGCAATCCTTCGTTTGCTCAACTTGGGGAGTTCTGAACCTGCCCTCAAATATCAGGGAGTCCATCCCATGTTTGAGTTTCATATTCTGCTGCACATTCCAGGCCACATTCCAGGGTTTGTCCCTCACTCCTGGTTCTGCTGCTTCCCACTGACCAAAACTGGCACAGTCCCATCTGTAAATGAGTTCCTCGTGCTTTAAATCTTTAAATGCTTTAAAAGGGTTTCAGTCTTTCCCTGCGGGAGTTGCCAGGCAGCTGCCACAAAAATTAACTCACCTGCAAGCTCCTGGCTCTGTCCTGAGCCCCAAAATCCCACCCTGACCCTGGGATTTCCTGCTGCAGGTGCAGGGGACAGCTGAATCCATGGGAATTCACGGGAATTCGTGGGAATTTGTGGGAATCCGTGGAAATTCGTGGGAATTATTGGGAACTCATGGGAATCAGCGGGAATTCTTGGGAATTTTTGGGAATCCGTGGGAATCCGTGGGAATTTATGGAATCCATGGAAATTCGTGGGAATTTGTGGGAATCCATGGAAATTCATGGGAATCAGTGCGAATCCATGGGAATCCATGGAAATTCATGGGAATTAATGGGAATCCATGGGAATCTGTGGGATTCCATGGGAATCCATGGGAATTTGTGGGAATCAGAGGGAATTTGTGGGAATTCTTGGAAATTCATGGGAATCCATGGGAATTTGTGGGAATTCATGAAGTTTCCGTCTCTGGAGAAGCAGCCCCATGCCCCAGGCCAAAGGAACAAAGCTGGAACAATGCTGAGATTTCCTCTTGCTCTGCTTTTCCTGACCCTGAGCTTTGGGATCTCAGAATCCCGGAGTGGTTTGGGGTGGGAGGGACCTCGAAGCTCCTCCAGCCACCACTGCCACCACCCCAGGGTACCCCAGCCCTGCCCAGCCCGGCCTTGGGCGCTGCCAGGGATCCCTGGGGCCTTGCCTGAGCTCCCCTCATCCATCCCAGCCTGTCCCAGACCCTTCCAAAGCTGGGCTTGACTTCCCATCCTCAGAAAAAGCCCAGGCTCTGTGTGACGCCACCTGACACGGGACCTTTCAACCAGTTCAGTTCTGATTTCATCAACATTTTGCCTTAAAAAGAAAAGAACAAACAGCCTCAGCTTGCATCACGATTTCCCTGAGCACTGGGATGGATCATTCTTTATTCCAATGAGTAAAGCCCAGCCTGAGGGTTTTACTACTGAAATAATTTCTTACTTAACACCAAGCACCCATAAATAATATTTCTCATATTCCCACCAGTATTTCATTTGTATACTAATTGTCCAATAATGCAGACCTGCAATCATACTTAAAGTTCTTAACGGGGGGCTGCTGGCTTTAAATTTAGATTTTATTTTTATAATTTGCTCTTAGACTTACCCATAATCATAATTTCACGTTGCTCACTCGGGTTCCCAGCAGTGCTCCTGGATATTTTGCTGCACTTTCACAGCCACTTTATGATGAAGAGAGAGCCATTAAAATGGATGTTCTGTATTACCCAAGGACTTCTTTTGGCAAACATTCCCTGTAAAGCTCCAGGTTCTCTGCAGGGGTCTGTGTAGCAGCTCAAGACTGAGCTCTGCTCTGCATTGATTTTATTCTGTAAATCAAAATTTCCTCCTGTAGTGCATCATCAGAGCTAATTTCATGAATTCATTTAAAGAATCACCACAGCCCAGATTTTGCCAGGCACTGTGCAGTTCCTGCTGTTTTAACGTGTCACATTTACTTTATTTGCTTTCTAACTGGTTAATGTCAAAAAACCTGGGTTTTTTTTCCACCCAGTCAATAAAGCTATTTTTTCTCCTGAAACAAATGAAAAATTCACACAAATTTTGCAAATTAAATATTTTTAGCATGTTTGGGAACATTTATCATGTTGCAGAACATTTATCAGGTTGTTTTCAATCCTTTTATTACTTTAAA